>NC_081411.1:726196003-726550003 GCF_030272615.1 Cryptomeria japonica | reverse complement strand
AAGGTCAACCCAACACAAACAACACCAATGATACTCAAAACAAAGCCACAAATCGAGGACCTAATAACAATTCGCAAGATGACAGCAACAATTTCCAAAAATGTGTCTTCACACCACTAGGACAATCACTGCAGTCAGCATTCAGAGAACTCCTGGCAAACAAGATTATCTCTTTACCCGCAATCAGCAACTATGAACCCCAAATCAAACCACCTTGGTGGAATGACTCACACTTTTGTGATTTTCATCGCAACAAAGGTCATCAAATGAACAATTGCATGAGATTGAAAAATATTGTTCAAGACATGATTGATCAAGGTGATTTAACGGTGGATGGTCTCAAAATAAATGGTGACCATGGAGCCTTTAAAAATCCTCTTCCAAACTACAACAAAGATGGAGCTTCAACCTCAAATGATACATGTGGAGCTCGTATCAATCACATCTATAATAACACCATCAATCACATATCAGTTGAAGACCATCATGTAAATGTCATCACAATCCAAGACCAACATAATCATGAATCTATCAATATAACAACCAGAGCTCAGAAATATGTCTTGAAGGGCAACACAACAACAACAAACACTACACCAAAAAATCCAATATGATTTAGTCAGCCAACTACGTAAAACTCCTACTCAAATATCTATACTAGGATTGCTGAAACTATTGCCAAAACACAAAGATATATTGGAATAAGCACTATTGGAAACCAATGTACCTCAAGATCTGGATGCTGACAAATTCCAAGCCATGATCGCTCATATGACAGGACCTCATAATCTCACCTTCTTAGAGCATGATAATACTTCCTTAAGTCATCCACATAACACTCCCCTCCATATTGAAGTCATCATCTATAAGCACTGAGTAAAAAGAGTATTGATAGATGGAGGAGTTGGACTTAATATATGTACCTTAAAACTTATCTGTGCATTAGGCTACTCTAAGGAGTCTATTGATCCACGTAAAAAGATTACCATAAAGGCATATGATGATGAGGAAAGATCATCTAAAGGAACCGCGATGTTACCCATTCAAGTTGGACCAGTGCAAAAGAATACTATGTGTCAAGTCCTAGACATAGACCTTACGTACAATATTTTATTAGGTCAACCCTAGATACATGAAATGCAAGTAGTGCCTTCTACGTATCACCAGTGTGTCAAATTTCCCTATAACGGACAAGAGGTCTCTATATCTGTTGAACACAATCCATTTCAACATTGTAATGCAATGGGGGTAGCCCAAGACAGTTTGGTTTCCCATAATAGGGGAAAACAGAAATCCTCAACATCAGATCTACAGAAGGCAAAGTCTGAATCATTAGCTGGAGATTTCAAGCAGAAAATGCAAATTAGAGAACAAGGCATGGGGGAATACTCTTTGGAACCCATGTGTTTGGCCAACTTACCAACATCACCCAAATCTCATGGATTACCTACAACATCAGCACATCAGGTAACTCAGCCCATCACCAAATTTGATGGTAAATTCATCCAACTAGGCACTCTAGCACATGAATCAGAAGAAAAGGACATTTTTAGCTGGTTATATAAAGATGAGGAAGAAGATAATAGAGCAGCTACTCTAGACATAGTTCTACCAACACACCTATATGTTAGGATTCCCACAGATACTAAGAGGGGGGAGTGAATCATTATCTAACCGGTGATAAGAATTTCTTAAGTTAAAACATGCAGAACATAAAATAGCAGTATACCGGTATGCAAGAATTAATGCAATAAACAGAATCAGAAAAACCCACATGAAAAGAACACCATAACACAAGATGTTTAACAAGGAAACCCGATGTGGGAAAAACCTCAGTGGGATTTGTGACCCACAATATTCACTCACTGGCCAATAAGAGAATATTACTTACAATAGGGGCATGCACATGCAGGAAGGCCAACTGCCTAGAGCTCACTGCTCAATGAGAAGTCACACTGACTTACAATGAGGATTATACTAATCCAAAGATCTGTACTACTTTACAATAGCATCTCCAATGCTAGATTTAGTACCGATTCTAACTCTATTCTTTACATATACCCTTGACCTATAATTCACACATTAGGTCTACCTAATAATTTTCTTTATGCTCGCTACCTTACTCTTTAAATGTCTACAATGATCTCCTTTATATACAAGAGTCATTTTACAATTTACCAAGTTGGCTTACAATAATAAACAAAATATTACATATCAAAAATCTTGTCGGCCTTTATGCCAGTATACATCTTTTCTTCTATGCTAGTGTCGGTGCCGATGTAGAGTGATCTTGTTGATGTCAGTGCACTATCTTGCTTGTGTAATGCTTTGTCGGTATGAAGTCTTGCTGGTGCCATAGGATTGCAAGGTTGCCATCAATGACAAAACCTTCAATCACACACAATGTCTCATTTGAGTGTCCATATGCCAACAATCTCCCCCTTTGGCATTGATGGCAACACTCATGAGAAATTTCAAAAAGTGTCCAAAATGTGTAGTCCAAAAATTTTTTTACCAAAAAGAATGTCTACCAAAAATATGAAGGGCTCCCTCTAAGCATATGATTCCTGTCTTTGAACTTTCTCATCCTACTACTCCCCCTTTGGCATCAATGACAAAGCTTGTCAAGATGTTAGTAGAGTTTGTAGTCATATCCTCAACCTTGTAGTTGGGTAGTTATTATCTGAAAAATATCACCCAAAATTAAGTTTATACTATCCATAAACTTTTTGCTATCTTTTATTGTTGTTTCAGTCCTCTTCATAGTACCAGTGAGATGCTGTAATTGCTCTGGTGGTGTTTTACTTCGCTATGCTAATGCCTCTTAGATTTACTTCTACAGAGATGCTAGATAGTCCAATCTTGGACTCAGTTTGGATCTCAAATGTTTTGCCTTGTTTATTATTCTCTCTTTCTCTCTTTCCTATTTAAGCAATTCTTCCTCAAAATTTGCTAACTTATCTTCAAAAATAGATAGTGAATCCGGTGAGTTGACAAAATTGTCTACAAGCTTATTTATCTCATCCTATGTCTTGCTTATTTTCTTGTCAATATCTACAGTCAAGAAGTTTGTTTTGCATGTGTCTTTATATAGATTTTTATATGATTTCAACAAACTACACAGTTCCGGTAGAAGTGTGTCAAAGTTTTTGTTACACTTCTTTATTTCTTCTTCAAAGAATTTTTGTTTCTCCTTTTCTACTATGTCCTTTACTGATTCTTCCTTTATTTTATCAATATTTTTAGAAATGTATTTACATAATTTATCCAACTATCCTAAAGAATCTTTATTATCTATATTACAATCAGTTGCAATTATCTTCAAAATTGGTATTGAATCATCTATTGCTTTGTAAGCCTGTGAGCTGCAGTCAGTTATTTTCTTAATGGATTCAAGCAATACCTCAGTCACATTAGTTGACTTGAATGTTGATGATGATCCAAGAGTCTGAGTACCGATGGAAGTGACCATGCTTGTATTGACCTTTGGTAGGTCAGTTTGTGTTTGTATTTCTTTTAGCACTGGTTTTCCTGCTTCATTGCTTACTGGTGGTATTGTTTCCTTGTGAGCCTGTTCCGGAGCCTTTAGCTCTGTCGGTTTCTCTATTTGTGCCTCAGATTCCATCTTTTTCCTTGTATCCTCTGTCGGTTGCTCTGTATCTCCTGTTACCGGAGGCTCTTTAGCCATATCTAATTTTTCAGTTGTATCTTTATCAACTGTTATGTTGATCTTTTGGGTATCAATATTTATAGTGTATAGGACTTCAGGATTTGGATTACTATCCTCTACATCCATGCTTTCTGCTACCAGTTGGTCTTCAGGAGTTGTGATTTTCATAGGTGGAGGTAGGTTTTCTTTAACCTTTATGCTTAGGGGTCCACCAACTTTTCCTTTCCCTTTGTCCTTATCCTTCTGATATACCTTAATAGGCTTGGGATTCCTGTATTCTTCTTGTTTTTCCTTTTCAGCCAAGAATATGTCTCAACCATCTTCTGTTTCCTCTACAACTTTTGTAACTCTTCCTGCCATCAGTGAAATGTGTCGGTGTGCAGTGGAGAAAACAGTCCGGTTTGCCTGAGCAATTAGATCATCAATTTCCTTTGGGGAGTTTACCGGATATACATCAAGTAGTTTTTCTATTTTTATTTTCTTGTCTAATTCAATCACTCCTTGCCTTTTGGCCTCAAGTCTTTTGTATAAATCATCAGGAATTTCATTGATAACTTCCATCAAAAACTTTTTGAACATGTCCATATGCAGTATTACACTCTTCTCAACTTGCCCTTTCTCATCAGTAGATAGGGTGTCATAAATTTTCCCTATGTTTTTCAATTTTCTTTCCTCTATGATCTCATTTAGCAAAATGTCTAGAGGTGCCAAGTCAGTTTTTGTCTTTTTCTTTTTCTTAGGAGTTAGCTTCTTTTTAGGTGTGACCTTTCTGACCAGAGATCTCACAACTTGTTGCTTCTGCCTTGTCCTTCTAAGTGAAGGAGTGGTTGCCGGTGAGGGACCTCTTTTCCTAACAACTCTTTTAAAAGTTGCTGGCATGTCACCTTCCGAAGAAGTACCTACCAGTGATAGATGAGCTTCAGGTTGTGGGGCAACCAACTCATCTTTAGTTATGCCGGTTTTCTTTAATACATCTTCCCTAATGGCCTTTGCTTGTCTGGATCCTTTCCTCACAAATGCCTCTACCTTCTTCACTCTTTTCTTGGACTGTATTTGGCTTTCTAAGGTTTCAGCACTACCAAATACTTCTTCCTTAGGTTCATTTGGGGCTTCTAGAAGTGCTTTGGTATAAGTTTCAACTATGTGGTCATCTGTCTCATAGCCCATTTTTGTTACCTAGATTGTCCTTGGGATGACTGCTTCCATCCATATTTCATCCTTTTTAATAACAAAGCATATATCATCTTTGTATTTATCTACAATTTTCTGAGATAACCTTATCCTTTTCTTCATTTTTGTCTTTAATGCTTGGAAAAAGTTATGAATGTTGTTTTCCTTGTTCTCACCCATGGTATTAAATAGTTTTATCAATTGCTTTCCTACCGGTATGTCATTTCCTAGCTCTTTATATCCTATAATGGGAACCTATTTTGTTATATGAAGCATTAGGCATACTAACAGATTTCCAAATCTAAAAGTTCCTTTCTTATCCTTCTTTATCTTTCCAAGGTTGTCTATCAGTTTACCCTTTAACCATTAGCAGATGTCAATTTTTGCATTGTCTGTTATCATATCATAAGCACTCTTAATGCATAAACTTGAAACTGAGTTAAGTCTATTAGCATGAGTGGCTTTGTAACCTAATAAAATACTTAAGAATCTCACATTTGTATCCTTTACATCGTTAACCCTTAGAGATCTTTTATCAAATGTTGCACCTGTTAGGTCTATCACTAAATCATTTGAAACCTTCTTGTTTTTGTCTGATCTTTTACCGGTGGCTGGTAACCCTGTGACAGCCTTTACCACTTCCTTGGTGATCTTATGAATTGCATCTAACCAAAAAAATTCTCCATGAACTCTGCTTAACACTAAACTAATCACATCCTTAGGAAATTCAGGAATGCTAAGGATTTATGTGAATCCTAGGGTTTCAATAACCTTGTGTTCAGCTTTAACATTGCTGGTATCATCACAAATCTTGGTTTTATACATGGTTTTGATTTCCTCATCTCCTAACTCTTCAATATTGTAGTGAATGTACATTCTAGGGTCTTCAGCATATACAACACCTTTAGGAATTTGAGAAAATGCACCTAAGGTATCATCCTTCTTTACTATTTCGGGGACTAATTGAAATATGGGCCTAGGTCTTTTAATTACTTCCACAATAGTAAGGTTCACTATATATTCAATTGCAAAGGTGGATGCCATGATTAAATACCTTTTTCTATCTTAGATGGATGATTGCTTGGAGTGCGCTTGCTTCTTGCTCGAAATGCCTTAGCTCATAATCTTCGCACTCTCTGAAAGTTTGAAATCACGGTGAAATGAAATGGTGCCAAAACCTTATTTTATAGTCTTTTTCGCTATCTACCACATTAATTGCATGCCGGTTAAGTATTCACTTAACATTGTTTGTCGGTTAAGTAATTTTCAACTTCTTATCTCTAACCGAGGGAATAATAGCACATGTGTCATTAGGTTGCCAAACCCTCAAGGAAATTTTCTTCAATTTGATGAAGAACTTCCTGCTGGTGGAACACTGCTCTGCCCTGCCAGTTAAGCATCACTCTATCCTACCAGTGAAGCATTTGTTGGTTCTACCAGTGGAGGAGTATTCCCAATGTTTAGATCAGTTTTTCTAATCCATTGCTTTGAGAATTCTTGCTTAACCTCTTCAACTTTTTCTTTTCCTTTCAAGCTAGCACTTTTGTTGTCTACTGGTGTACTTTTACTTCTACAAAATTTAGCAATATGCCCAATTTTGCTACATGCATAACAAGTTACATTATTTTTCTGAATAACTTTCCCATAACCTATGCCGGTTTGTGTTCTGCATTGATTAGATAAATGTCCAAATCTTCCACAAACATAACATCTCACATTTATTCTGCAGTTTTCAGAGTTATGACCAACTTTGTTGCATTTGGAACATTGACCGGTGGGTGTATTGATATTCTGATAATTCCTAGTTCTACATTCATTTGCCCTATGACCATACTTATTACAGTTAAAGCATTTTCCATTGAATTTATAAGCATTAGGTGGTCTTACTAGTTTGCTGTGATCTTGAGTATTTGCAGCACTAGAGGTTTCTCTAACTTCAAAGCCAATTCCAGAGGTGTCACCTTTAGTTTTTTTATTCTTCAATAAGGTACCAAGTTCTTCTGAGCTTTTCTTGAATTTTTCTTTATCTTGATTTGCAGTTTCCAATTCCCTTTCCAAGATTTCTTTTTGTCTCATTAGTTCATTTGAGTCATTCTGAGTATGCATCAGATCTATCTTCAACATGTCATTTTCATAGCTAAGTCTTGTGTTCTCATTTGCTGCATCACTTAGTCTTCTAGTCAATTCTTCTTCATTCTTCTTTCTATCCTCAATCTCTTTGCAAAATCTCATAGTCATATCCTGCATTTCATTTTTTGTTGTCATGATCTCTTGTTTCAGCTTGCTTATCATATCATTAAGAGATTCCTTTTCATCATTCTCATTTTGCAATTTTTCACAAAGTTCTCTTCTCTTATATCTTGTAACAATAAGATTTTCTTGAAGTGCCTGAATGATATCTTGAGCTACTCTTAAATCATCTTCTAATTTGATATTTTTCAACTTCTTTGCATCATAGTCAGTAAGAGCTCCTTCAAGTTGCTTCATCAGATTTTCCATCTTTACCGGTGTCAAGATCTTCCTCAAGTTGTTAGGCTTTTGAAAATAGAGGACCAAGCTCTAATACCAATTGTTAGGATTCCCACAGATACTGAGAGGGGAGGTGAATCGGTATCTAATTGGTGATAAGAATTTCTTTAGTTAAAATATGCAAAACATAAAATAGCAGTATACCGGTATGCAAGAATTAATGAAATAAAACGAATCAGAAACATCCACATGAAAAGAACACCATAACACAAGATGTTTAATGAGGAAACTCGGTGTGGGAAAAACCTTGGTGGGATTTGTGACCCACAATATTCACTCATTGGCCAATAAGAGAATATTACTTACAATAGGGGCCTGCACATGCAGGAAGGCCAACTGCCTAGAGCTCACTGCTCAATGAGAAGTCACACTAACTTACAATGAGGATTATACTAATCCAAAGATTTGTACTACTTTATAATAGCATCTCCAATGCCAGATTCAATATCAGTTCTAACTCTATTCTTTACATATACCCTTGACCTATAATTCGCACATTAGGTCTGCCTAATAATTTTCTTTATGCTCGCTACCTTACTCTTTAAATGTCTACAATGATCTCCTTTATATACAAGAGTCATTTTACAATTTTCCAAGTCGACTTACAATAATAAACAAAATATTACATATCAAAAATCCTATCGGCCTTTATGTCGGTATACATCTTTTCATTTGTGCCAGTGTCGGTGCCGATGTAGAGTGATCTTGTTGATGCGAGTGCACTATCTTGCTTGTGTAATGCTTTGCCAGTATGAAGTCTTGTCAGTGCCATAGGATTGCAAGGTTGCCATCAATGACAAAACCTTCAATCACACACAATGTCTCATTGGAGTGTCCATATGCCAACACTATATGGAAAGGGCTACTTAATCATGCAACAAATGGGATATGATGGTAAAGGACCTATTGGAAAATGCAAAGAAGGAGTCACTGAACCAATAGACCTTCCTTCACAACTTAGTAGAGACAAAATAGGATTGGGCTATAAACTCACTTTCCTATTAAGAAAGATACCATGCATAACTCCAAAACCTCAATGGAAAGCAAAGAAGAAGTACAAAGAAGAATCCTGGCAGGAAGCACTATTTGAGTTAGCAGAAACAATCCGCAAGACATGTGAACATCAAGAACAGAAGCAACATCAAGAAAAGCTCCTCATTCATAAGAAGGCCATATCTATAGCAGTAGCTCATATTCAAAGACCAATATTGAAAAAAAAAATAGAATCATCTCCTGATACCATTATTCCTCCCCAAGGAGGCACAGTATATGAGCGAATACAAAAGGTAGAATTAGGATCCGACACAAAATCAGAGAAAACTATCAAACTGGTATCAATCATCAAAGATCTATTTTCACCATACAACATACCTATTTACAGCATTGATAAAATCTGGGATGATACCTCAGAGACTGATTCCAATGAATATGAATGGGGTAGCTGTTCTAATATTCCTGATGATATTGCAGAAAATAGCAGTCATACACCCGTTTCTGAAGAAGCATGCAACACAGAATATCAACCTCTTGAATTTGGTCCACAAAATATCTATGATGCCATGCCAAATGAGCAACAAAATTGCGAACAAGTCTATATAGAAAATGATACCATCAAAGACCTCAATGAAATCCTTGAATTCTTTAAAACCAAAACCAATCATGATGAAACCTCTGTCTTAACACTTACAGTAGTAGAACTTGATCCACCAAATGATTCCTTACCACTTGTTTTTCCTGACCTCGTCGACTGGGTCGAACATGAAATACATGATACACCAATTTTCCCAGATGATGAATCTATTATCCACTACCTATGTACTATTAACCTAGAAACAAGCTCTACTAGTGAGCAAAGTAATGATATCTACAAACCAGGGAGTGCCAAGTCTCTCAGTCACAAAAATGAACCAAATAAAAGATCTGATGCTAAAAACTAGTCAATGGTAGCTCTAGATCACAAAAAAAATAAAAATAAAGGATGAAACTGAGGGTGAAAACCTTTTTAAGGCACCTAAGGATGGGAGACTTGACATTCTACCTAAACATTTTCATGAGAAATCACCCATATTGATTGAGCCCACTCAATCAATCAACATTGGTACTATAGAAGTAGTAAAAAACATACACCTAGCAGAATCTCTGACAGAGGAAGAATGATTAGCATTTATCATTTTTTTAAAGAAAAGCAAATTAACTTTGCTTAGTCATATGCAAATATGCTTGGAATTGATGAATACTTAATCATGCATCACTTGTCCATCTCTCTAGGAGTTAAGCTAGTTAAGCAAAAACTATGAAAGATGAATCCACAGATGGCACTCATGGTCAAGGCTAAACTAAAGAAACTATTAGATGTTGGATTCATTCAACCCATCAACTATGCATAATGGATTTCCAACATAGTACCAGTATCAAAACCAGATGGCAATATCAAAATCTATACTGATTTCAGAGATGTCAACAAAGCCTGTCCAAAGGACAACTTTCTTCTACCTAGTATCGACATAATTGTAGACCTCACAGCAGGCCATGCAATGTTCTCACTAATAGATGGTTTTTCAGGCTATAATCAAATAAAAATAGCCCTAGAGGATCAAGATAAAACAACGTTTACCTACCCTTGGGGAATGTACTTTTGGAATGTTATGCCTTTTGGCTTAAAGAATGCGGGAGCTACTTATCAATGAGCAATGAAAACAATCTTTCATGACATGATGCATACCTTCATGGAAGACTATGTGGATGATTTACTAGCTAAATCCTTGACCAGAGTAGAACACCGCGGCATCCTAACAAAGATCTTTGATCGATTGGAGAAATTCCAAGTCAGGCTTAACCCTAAGAAGTGTGTCTTTGGGGTTACATTAGGCAAGTTACTAGGCTACATAGTCTCAGCTAAAGGTATTGAAGTGGATCCAGCAAAGATACAAGCCATTATGGAGATGCCACCACCAAAGAATATTAGTTAGCTTAGATCTCTACAAGGATGACTCCAATCAATTAGGTGATTCATCATTTAACTAGCTTATAAAATTATACCATTCAATCATTTGCTAGATAAGAATGTACCTTTCAGATGGGAAGCCAAGTGTGTAGATTCTTTTTATCAAATCAAACAGTATCTGATGAACCCACCAGTTCTAGTACCACCAATAGTAGGAAAGTCACTCATTTTATACATTTCAACAACAGATATATCACTGGGGGCACTATTGGCACAAGAAGATCAACAAGAAAGGAACAAGATATATACTACATCAGCAGGACATTGAATGGGTATGAACTCAACTATACATTCATTGAGAAGGCTTGTCTAACAGTAGTCTTCACATCTCAAAAGTTCCGACATTATATGCTAGCACACACAATTAAGCTAGTGGCGAAAATTGATCCTCTCAAATATCTACTCAACAAGGTAGCTCTTATAGGCTGATTGGATAAATGGGTCATGATTCTCAGTGAATTTGACATCCACTACACAGAACGAAGAGCTATCAAAGGACAAGCAATTGCAGATCAACTAGCCGAAGCACCGCTACCAGGAAAACAAACTATGGAGATTGAATTTTTGGATAGAGACGTTCTTGCTATTTATACCAAGCAATGGACCCTATACTTTGACGGATCCTACACCCAACATGGTTCAGGTGCTGGCATTCTATTCATCACTCCTGAAGGGCATACTATACCAAGATCATATCGGCTTATGTTCCCATGCACAAATAATGTGGCTGAATATGAGGCATTAGTTATAGGCATCAAAAGGACCGTAGAATGGAAAATCACAAAGTTAATGGTCTATGGAGATTCACAACTAGTCATCAATCAAATCAACAATGACTGTTAAACAAAGGATGACAAGATACTACCCTACAAGAAAATGGTAGATGACTTCAAATAGTATTTTGTACACATCACCTTCGAGCAAATACCAAGGTTGAACAATAAAGAAGCCAATGCCATGGCTACTATCACTTCATTACTACAAATTCCAGAACAACAGAGTCATTATGAGTTTCTGGTAGAGCAACTGTTCTCCCCAGCCTATGACCACTCTGAATCCCATGTTATCTATGCCTTAACCAGTTCGGATTCTCCTTTGTATGATCGATATATGGTTATCTAAAGAACAACATCCTACCCATTGACTTATCCCAAAACCAAAAGCGTAACATTATCTGACAAGCCACCCGTTATACCCTTATTGCTGATAGTTTGTACCGTCGAGGTCTAGATGGTACTCTTCTTCATTGCCTTGATCGTAATGAATCCAATTCTGCTTTACACAAGCTTCACGAAGGTATTTGTGACACACATTCAAGTGGAACTAATCTTTCTAAAAGGTTTCTAAGGATGGGATACTACTGGCCTACAATGGAAAAAGATTCTTACCACTTCGCCAAGAAGTGTCCTAAATGCCAAATCCATGGCAATTTGATACATGCACCAGCACAGGAACTGCAACCATTTACAACATCCTGGCCCTTTTGTCAGTGGAGACTCGACTTGGTTGGCAAAATTCATCCTTCATCTTCAAATGGACATAAGTTCATTACAACTGCAACATAATAATTTACCAAGTGGATAGAAGCAGTCCCCATGACCACAGCAACTGGAAAACAAATTTCCTCTTTTATCCTGAACTATCTAGTCTGCAGATATGGTATTCCAAGTTCCATCATCACTGATAATGGATGACCATTCAAAAACCAAGATGTCAGAGAACTATATGAACAATTCAAAATGCAACATCGGTTCTCTACACCATACTACCCCCAAGGGAATGGTCAAGCAGAAGCATCCAACAAAACAATACTGAAAATCCTAAAGAAAACAGTGAATGATGCAGGCAAAGATTGACATGTACAACTCAATCCAGCACTTTGGGCATACAGAACTAGCATTTGTACACCTACAAGAGCAACACCTTTCTCATTGGTCTATGGATCAAAAGCTATTTTACCACTGGAGGTAGAAATTCCATCTCTCAGAGTCTTTATAAAAGGCTTAATCCCAGATGAAGAGTATCGAGTCAACCGACTGCAAGAACTAGAACTATTAGATCAAAGACATCAGCATGCTTACACTCATCTCAAAGCGTATTAGCAACGCATGTGCAAAAGCTACAATCACAAGGTCATCCCTTGAAACTTCAAAGTTGGTGATCTAGTCCTCAAAGAAAATCTGAGAAATCAGCAAGATCAAGAAAAGAATAGGAAATTTGAACTTAACTGGTTAGGTCCCTATGTCATCATATCAGTCTATGGATTAGGTGCTTATCAGCTAACAACTTCAGAAGGAGATGTGCTCGATGAACCAGCTAATAACATTCATCTAAAGAAATACTACACTTGAGTAGTCTAATGCACGGAAAAAGTCAAAAACAAAAAAAAATAAAAAAATTAAGAAAAAGTAAAAAAAAGGTACAATAAAAGCAACTAGTGAAAACCTAGTAACATGTGCTATTGTGAAAGGACAACTCCTTTATCTATATCCATATCTCCATAGCCAAAAACTATCAGCCGCCGCCCAACACTATATCATGAATATCCATTCGGGACATACTTAGCGTAGTCACTATCCTGATTTATCCATATATCCTTTCCTTGCACTTTACCATGGCTTGGTAATTGCTATACATATCCACATCGAGAGACACACTTAGCTAGGGGCAATAATCATCAAAACTTGCAGCATGTTCAAACCATCAAGACTATTTACAAAACTCATAACACCACATCCAGCAACCAAAAACTTACTCAATCACAGAGCAAAACATTGAATCGCTAAAACAAGAATCACAAAAACAATAAGATGGATGATTTTCTAAAGTATCAAATATTGCATTTTGCATAAAGTCTTGACTATTTTTGCATTGATCTTTTTGAATTATTGGATTCTCTAAATTTTCTCAACAATGCTTCCATGCTAGAGAACATCGAGAAAATTCAATATTTTTCTTAGTCTTCTATCTGTGAGGTGATCACTTGTACTGTGTAAATACTTGTCTCGAGACATGATACAATGAATATCACTGAAGACATGATTCCACTTTACGCATACAAATGGTTTAATCTTGTCTGTTTATATGCAATTCACACTGGTCGTCCTAGTTCAATTATACCTTGATGCTTGTGCTATTTTGCAAAATCAAAACATCATGTAAATTTTTCTTAGGTCATTATGGTTCAATTATACCATTGTGCTTGTATAAATTTTCAACATATCCCAAACAAATCAATTCTCAATGATGATACATATATCGAAAGAAAATAAACATGTGGTTATATCGGATGACAAATGCAGAATGAGGATGCTCCAAAAACAAGTAGTTTCATATCATTTTACAAGTAGTTTTATATCATTTTACAAGTAGTTGCATATCATTTTACAATTAGTTGAATATCAAATCATACATCTCATTTTCAAGATACATCTCACAACATATCAAATCGTACATCTCATTTTCAAGATACATCTCACAACATATCAAATCGTACATCTCATTTTCAAGATACATCTCACATCTCATGAACATCATACATTTACAGCATTACATTTCACTTCACATATATCTATCTAAGCATTGCATTATCATAAAATAAACACAAGCATATAGAAAACATCATCCATAACACATCTCATAATCAAAGATAATGGTGTCGTATATATATAAAATGATCAAAATGTACAATATATGTCATGTATCGGCCCAAAACAATGGTCCAAAATACAATAGAGACATCGTCTCTTAAGTATGACTATCTCCTAAGGGGGATGGTCTCGCCACTGATGTCCTAGCTCCTAGATCTCCAGGAGGATCTTGTCTCGAAGGCTCCGTCATGCCTCTTCTCTCTGACCATGACCTAGTCTCTCGAGATTGACTCAATCTCGACTACATAAAGCTCTGCACTCAGCGCCCCCTGGGAACTGCATCCTCATAGTGGCATTGATAGTACTCCACCTCCTTGAGTCTCAAGGACAACTCTCTCATGATATCCCTCATCAAACCACCTGCTTCTGCTCTCTGCACACTCCATGCCAGCTCCTCCACTCGACCCCACTGCTCTATCTCAGTATCGCGCTCTAGGGTCAGTTGGGTAATCTGACACTGCTACATCAATAGTTGTGCCTATAGTTGTTGTACTGTCAACTGTAGGGTCCTAATCTGGGCATCCTCCACATGCGTCAAGATCCAGACCTATAGGGGCACCTTTGAAGGTGTACCCCCTATCCCTCTACCTGTCCTCGGTGCTGGTGGAGGTAACTCATCAGTCCTCCTCCTCTGCGCTAGTCATCTCCACTCATTAGTCCCTCCCACCACTGCTATCACCTCTCCCACTCTCCCCTCCTCTCCCTCTATCCACCACAGCTTGTCGAACTTCTCTCTCCACCTGCACTCCCCTATCACCCCCATCCCTACCTTTGTCTCCTCTCCTCCCTTGATATCCTCTCCCTCATCGTCCTCCTCCACCTCCATCATCTCCCTCATCACCATCTCCCCCTACTTCATCCTCATCATCATCAAAGGCAAGCCACATCTCCTCAGGATCTAATATCCTAGCCATGGCACAAGCTGCGAACAAACCAGCAAACTCATGTGTCATCCCAGCATCTAAAATCTTAGGAGCGTAGTCCCATATCTAGCCCGCTAAGCTGAAAAACTCCTTTATAGCCACTCCACTATCAATAGTCGAACCCTAATCTGATATATCCTACCTCCGACACGCATACAAATAGGTCCCCTATGGTATCCCCTACTGCTGACCATACTGCCGCAAAACTCTGGCAACCTAAAATCTCTTGATCACAAAGGGTGTCCACCCTATAAAAAACTGACTCATAAAAACATATGGCATCTCCAACCCATCCTTGGCCCATACCTCAAAATTTGTATACGATCACCAGATGACCATATCGATGTCATCCAATACCCTCCTCTAGTGCTCAAGTTTTCCCAACTTCCACTAGACAACTAGCCCCTAGTATCCATATGCATATGCCTACCCAGCAGGCCTGTCTCTATCCACCAATGGCCTAGCTGCTGGAATGTGCTCCCAACACCATACCTGTAGAAGTGTCACACCAGTTGATAAATTGTCGTAACCCAAGTATACCACCTCATGTAAGTCCCTGTACAAATGGCCTAGCATAGTCGATCCCCATGCAAACCTGCGACCCTGTGTCACCATCTCCTCTAACACCAATCCCCATCCTATAGAAAATCCCTTCAACCTACAGTCGAGACATAGGAATCCACCTATAAAACCTGCTAGTACTGATGGAAGAGGTGCATAGTCCAAATCCAAGAACTTCTACCAAGGGATCTCATATCCACAAATTGTCTCATCATGAAATATACGACGCAGTGCCTATGTCCCGCCCTCCTCTGTCTTCTCATAAGGCAATAATGCACCTACTACAAGAATCCACAATATCCTATAACAGTCCTCAAGAGTCACTATCATCTCACCTGTGGCAAAGTGGAAGGTGTTTGTATCACTATGCCATCTCTCTGCAAGCATTGTAAGTAAACCTCGATTCCTAGTAAACTGAGGCATATCTAATAAAGATGATAGACCACATCTCTCAATAATATCTAAATCAGCCTGTGCCAACCGTGGTATCAATGCCCATGGTCTGGGAAACCGCTTGCGTGACTGAACCACTCCCAATTGCTCCTATCAAAAAGCAAAACAAGTCCAATATCAGTTTCCTCATCAAAACAAAGATATCAAAATCAAAATCACATCAAAAACTTGAAATATTTTGCAAATCTAATCAAGTTCCACATCATATCATTCCATATCAACTTGTAACACAACTCAAGTTTTCAAAAACTATATCAAACTTGTAACACAACTCAAGTCTCCACATCACATAAACTTGTAAAACAATTCAAGTTTCCCATCCATATCAACTTGTAAAACAACTAAAGTTTCCAACCCATATCAACTTGTAACACACCTCAAGTTCCACAATCATATCAGCTTGTAACATAATTCAAGCTCCACACATATTAACTTGAAACAATGCAAATCAAATCAAGTTTAGATCACAAACACATTAATATCTACATTAATAACTTGAAAATTCTCAAATCAAACCAAGTTATATTAGTACTCATATTGGACAAACTATCAAAAACATGACAACCGACATAGAAAATGGCAAAAATCCACCTCTCCAGGCAAAACTGACCTTATCCTATGTAATTTTCTACATTCATAAATCATCTTATCTTGAAAAACCTACTGCATGTGCTAATTAAATTTGGCTATGTGCTAAACCATATCCATGTGCTACCCTGTTTTCTCCACGCGCTATCCTATCCACCCTATGCGCTAGACTAAATCTATGCGCTACCCTTTTTTCTCCATGCACCAACTAATCTACCCTAAGCACTAAACCCAATGCATGCACTAACCTATCCCATGTCTGTGCTACCTATTTAACCTTATGCACTAGGTCTAATGTACGCACTACTTACCCCTGCCCATGCGACCCCCTGTGCACCCTATGCATTAGGTTTACCTGATGCGCTACCCTTTTAACCCTAAGTGCTACCCTGTGTCCATCATGCACTAATCTAAGGCCATGCGCTACCCTAAACATTTTTGGATGCTACCCTAAATTACAACCCTATGCGCTAAACTAAGACCCCTATGCGCCAAAATGTGAAAACTGCATTTCAAAATTCAAAAACTGACCAAAAATGACCAAATTAAAAATAAGAAAGGGGTCAAAAAGGTTGACTTACTAGTGGTCCATATGCAACAAGCCTCTAATACCTTTGAACGCGCTCAAATCGATGCGTAGAATATGGAATAGGCATTTTGTCTTCTCTCCAAAAGTCTCTTTCTCCAAGGTCAACAAGCACAAATGAGACAAAACCATGCACTTTTCCCCCTTTATAGGGTAAAATAAAATTAGGGTTAGGGAAATGAGCATGTAATTTGCTCATGGTCTCCCTCATACCCTCGCATATGTCAATTATCAGGAGATGAATCAATTTAAACATTCCACCTAGCCAAAATTTTGCACAGCAAACACAATTATCAAATCAAATCAAATTTTCCAAAATTTTGATTCATCTCCTGAGGGGGCATTATCACCATCGATCATCAAATCTGGGGCATCACACATCAAATCTAGGACATGACATGAAAATCAATAAAAACAACATTGATCATAAAATCGCAACGACACATCATTTTCTTTGAAATAACATTTGCACACACGTCACTTCAAAGAGGGGCAAAACGTAGACGTATAAAAATGACCATATTCCTAAATGAATATTTTATGTTCATTTCTCTATTTAATTAAATCCAATTTAATTGAATTACATACATTCCTCTATTTAATTAAGTAAATTACTCAATTAAATTCACTAGGCCTCTTTTTACCATTTAATGGAATAAATCATTTTATTCAATTAAATCCCTTCTATCAACTTTTAATTAAATTCAAATTTAATTAAATAATTTATCCTAAATTGAATAAATCTAATTTATTTGATTTCCCCAATTGCAACCAAATTGATTTAAATCCATTTTATTCAATTAAAGCCTATTATCCCTTCATCCACTTGCAAAGTCCTACACCTCCCACTTGCCTTCTAAGCCCTATTTGTAACCCCTTCTAGATTCTTCTAATCGCTTCCAATTAGCCTAAACCCATCCCATAAACTTTGTCACATCCCTAAGAAAGGGGAGGTCACTTCTCAAACCCTCAATGTCTTTGAAAACCCTTAAAGGCTTCAACCACTTAACTTTGAAAGTCTTCCTAACCATTAATGGTTAACTCAACCCTCTACCATGATTAAAGAATTTCCCTAAACTCAACCTCCATGTAACCCAAGGGTCTCATCAAGAATTTATTGCTTTGACCATGGTTATCCTTAATCTTTTGCACAAGAGTTTATCCTTTGGGTAAAACCTTTATCCATTGGATAACCCTAACTTAACCATAACCCTTACCCCCTAAGATAACCATGAGGTCTTCTCAAGCATTTAATGCTTCCTACCTCTCTTCTCAACCCAGTCTTATGTTGACATTTGTTATCATTTCATTGGTGCAAATTACAAACATGGATTCCCAACTTTCAAACTTAGCCCTTGATTAACTCTTTCAATCCTTACCATCCATTACCCTATTTTTGCTATAAATAGAGCTCTCATTCCTCCATTTTTATAGATCCAAGTCTTTAGCATCATACTTATACTAAAATCCATCCAAGCTTTAATATATCATTTTATGCTCATCATTTAGTCTCTCTTTTCAATAGGAATTAATCTAAATATGAATGTTTAGAGTATTTTCCTTATCATTTAGCTATTTCATAGACTAATATAGCATGCTAGGATAGTCTTGTTACTAATCTTGTCATCTTATAACTAGTTTATTGCATTTATAGGATCATGCATAGCTTAGGATGCATTTCATCTTAAAATCAACCAAAGCATCCCTTGTTCTTGCATTTGTCATCCCTAAACCATTTTACTCAGTGATCTGAGAGCAAAAACATTGGTTTGAGGGACCTTGTAAGATAGAGAACCATGGAACCAACCTTGGGAAGCTGAGCCATACTTCATGACTCCATAGCTTGCAACAAGAAGTCTTGTCGGTGTGTGAGCAAGGCTCCCTAGAACTCCATTTTCCAAATTTCAAGTTCTATCGACCTGCTTTTCCCGCATACAATAAGGAATGTCAATTGGGAAAGGAAGTTAGAACTTCTTTTAAGAGCATACATGATAAATCTAATGATGTGCTTGATTTGATTCATACTGACTTATGTGGTCCAGTAAGGACTAGAAGCATTCAATGTGATAGATACTTCATGTTGATAATTGATGATTATTCTAGAATGATGTGGGTGACTTTTCTAAGGGATAAGTCTAAAGCTTTTGAGAAATTCAATATCTTTAAAGAAAAGGTGGAAACAGAAACTAGATTTAAAATCAAATGTCTAAGATCAGATCAAGGTTGTGAGTTCACTTCTCATGAATTTAACAGTTTTTGTGAGATAAATGGGATTAGGAGACATTTATCTACACCTTGGACTCCTTAGTAGAATGGAGTAGTGGAAAGGAAGAATAGAACCATTTTGGATGCAGCAAGAACCATGATGATGGAAGCAAAATTTCCTCACATCTACTAGAGAGAAGCAGTGAGTAGAGCAATCTACACATTCAACAAAGTTCATATCAAAGGTGAAGCCGGTAAGACTCCTTATGAATTATGGTTTGGACATACACCTACTATTAAATATTTTAGAATTTTTGGAAGTAAAGTTTATATGAAAAGGGATGATTCAATTGGGAAGTTTGATCCTAGATGTGATGAAGGGATATTTCTTGGATATTCAATTCAGAGAAAACCATATAGATGTTATAACAAAAGATTGTAGAAAATTGTGGAGAGCGTAAATGTGAAAGTGGATGAGAAATACAAAGATCAGTCTATATCATATGACAGTGAACAAACAATGGAAATGATCATAACTAAACCAACAATGCCTCAATCAGTACAAGACACAAAGACAGTTACACCAGTACAATAAGAAAATTCAACTGTGATTAATGATCAGAATAGTGAACCTGAAGTTTAAAAGACACCAAGGTATGTAAGGTTAAATCATTATGAAGATCAAATCATTGGAGATAAGAACAAGGGAGTTATGATAGGAGGAAGACTGGCAAATAAAGAGGTATGTCTTATTTCTCAAATTGAACCAGCATATATTATTGAAGCTTGTAAAGATAAACATTGGTTAAAGGTTGTGAAAGATGAATTAGATTAGATAGAGAAGAATAACACTTAGACTTTAGTTTCCCAGCCTAAAAATAAGAATGTTATTGGAACTAAATGGGTTTTTAGAAATAAAATAAATGAGGATGGTCAAGTTGTAAGAAACAAGGCTAGATTGTTTTGTAAAGGATATTCTCAAATGGAAGGAATTAATTATGGTGAGGCATTTGCACTTGTAGCTAGAATTGAAGCAGTTAAACTATTTCTTGCCTATGCAACATAGAAGATCTATAAGGTCTATCAAATCTATGGTAAATGTGCATTTTTGAATGGTGAGGAAGAGGTATACATTGAGCATCCTGATAGATTTCCATTAACAGATGACAAAGATATGGTTTGCAGGTTAAGGAAAGCATTATATGTATTGAAACAAGCTCCTAGAGATTGGTATGCAAGGTTGGATAAATATCTTTTGAAGCTTGGTTTTACTAAAGGAAGTCCTGAAATTAATTTATATTACAAGATCACTGATGATGATATTATGATTATTGAAGTATTTGTTGATGATATCATTTTTGGAGGTGAAGACAAATTATGCATGGAATTCTCTAATAATATGAAGAATGAATTTGAAATGTCTATGATTGGTGAGATGATATTTTTCTTAGGTTTGTAGATTACTCAAACTAACAAAGGCATTTTTATCTATCAAACTAAGTATCTAAGGGAATTGTTGAAGAAGTTTGGTATGGATAATTCAAAACTAGTAAGTACTCCTATGGTGACAAGTGAGAAATTATCTATCAAAGACACATCTGCACTGGTAAATTCGACAAGGTATAAGTCTATAATTGGTGGCTTGTTATATCTAACTTAGACTAGACCGGATATTATGAATGCAGTAAGTATTGTTTCAAGATATCAAAGTAATCCTAAAGAAAATCATGAATGTGCAGTAAAGAGGATATTCCAGTATTTGCAAGCAACAATAGAATATGGCTTATGGTACCCTAGAGATGATAACTTCACTTTATGTGCATATATATAGATTCAGATTGGGCAGAAGATACCGATGACAAAAAGAGAACTTTTGGTGGAACTTTCTTTGTTGGAAATAAATTGGTTTTATGGATCAGCAAAAAACAGTCATGCATTTCTTTATCTACTGCAGAAGCTGAATATGTTGCAGCAACAACTAATTGCACTCAAGTCTTGTGGATGAAGCAAATGTTGAAGGACATCAAGGTAAATTGTAGTGAATTGGTACTTATCTATTGTGATAACTCTGCAGCTATTAACATGTATAAGAATCTGGTAATTCACTTTAAGACTAAGCACATATCAATAAAATGTAACTTTCTGAAGGACAAGGTGGAAGAATAGGAAGTCAAATTGGTTTATGTGAACACTAAAGAACATATTTTAGATATATTCACTAAATTGTTGTCTAAGGAACCATTTGAGTATTTGAGAGACAAGTAAGGGGTATCTACCCCTCTAAATTAATTGATGGAGAAAACCATTAGTCTAGTATGCATCATCAGCTTTATCCTTTGCTCGGGGTTGTTGTAGTGGTGCTACTACTCAGGGGGAGTAGTCAGCTTTGAGATTCACATAATTTTGATATCTATGTCATATATTTGGAATTGATGTCAAAGGGGGAGATTTATATGTGAAATTTTTTTTTTTATGGGAGAGAGATTCAGATCAGTTTCAAATTGGACTGCACTCCTCAGGGGGAGTTGTTGAGATTTTTTTGTTTCTCATTGTTATATCTTCTATGAGAAATTTTTGGCACTTCTTGGCACTTAGATGTTTTCTTTTTCACATCTAGTGTTGCCATCAGTTCCAAAGGGGGAGATTGTTGGTAATATGAAGGAATTGATTATGTGTTACATTGATGTCAACACTAGCTGTTATGGTTGGTTACCGACAAACAGGTTTTTGGTTACCGGTAGAAGAACTTGTTTTACCAGTAGAAGGGACTATCAGTTGGATACTATCAACATGTTTGGAATATGTTTGGTTTGATGTGTTACATGTTTTTGGAGTATGTTTTGGTCATTTGGTATTGACTTGATGATCGGATGCTATCATACACTCTAGTAAGCCTATATCGGTAAGGGTTTACTGACAAAGCTTTTACTGAGAATCTTTGACAGGATTCATAAGTGGTGATGGTGTGGCTTCTAGATGGAATTTAGGATTTTGAAGATGATCTTTGTTTGTGGCTCAACTAATTGGAGACATCTCTTTGGTGTGGTGGACCCAAATTAGGTCTGGTACCTATCTAGTTTATGGACTGGTATCATGTTACATGTTCTCTACATGTTACCGGGATGATTTATGGATTGGTTAATGTTGTTTTTGTCTAAAGACGACATGGCATATCATTGTAATATGGATGTATGTAATGATCTTATTGTAATATCTTTTAGGTGGATGACCTAATTGGTTTAGGCCTTAGGGTTTGTATAAATTGATGTAAGATCTCATTATAGATCATGGTGGCAGTATTTGTGGTCATGGAATGAAATATCATATGCAAAGGAGATTTGGTTGATCATAGGTGATCGAATTAGGTTTAAGTAAGAGGTCAAAAGCCTCCAGTATTGAGCTTAACTAGGACTGTAATCAAGCATGGTAGATGCTATCTCTGGCAATTCATTCTTATGGATTGTTGTCCAATTATATTGAGTTGGTTATAAACTTTTTGTAGTCAATGAGACTCCTTTATAATGAGAAGTATGCTCTAGGTAGTGTGCCTTCCTGCATGTACAGGCCCCTTATTGTATCAAATACTTTCTGCAAAAGTATTATTTGACTATGGGTAGGCTTCCCACCGTGGTTTTTCCCTTTACCAAGTTTTCCATGTACAAATCATGGTGTTGTGTGGTATGGTTGTATTGTGTTAATTCTTTGTTTCATTCTTAAGTTTTATTGCTTACCGGTATTTGTTTTTGTTATTCCGATATTCAATGTTTATGTGCTCCGATTAAAGGTTATTAAGTGGTTTGATTAATATAATTTGTTGACAACTGATTCACCCCCCCCCCCCTCTTAGTTCTCCACCAGTTATCCTAACAAGTCATCCTTTAAAGAGGCCTGGTTTAAATCACAAAAATCCATACACATCCTAATCTTATTTTCAATCTTAGCCACAACTGCAATGCTTGAAATCCATAAAGAATAATCAATAGGATGAATGAATCCAGCATCCAATAGTTTTCCAATCTCATCTTTAACAAGTAATGCCACTTTAGGGTGAATATTTTGAATCTTTTACTTCACAGGTTTAGCATCAGGAATTAGGACAATGTTATGAGTAACAATCTTAGGATCTATGCCAGGCATGTCAGAATATATCCAAGCAAAGATCTCAAGGAATTCATGTAACAACTCGGCATATTGTTTTTTCTCCTCTTTGTCAAGACATTTCCCTATCTTGATGATTTTATCTTCAACACAAGGATCCATCTTGATATCAATGGTGTCATTTATTACGAGATTGCTTTGTTGAGGAGCGTCTTTTAATTAAGGAAATTATTTAACTATCTCATTGTTATTTTTTTCTTTCCAAAAGTAAGATTTTGCATTTAGACAATATGAAAAATTGTGGTTATGGTGATAACGAGGAAGGTTGTCATAAGCTCCCAAGAATTCAGCTAAGAAATAATCGGTAGAAAAAACATCCAAAGCAAAGACACAAGAAGGGTCACAGTCAATATATTATGGAAATTTTAGCGAGAGAGAAGCAGAAATGACATTAACACTAATAGAGGGTCTCTTAGGGGATTTAGTAATTTTAAAAGGGTCATAACCAAGCCCAAATGTCATATCATGAAATTTATTTTCCAAGGGAACCTTAATCCCTTGTTCTTGAGCACCACATCCATTTCCATTATATCCACACCTAGCTAGGATGTGAAAACCAAGACCATAAAGGTTAGTCATTTTTGAAGAAGAAGGAGGATTTCCAAAAAGTGAAGAACCAAAATCCTCTAGACTAGAAACTAAGGGAGATGAAGTCCGAGAAGCTGCCATAAAGTTATTACACAATGGCCCAAACAAAGTAGATTGATTTTTAGGTTCTTCTTCTTCTTTCTTCTTTTCAACCTTAGGTTCTCTAGGTGGAACTTTGTATTCCCCTACGAAAGTAGGATTGAAATCAAGGGATCCCTAATCATCTTCTACAAGAATCACTTTAGGAGAGAAAGTGTTCTCAATCGTAGACTTGGGCTAAGAAAACTTTTCCTCAAGAACCTTAGGTACACTTTAGGAGGTATTGGGAATCGATTCAGATATGAGAGATAGGTTTGATGAAGTGGTCACACTAATCAGAGTAGAAGCTCTAGAGAAATTATCTAAAATAGTTGGGGAAGAATTGGTTGAAGAGGATTTAGAACTTGATATTTGTAAACAAGCCTGGAATCTTGTGTCACCTAACAAGGTGTATGTTGTATTGTTGTAAATAAGCTTAAATTGCCTATGCATTGTAGAGGGAAGATCTTGCATTCTATGAATCCAAGGTCTCCATAGCAAAAAGTTGTATGTCAACTCTCCAGACATGACATGGATAGGTGTGGGTAAAGAAACAGGACCTACCTTAACATGCAAGGTGATGATACCTAGTGAAGATTTAGCAACATTATCGAAGCCACTGATGGTGAAAGAATTGGGCTTAATAAGAGATGTATCAACATTGATCCTATGTAACAAGTTAATGCTACAAACATTAAGGCCAAAACCATTGTACACTATTGTTCATCTTATTGCACTATCATTTATAATAACCACAAACATTAAGGGATCATATTGTTGTTGAATTTCAATAGGGGGTAGCTCATCTTGTGTAAACACAATTTGAGCCTTGGGTGCTGTAATAGAATTAATCAAGGAAGCCATATTATTGGATGTAACTATGGATAGGACATTCAATATTTTCAAGGCATCTTGTAGTATTCCATGATGATTCGAGGAAGTTTGAATCAAATCCCAAAGGGATATCTTGGCAAGAGTAGCTTTAAGTTGTTCAACAAGATCATATTCCTTACCAAGGGTTTGTGAAATATGAGGTGCTTGAGGAAGAATTGATTGAGGATCAAGTAGAAGAGTTGGAAAAACAATAGGAGGGTTAGGTTTCCTATCATTTCTTGTGTTATAGGTATGGGCAAGTGTATTATAACTCTCCTTAGTTAGTTGTCTAGCATAGCTATAAGGAGTATTAGTGGAATTCCTTCCTTGAACCAAATGATAGGTTTGTTTGGAGTGCTTGTTGGCATTCTACACTCTTCTGAGAATAGTTGATATTGTCATTGATGGTAACCAACTGGAAACCAACTAAAAATCATCTAGCAACCCACCAGTAGTTACTGACACCTGCAATAGACTTCTACATACATCAGTAGGCACTTCACCGGTAGCGGCAATAATGCATATCAACACTCAAGTTGACATGGAATAAACTTTTGTTTATTGTTTTATAATGTAATTATCTCTTGTAAAAGCCGATATGGCATATTGTAAAAGACTCATATATGTATGAGATCTTATAGGTCATTTTGATATGAGAGAGAGAGGAATATAGATGATAAGTATAAGGCAATTTTGTATAAGGTGATATAGTTGACATCGAAGTTTTTGGTTATAGACTAAGCTTAAACAGGTACTGAACCCGACATAGTTGATTTTTATTAGAAGAAATACATTGTAGTGGATTTTGATAATCCATTTTGTAAGTCAGTGAGACTTCTATTTTATAGTTGAGTAGTGAGCTCTAGGCTGCTAGCCTTCTTGCATGTGCAGGCCCCTCATTGTAAGTAATATTTACTCATTGGCTAGTGAGTGAATATTGTGGGTCACAAATGCCACTGAGGTTTTTCCCACACTGGGTTTCCTTGTTAAATAGCTTGTGTTATGGTATGTTCTCTATGCTATCTCCATTATTTTTATGTGCTGCATTAGTTCTTATTTATCAGTATACTATTTTGAGATACAAAGTTCTTAATAAGTTTAATTATTCTGCATACCGGTCAGACACTGATTCACCCCTCCCCCCTCTCAGTGTCTTTGGGACTATCATTGATTCTAACAATTGGTATCAGAGCCTAGTCCTCTATTTTCAGAAGCCTAATAGCTTGAGGAAGATTCTGACACCAATATACATGGAGAACTTAAGAAAACAATTGGAAGGAGCTCTTGTAGATTATGATGCAGAGAAATTGAAAAATATCAAACTTGAAGATGATCTAAGGACTCCACAAGAGTTCATTAAAGGACTTCAGGAGAAATTTTCTATAGCACAAAATAAAAGAAAAGAACTTCATGAGAAGATGCAGAAACATGATGCTGAAAAAGAAACTCTTAGAGAACTTGCAAACAAGTTGAGACAGGAAAACAGTAATATAAAGAATGAAATGCAAGATATGACTATGAGGTTATGTAAAGACATTGAATACATGAAGAAGAATGAATAAGAATTGACTAGGAGATATAATGATGTTGGAAATGAAAATCTAAGACTTAGTCATGAAAATGATATGCTGAAGATAGATCTGATTCATATGTAACATGATAAAACTGAGCTTCTGAGACAAATGGGAATTCTAGAAAATGAGTTGGCTATTGCAAACAAACACAAAGACAAATTCAAGAAAAGTTCAAAGGAGATTGATGACATGCTGAAAAGTTAGAAACCTAATGGAGATACTAATGGAATTAGATTTGAAGTTGGAGAAAGTTCTGGTACTGCAAACAATCTAGATTAGAACAAACAGGTAAGACAACCTAATGCTTATAGGTTTAATAGAAAATGTCTCAATTGCAACAAATATGGTCATACAGAAAATCAGTGTAGATTTAGAAATAATCAGAATATTAATGCACCAACCGGTCAACGTTCCAATTGCAACCAAGTTGGTCATAAATTAGAAAATTGCAGAATGAATGTGAAATGCTATGTTTGTGGAATATATGGACATTTATCTAATCAATACAGAACACAAACCGGTGTAGGATATGGAAAGGTTATTCAGAAGAATAATGTGACTTGTTATGCTTGTAACAAAATTGGATATATTGAAAAATTTTGTAGAAGCAAGACTTCATCGGCAAACAATAAAGGATCCTATTTGAAAGGTAAAGAAAAGGTAGATGTGGTAAAGCAAGAATTCTCAAAAAAATGGATTAAGAAGAGAGATCATAAATTTGATGAAACTGTCTCTATACTAGTAGAACAGAGTAATCATCCACCGGGAGGAGATTCTTCATCCAACTAAGAAGTAACCTTTTGGGGGGTATTGCATCAAGTTGAAAATCATGCAGATTACCCTCGGTTAATGGTGAGAAGATAGATTTCTTCTTTACTGGTAGATGTGTTAAGTTTTCACTTAACTAGCAAGCATTTAATGCAGTTGGTGGAAGAAATATCATTATAAATCAGCTAATTTCCCTCATTTTTGACTCACCAAACATTCAAATTATCAAAGAGTGTAAAAATTGAGCGAAAGCATTCAAGGCGAAGGTGCGAAGTGATTTCTTTAGACATTTAGAATATTTTCAAGCAGTAAAAGGTATTTTTCAATGGCCTCTTCTTTTTCTCCCGAGTTTATTTTGAACCCTGCCATTGTGGAAAATGTGAAATGCTCTAGGCCCATGTTTAAGATAATTCCTGAAATTGCGAAGCAAGATGACTCTGTAGGGGAATTCTCAAAAATTCCTAAAGGTGTAGCATTTGTGGAAGACCCTAGGATTTATATACATTGCAATATAGAATAACTAGGTTATGAGGAATTGATGAAAATGTTTACTAAGGTCATTTGTGATGAACATGGTGTTGTTAAACCCAAACATAAAATTGTGGAAACTCTAATTTTTGTGGAGATACTGAGTATCCCTCAATTTCCAGAGGAATTAGTAAGGATTGTATTGAGTAGAGCACATGAAGAATTCTTATGGTTGGATTTTGTTTGCAAAATAACCCAATAAGCAATTAGGGTAGTGACTGGTTTACCCTCAACCGAAAGCAAACCTGATAAGACCAAGAAGATTCCCAACAACAAAGTGATAAGCCTAACCAGAGCAACATCTAATAATAGATCACTGAGAGTAAATGATATTAAGGACATCAATGTGAGATTTGTAAGTATGGTGCTAGGTTACAAGACCACAAATGCTAATAGGCTAAATTCTATTTCTAGTCTCTGTATACAGAGTGCTTATGAGATGGTAAACAACAATGTAGTGATAGATGTGTGTGAATGGCTAAAAGATGAGCTTATTGACAATTTGAAAAAGATTAAAGGAGACAAGAAAGGAAAATTCTGCTTTGGAAACCTTTTGGTATGCTTGATGTTGTACTTTGCTAAAGAGATTCTCGGTACTGGACCTAAAGACTTTGGTTATGATATACCAGTAGGAAAACAACTACAGGAAGCTTTTACCAGCATGGGAACTGCTAGATACAACAACATAACAGACTACTTTAAAACTTTCCAAGATAAGATGAGAGCTAGAGAAACATTACCACAGAGTGTAGTAGATAAATATGACAAAGAGATTTGTTTTGTTATCAAAAGAGATGAGACATGGATGGAGGCAGTGCTCCCTAGGACTATTTGGGTGACCGAGATGGGATATGAACTAGATCTTACTATTGTGGAGACATATGCCAAAGCTTTACTGGAAGCATAGAGAGAACCATCAGAAAAGGTCTTTGGTAGTGATAAGACAATTGAGAGTGATGTAAATTTGCTGAAGAAAAGAAAGAAAAGAGATAAACTCATTAGAGATGCTTCTAAGAAAGTAAAGGAAATCAAAGAAAATGTCATCAACATCAGTGGTATATTGGCTAGCGAGCTTTAAGGACTTCAACTGAAGGTACATATTTCACCGGTTGACACATCTTCTGGAACTAACAGTGAGAAGGCAACAAAATTCAAAAGAGTTGAAAGAAGGAAGAGAAAACCTTCATCGATACCCTCTCCTTTACCTAAGAGAACAAGAACCCTAAGAAAGAAACAATAGGTAGTAAGGGGACTACCCAAGAAACTAACACCAAATAAGAAACAACAACCGGTTACCCCTTCCTTAAATAATTTGTTGCATGAGATAACTGATGACGGCAATTTGGCTAATGTACACAAATTGTATAATACATTTAATGATCTTGACAGGGAAAGCATTGGGAATGGTATTATTTTACACTTAGACATATATAAGAAGGTTCTAATTGAAGTTGTGGATGATTTACCTAATGATCTTTATAGAAGATTGGAAGCAAAAAGCATAGTAGTGATGGAATTAGACAAGAAACTGAAAATTGAAAAACTTCTAGCTGTACATCCTGTTAATTCAAAAGAAGAAATTGATAAATTGAATTCTGAGGCTAACCGATCCATTTTTGCCAGTGGGCACCAATAAGTAAGCTTAATGGTAGGAAGAGTGAAAGAGATTGCAGATGAGACTGCAGATAATTGGGATATATTTTTTGTGGAGAAAGAAAAACAAGAGGAAATGAACTGACCTAAAAAGACATTTAAAGTGCATCAGAAGGACAAGGACAAGGGCAAAGGAAAAATTGGTGGAGTTCCAAACATCAAGATTACTAACAATCTACTACCACCACCTTTGGATAATGCACCGGTACAATCAGAAAATCCACCGGTTATTGACACAGAAGGTATAACATATTATGACACAAATCCTTAATCTGAGATACTCTTTACCATGAATGTGGACACTTAGGAAGTAAATATTGTTGTGGATAAGGATAGTTCAGAGGTTAAGGGAGAAAATGTTAACAGTGGCAACATGGCAGAGAATCCGGTAGAAACTGTTGAAGTTGAGATCCCAACTCAAACAGAGAAACCGTCAGAAACTGAAAAACCTACTAAAGGTATAGATGCTGGCATAGGGCCACCAGAGATAGAGATACCGATAGTTGAAATTTCAGAAAAATAATCTTTGGCAGAGGTACACACTGAGATAGAGAAATTGACAATCACTGAGACATTAAAACGATCTGAGAAACCTTTCTAGGTTGAGATGCAAACCCAGACTGATCCACCAGAGGAAAATGCAAGAATAGTGGTTATACATGTTGGAAGAATAGAGGTAATAAAGGTAATTAGTTAGACATCTGACACATCTACAAGTGAATTCATACCTACCAATGTTACAGATGTACTTTTGGATTCAATCAAGAAGATAGCAGATTGCAATGCATTGGCCTATGTTGGCATATGTGTAGAGCATGATGACATGATGATATTGTATGTTGTCATTGATGTCAATATGCTAAAGTATGAACTGGTATTTTGTAGTAAGCGAACTGGCAAGAAAACTAGTTTGATGATGTAAACCAGTATTTGTGAAAAAGTGAAGCAGTATGTTTGTTCAAGGTGAGCTGGTATGTTGGAATAAGAACTAGTAAATGGATGTTTTGTATTGGGGTTTCATTTGGAATGACTACCGGTTGGTAGTCTCAGCTTCAGGGTTTTCAGTTGATGCATTCCAAGATTGTGTGATTCAACTGATGACATCTTGTGATGAGTTAGCATTGTAATGAAGACTTGATAGCATTGCCACGTCAACCTTGTGCTCGTGAAGGATTTCCTTGAGCATCTTGCATGGAGATTGATCCTATCTACCCCAGGAATGTGCGAAGTCTTTGTAAACGGTGGAGAGCATGTGATGAGTTATCAACTTCCTAAAGTGGCAAAGAATGAACGTTGGAGAACATCTTGAGATCTATTCAAGACTATTGTATTCAATGCAGTATGATTAACGGTCAGGATTGAACTGATTGAATTCTAAAACCTAAATGTTTAGGGTTTAGGGTTTATGCTACCTACCTATTTGCTTCCTATAAGGTTGATGATGTTTTTTTTTTTAAGTTGTTGGAAAATGGTATGTGTGTATCCCAAAGAGTGATACTTGATTCTTGCCAGACCGAAGAAGTGTGTTGATACCTACAGAGTGTGATTGCAGAAGAGGAGGAGCTAAAGTGGATCTACCTTGGCATTGAGTGTTGTTATCATATTAGTGTATTAACTGTTGACTTCTAACCATTTCAGTAGTTGGAAAATCCCTTAACTGGGTAGCTTTAACAGGCTTTTATGTAAATCCTTTAATAAGGTGACTCAATTCAATGAGTTCTTCAAATCCTCTTGCGAGGTAACCTTTAACAGGGTTCTAACCTTTAACCGAGTATTTAGCCATCCCTTAACCGGGTGATCCCTAGTAGGATTGGTTCCTAGCAGAACCTATTGTTATAGTATTTAATTGGACTAGGCTCCTAAAAGAGCGGACTTCAAAAGAGTTCAAGAACAGCTTGTGGGTATTCATCCCCACCATGGTTTTTCCTGGGTGGATTTCCACATGAAAAATCAGTGTGTCATGTGTGATGCCTTTCATGTTTCATGTGATGGTTTAGTGTTTTATGTCAAACTAGTAAAATATGTTGAACTAGTAGTCATTATATTTTTGATGATATATTACTAGTTTATGCATAAGGCTGAATTGGAAATGAGGTATTATATTGTACGGAAAGCTAAGGGTTACCGGTATATGTCTTTGACATTCTCACTTTGTGTTACCAGTAGTAATCTATTTTAGACTGTTGTTATTGCTTGCCAGTTAAAGTTCAGTGTTTGCAGTCAAACCGGTTCAGGAAAAGTGTTTTTGCCTGTACTGATTCACCCCCCCTCTCAGTACCAGTTTGGTACCAACTGTTCATCATTTATTCATCAATTGGTATCAAAGTGTCCTCTAGATCCTCTAGTTGTAAGCTTCATTGCTTGAGGAAAAGATCCTACTCTAGTGATGAAGAGGGAAGGTCCAAAGTTCAATAGAGACAAATTTAAAATATGGAAGGACAGAATGAAGATACACATCAAAAGCATGGGTTCTCAACACTGGAGCTATGTTGAGAATGCTTATGTTATCCCTACCAGTACTCTCACCAATGATCAAAAGAGAGAGATTTAGGAGAATGTGCAATTCATGGAAGCCCTAATCAGCAGTCTATCTAACATTGAGTTTATTGATGTTCAGGATAAAGATAATCCCAAAGAAGTATGGGATGCTCTTGAGAATATCTATGGCAGTGATGAGCATGTGAAACAAGCTAAGGAAGAGAGCCTTAGGGGAAAGTTTGAAGACATGTAGATGGTTGAAGGAGAGACCATTCAACAATATGGAATAAGAATCAAAACTGTTGTTGGAGACATCAAGAGTGCAAGTGGTATAATAGATGATTCCACTGTTGTTAGCAAAGTCTTGAGATCCTTATTACCAGTCTATGCAATAAGGGTTGCTACTATTCAGGAGTTGAGGTCTATCGATAAGACAAAGGTATCCCTAGACTCCATCATTGCTAAGTTGACAACTTATGAGCTAAATAATTATGATGGTAGTATTCACAAGACTAAATTAGCCTATCTGCTACACCATCTAGAAAGGGCAAAGAAGCTAGTACCAGTGGTGAACCAAGACAAAGTAGAGAAATGGATGATGAGGAGATCTTGATGGAATTTGAAGTTCTTGTTGCCAAGAGTCTTCCTAAGGGAACTAGTAAATATAGAGGTAAGCTCCCTTTGAAATGATTTTCTTGCAATAGGATAGGACACATTGTTGTAAACTATCCTAATGGTGATAACAAGGACAAACCAGAGAAGCTCAAGAAGTTCAAAGGAGGAAACAAGAGACTGTTTTGTAGCAGTTGATGAAGGTGTCACTAATAAGGAATCAGAAGATGAAGATAGTGAAGACATTGTGTTTGTAGCAGTTAAGGAAGATGTGTCAGACAAGAAGGCTCTTGTCTCCCACCTTGATAATTCCAATGAGTGGATTATTAACAGTGGTTGTTCTCACCATATGACTAGTGACCGGAGTAATTTTCTATCTCTAGAAGAGTATGATGGTGGTGTGGTCCGATTTGGTAATGATGCACCATATATGGTAAAGGCAGAGGGTCCATCTCTCTGAATGGAAAAAGCAATGCTGACAATGTGTACTGGGTAGAAGGTCTCAGACACAACCTTTTGAGTGTTGCCCAGATAAATGATAATGGACTCACTCTAAAGTTTAGAGATGAAGTGTGTAAAATAAAAGGTAAGAGTGGTGAACTGATGGCCACTAGTATGCAGACCAAAGGTAACCTATTTCAGCTAAATACAAATATCAATACATGTCTAATGGCTAATTTTGATGATAGTTGGATATGGTATAGGAGACTCTTCCATGTAAACTTTGATAATATTGTGAAGGCCAATAAGATCAAAGTAGTTAGAGGATTGCCTATGTTGAGCAAACCAGAGAATCCTTTGTGCAGAGAGTCAACTAGGGAAAATGTCTTCCTCAACCTTCAAAGGTAAATCTTTCACTACAAACAATTTACTTGATCTTGTGCATACTGATTTGTGTGGTCTTATGAAAACTAGGAGTGTGCAGGGAGATAGGTATTTTATGATTCTTACTGATGATTGCTCAAAATTGATGTGGGTCACATTCTTGAAGGACAAGTCTAAAGCCTTTGGAAAGTTCAAAGCCTTCAGAGCACTAGTTAAAAAAGAAAGTGGTAAGAGGATTAAGTGCCTAAGAACTAATCAAGGAGGAGAATTCACTTTTGGTGAATTCAAAAAGTACTGTGAAGAGAACGACATCAAGAGGCAACTATCTGCTCCCCAGACTCCACAACAAAATGGCCTAGTAGAGAGAAACAACCAGACTATAGTTGAAGCAGCCAAAACAATGCTGATCCAAGGAAAAGTTGCCCCCACTTTTTGGAGAGAAGCAATGAGCACTGCAGTCTACACTATGAACCGGGTACTCATCAAAAAAGGTAAGGATAAAACTCCTTATGAGTATTGGACTGGTAAGACACTAGTGGTAAGCTACTTTAGAGTGTTTGGTAGAAAATGTTATATCAAGAGGAGTGAACATCAGAGCCAGTTTGATGCAACATGTGATGAGAGAATATTCCTAGTATATTCCACAAAAAGCAAAGATCTCAAATGTTTCAACAATAGGACTTAGAGAATTATTGAAAGAATCAATGTTAGAGTTGAAGAAACCTCTGAGAAACCTGAGGAAACTGATAGTGAGCAAGTAGGAGAGGAATTGATAGTAACCTTCTAGGAACCAGTTGCAAAATAGCCTAGCACCAATAACAGTGCTCCTTCACTAGTAGATACTAATGTTGATGAAGATGAGGATGAAGGAGAAAAACAAGAGGAAACAACTAAGATCATTCCTAGGTATGTAAAGCCAAATCATGATCCAAAGCAGATCATAGGAGACAAGGATCCAGGATTTCTTACAAGAAGAAAGGTCAGAGAAAATTCTTGCATGATCTCTGAATTTGAGCCTAAAACATTCAAAGATGCACATAAATATGAAGACTGGATCAAGGCAATGGAAGAGGAACTTGACTAGATAGAAAAGAATGGTACATGGTCTTGGGTACCTAGAACTGATCATAAAAATGTCATAGGCACCAAATGAGTTTTTAGAAATAAGTTGAATGAAGATGGCTCAGTGGTTAGAAACAAAGCCAGACTCGTGTGTAAAGGATATGCTCAAGAAGGAGAAGACTATGGAGAAACCTTTGCTCCAGTAGCCAGATTGGAAGGAGTTTGTATGCTTCTTGTATATGCAGCCTTCAAGGGATTTAAAGTATATCAAATGTATGTAAAATCTACATTCCTAAATGGAATACTAGAAGAGGAGGTGTATATAGAGAAACCAGATGGGTTTTCCCTATTAGAAGACAGTGACATGGTGTGTAGGCTACATAAATCCTTGTATAGACTAAAGAAAGCACCTAGAGCATGGTATGAACACTTGCACTCCCATCTTGTGTGAAGATTGGATTTGAGAGAACAAGTTAAGATAGTAATATCTATCTGAAGTCAGAAGGAGATCAGATGCTAATTTGTGAGGTATTTGTTGATGACATAATTTTTGGAGGAGATGACAAGATGAGTCATGATTTTGTAGATGAGATGAGAAAGGAATTTGAGATGTCACTTATAGGGGAGATTAAGTTCTTCATTGGACTATAGATTCAACAAATGAAAGATGGAATCTTTATCACTCAGTCTAAGTATGTCAAAGAGGTGTTGAAGACCTTTGGCATGGAAGACAGCAAACCGGTTGGTACACCAATGGTGACCGGTTGTAAATTATCAAAAGAGGATGACTTGGTGTTGGTAAATGAGAAGGAATACTGATCAATGATTGGTAAATTGCACTATGTAGTACATAGTAGACCGAACATTGCACATGTAGTGGGCATTACTGCACGGCTCCAAAAAAACCCAAGAGAATCCCACTTGGTAGTAGTCAAGCGGATTCTTAGATATCTGAAGGGAACTACTGACTATGGATTATGGTATCCATACAACAATGATTTCAACCTAAAAGTGTTTATAGATGCTGATTGGGCTGGTAATGTGGATGACCAGAAGAGCATAACTAGTGGTGCATTCTTTATCGATGGTAGAGTAGTCTCATGGATGAGCAAAAAGCAGAGTTGTATCTCTTAGTCCACAGCAGAAGCAGAATATGTAGCAACATTTATGAACTGCACTCAGACAATTTGGATGAAGCATGTATTAAATGGCTTCAAAGTTCCTGTATCTGAACCAGTAAGTATAGTTTGTGACAACACAAGTGAAATTAACATCTCCAAGAATCTGGTTTTACATGCTAGAACCAAGCACTTTGAGCTCAAGTATCATTTCTTGAGGGAGAAGGTTCAGAATAAAGAGGTTGTATTGGAACATGTTTCTAGTAAGGAGCAATTAGCAGACATATTCACCAAGCCTCTACCGAAGGCTACCTTTACCTATTTGAGAGGTGAATTAGGGGTGTTGCCCCTTCAAGAGGTGAACTAAAGGTGTGTGTTCCACATCAGTCAGGTCTTACATTGATATATCTTTTTTGGGATTGGTGTGTTGAAGGATGCTACTCCTTAGGGGGAGCAGCATAATGGAAGATAGATGTATATGCCTCCACTTTGGCATTGTTGTCAAAGGGGGAGAAGATGTGAAGCGGGGAAGATATCTACAATATTAGGGAGAAGATGTGAAGCTGAAGCTAAAAGATATCTTTATATATTGCCATCAATGCCAAAGGGAGAGATTGTTGGCATATCTGCAGAGCATGATGACATGATGATATTGTATGTTGTCATTGATGTCAATATGCTGAAGTATGAAACGGTATGTTGTAGTAATTGAACTGGCAAGAGAATCGGTATGATGATGTAAACTGGTATTTGTGAAAAAGTGAAGTGGTATATTTGTTCATGGTGAACTGGTATGTTGGAATAAGAACCGGTAAATGGAAGTGTTGTATTGGGGTTTCATTTGGCATGACTACCGGTTGGTAGTCTCAGCTTTAGGGTTTCCAATTGATGCATTTCAAGATTGTGTGATTCAACTAATGACATCTTGTGATGAGTTAGCATTGTAATGAAGACCTGATAGCATTGCCACATCATCCTTGTCCTTGTGAAAGATTTCCTTGAGGTTCTTGCATGGAGATTGATCCTATCTACCTTGAGAATGTGCGAAGTCTCTATAAATGGTGGAGAGCACGTGATGAGTTATCAGCTTCCTGAAGCATCAAAGAATTAACGTTGGAGAATGTCTTGAGATTTGTTCAAGACTGTTGTATTCAATGCAATATGATTAATGGTCAGGATTGAATCGATTGAATTGTAAAACCTAAATGTTTAGGGTTTAGGGTTTATGCTACCAACCTATCTACTTCCTATAAGGTCAATGATGTTTTTCATTTTGAAGTTGTTGGCAAATGGTATTTGTGTATCCTAGAGAGTGATACTTGATTCTTGCCAGACTGAAGAAGTGTGTTGATACCTGTAGAGTGTGATTGCAGAAGAGGAGGAGCTAAAGTTGATCTGCCTTGGCATTGAGAGTTGTTATCAGATCAGTGTATTACCTATTGACTTCTAACCATTTCAACAGTTGGAAAATCCCTTAACCGGGTAGCTTTAACATGATTTTGTGTAAATCCTTTAACAGGGTGACTCAATTCAATGAGTTCTTCAAATCCTCTTGTGAAGTAACCTTTAACAAGGTTCTAACCTTTAACTGGGTATTTAACCATCCCTTAATTGGGTGATCCCTAGCAGGATCGGTTCCTAGTAGAACCTATTGTATTAGTCATTAACCGGACTAGGTTCCTAATAGAGCGGACTTCAAAATATTTTAAGAACAACTTGTGGGTATTCATCCCCACCATGGTTTTTCCTAGTTGGATTTCCACATGAAAAATCAGTGTGTCATGTGTGATGCCTTTCATGTGACGGTTTAGTGTTTTATGTCAAACTGGTAAAATATGTTGAACTAGCAGTCATTATATTTTTGATGATATATTAGTGGTTTATGCATAAGGGTGAAGTGGAAATGAGGTATTAGATTGTATGGAAATCTAAGGGTTACTGGTTTATGTCTTTGACATTCTCACTGTGTGTTATCGGTAGTAATCTATTTTAGACCGGTGTTATTTCTTGCCAGTTAAAGTTCAGTGTTTGCAGTCAAACTGGTTCAGGAAAAGTGTTTTTTCTTGTACTGATTCACCACCCCTCTCAGTACCGGTTTGGTACCAACTGTTCATCATTTATTCATTAGCCTACAAGGTAATTGATAATAGTTTACCAGTTCTTAAATTGATTTCACCAAATTGTAACATAGATCATATTAAGGATTCTTTAGGCAAATTGGACACATTGACCAAATTTATTGCTGACAATGTAATAACCATTGACAAGGGGAATGAGGACACAATTAAGGAGAGAGTTGAAAAAGAGAAAAACAAATTCTTTGAAGACACCATAAAGAAGTGTACAGACCACTTGAATATATTATTATCGCTACTTAACTCTACAATTTTGGAGTACAAAGAGATATATAAGGAAACATGCAAACCTCACCTTTTGACAGCGGACATAGATAAGGAGATCAGTAAAACACAGAAGTAAATAGATGACATAGCTGATAACATAATTCATTCATCTAGACATATATCAGTTTTTGAGTAGGAAATGACAAGTTTTGAGGAGAAATTAGAGAAACTTGAAAAGGTAAAGGCAAGGATAAAGTCAAATGCCTGGGAACTTAAAAATAAACTTGGTCCCAAGTTGGACAATCTTATCTCTCAGAGGATTGAAATATCTAAGACATTACTTCAAGGAGAGAAATCACCAGAAGAACACATGCACTATCTCACTGACACGATCCAACAGATTGAGGCAACCTTGAATGACATCAAAAGGTTTATGTAGAGTCTAAATCTAGTTTTGGCAGATATTTTTGAAATTGTAACCAACCGGTTACAGACTTTGAGATGAAATTTTTGTACTCATTTGACCTTTTTGACAACCATTGTCATTGATGTCAAAGGGGGAGTAGTGGAGAGAAAAAATCTTATTCAGAGGAGATCATTTGCTCAGGGGGAGCACACATTTTTGGAAACTGTTTTGGACTTTAGTTTTTGGAAATAGTTTTTGGATTTTTCTCATGAGTGTTGCCATCAATGCCAAAGGGGGAGATTGTTGGCATTCTACACTTTTATAAGAATAGTTGATGTTATCATTGATGACAACCAACTGGTAACCAACTGGAAATCATCTGGCAACCCACTGACAGTTACTGACATTGGCAATAGACTTCTACATACATCGACAGACACTTCACCAGCACTGGCAACAATACATACCGACACTCAAGATGACATGGAATAAACTTTTGTTTATTGTTTTATAATGTAATTATCTCTTGTAAAAGCTGACATGGCATATTGTAAAAGACTCATATATGTATGAGATCTTATAGTTCATTTTGATATGAGAGCGAGAGGAATATAGATGATAAGTATAAGGCATTTTTGTATAAGGTGATATAGTTGACAACAAAGGTTTTGGTTATAGACTGAGCTTAAACTGGTACTGAATCTGGCATAGATGATGCTGATCTAAAGCGTTACATTATATTGGATTTTGATAATCCATTTTGTAAGTTAGTGAGACTTCTATTTTGTAGTTGAGTAGTGAGCTCTAGGTTGCTAGCCTTCCTGCATGTGCAGGCTCCTCATTGTAAGTAATATTTATTCATTGGCCAGTGAGTGAATATTGTGGGTCACAAATCCTACCGAGGTTTTTCCCACAACTAGTTTCCTCATTAAATATCTTGTGTTATGGTGTGTTCTCTATGTTGTCCCTATTATTCTTATGTGCTACATTCATTCTTATTTACCAGTATACTGTTTTGAGATAGAATGTTCTTAATAATTTTAATTATTCTGCATACCGGTCAGACACTAATTCACCCCCACCTCTCAGTGTCTTTGGGACTATCATTGATTCTAACTGTGCTAAAGTAGTCATGACTCTATCCACCTTGAACTGTGAAAAGAGGTTGATTAGGAAGAGGGGAAGTTGGAGAAGGACAAGCACCTTGGACAAAAAAAAGGGGTTTGATATGTTCATTCACATTGATCATATTGATTAACCTATTAGATGCATTACTCTTGTTTAAAATTTTAGGCAAAGACATAAAGTCATCAAGGGTATCGTCCAATAAAGTATGATCATAGTGGTTGAAAGGATTATCTTTGGACTCAAAAGGAGACATAACATCATAGAGGGAATCATGGGAGTCAAACATGTTTCTAGATGTAGTGGAGGAGTTGATATGAATGTACCCATGAGAGGAATCATTCAACTTATCTTTCTCATCACTACGAAATGGCATAGTAACATGATTGATTAATTTTTGGCAAAATGAGGGTTTAGAAGGCTCAAGGTTCAAAAAATCATCTAGAGCTTCATATAATTCATCCTTACTAAACTCATAATCAAAAAAATTTCATATATCATCAAAAGAATAAACAACTTACAATTAAAGATCTGACATTTTGAAATGAAAATTTCATGAAACTCAAACACACAATGCAAGGAAAATGAGAGAAACCTATCCTTTTTTTTCCTTTTTTTTTTGGAAGCAAATGAAATAAACTAGATCTAGATCTAACAATGCAATACAATGAAATTGGTTTCACGTCGAGTTCACCAAAGATGTGTAGGGGAGAAAGTTAGACTAAGTATGGAAACCCTAATCCCACTCTCATACACATTCATGGAATACGAAAGAGCCTAGGGAGGTAATGCACTTTTGCTACTTCTTATGAGAAAGATAGGGTTGTGGATTAACTCTTAGGTTTTCTATTCCTTTGTTATAAATGAGAGAGAGGAATGATGCAAAAATGCAATCTAACCTATAATGAAAGTAAGCAAGAAAACCCTAATCTCAGAATGCAGATTAAAGAATAACTGATATACTGCTGAAAAGTATAGATCAGAAGAAAAATTAGAGGTGCACCTATTTCTAAAATCTAAGTAGAAATGTCTAGGACTAGGGTGCCATGCCACTATCCTGATTCTGCAATTTTGGAGTTGTAACTAACAATATGGATTCTAGAGCCTGCAAGACACTGTTCTACCAAATCCTGCTAATAGAGGGTAGGACCATGGTGTCACGCCACTGTCCTGGGTAGGACTAGGGTGCCACACCCCTATCCTTAGGGTATTTGCTAGATCTGCAACCCAGAACTGACCCTATGTGCTCTTCTGGTCCTAAAACTTCCAGCAATGCTCGGATCTAAACCTATACCTGAAGCTGAAAAGCAAGGTTTGAGGTGGCTATATAGTGTTTTGCCTTTGTAAAATCCCTATTTTGGTGATTTACACATCCACAAATAGCCGATAATGTACTAAAAATGTGTGTGCAAGAACCTTGTGTGTATGCAAGATCCTAAAATGAAAGGAAACAATCTAGAGCAACCCTAAAGAGTAAACCCTAATTGCTTATAATTGACCAAGTAAATTCTCTAAATCCACAATGCAAAGTGATCTAAAGCATGAATATGAATAAAAATAAAGCTTATTCAAAGACATGAAAACAACATGAAACCATACCCAACCCCAAGGGAGAGGTACAAGCCAATCGTCAGTTGGTGATCTCCTATTGTTCTTCTACATCTTTAAAAGACCCCAATGGATATAATGATGCTGGATGAATGTTTGATGGATGAATTTTGAATTTTGTTGAAGACTTCAAAGATTTACCCTTTTGCTGCATAGAAGGCTCTAATGCTCCAAAAACCTACTGTTAGATTCTTAGAAGAACACCGCTTCAAATGAAGAAAGAGACCTCTTAAGTATGAAACCTTAGATCTTAATTTCATATTTAGGCCAACCTAGGATTTGAATTTCCTACTTATCTTTTGAGGTTAAGCATTATTATATCATAGGATTGTGCTCCCAAAATTTTGGGGAAAAATTGGGGACCATGTGCATTCCCACCACGGCCCGACCAAATTTTTGAGATCATTAGATATGATGATATTAGAGCACATCCCAAAGTTATAGCTAATTTTGAGATGTTTTTATATGTCAAATGGAGCCTAAATAGTCAAAATAAAACATAATTAGGGTTTACGATTAAATGATTCATTGGAGGAATAAAATGAAAAGGGGCACGCCTAGGGTAAAGGGCCCAACTTTGTAAAGTAATGAAACATGACCTTAGATTTAATTAAATTAATTAATTAAATTATTAAAGGGAAATTAGAAATTCAAGATGCAAGACACACTAAGGCGAGTGCTAACCTAAGTGTGAAATTGTACAACTCTAGCAAGGGTGTACAATTTATGACACTACAAGAAGATTATTGAAGTGAACCCACAAGTTATCGGTGAATTTTCTAGAGGAGAGCTAGTAAATAAAGGCCATATCAATTTAGAAGAGTTGGTGAATTTATTTCATCAGGAGTCAGAGTGATGACTTGAGCTGCAATTGCATAAGGGGATCACGAAGAGTGTGAGTCATGCAAATTTGGATGAATGCTAGAAAACTATTGTGATGTGGTTGATGAAATTCTTTACTTGTGTGGACCAATACGAGACCATACTAGGACTAAGAATGTGACTGTTGAGACATTTAAGGTATGGAAATATCCAGTCTAAAATCAAAATTAATCTCCCAACTTTCTTGTTTTATCAAATTTTTTTATGATATCTAGGGAAAAAGATAGGGGTAGCTCAATACAATATCTTAGTTTGATTCATTTTATTATAAAGAATCATTTCTTGAAGAAATAATCTAGGAAAGAAGTATGGTTTGAATTTCTTTCTATACCTATTGAGAAAACTAAGAAAAAGTCCAAGAAGGGACCCATACCAAAAAGGGTAAAATTTGAAAAAGTGGAATCTTCTGGAAAAAATAGAGTAATTGAAATTGAGCAGGGTAAATCCCCTAAGGTAACCCATAGCTCATTAAGGAATACAATTTAGGAGCAATCAAAGGAAAAACCTAGCACTGCCACTAGCCCTGCATGAGCTTCTAACAGTGCCCCTAAACAATCTCTTGAAGTCTCCCAAGATCCTCTTGAAGGTCACCTCAAGACTCAGAGCCATGCATAATTCCCTACTCTCGCAATAGAAACTGTTATCTCAAAATCCCTTGAGAAACAAGCCAAAAACTCTCTTGATAAGGAATGACCAGGCTACATTATAGTTGATGAGAGCTCTTCTAATGAGCTAAAAATGAAAAATTATCCCCAGTCTCCCTCTGAGTCAAGATATGGAATAGAGGAGGTTGAAGCTCCAAAGGATTTTAAAGATATTCAAGACTACTTGTCTCCTTGATCTCCTCTTGATGAGCCACTACCTCTTTCACCTTCCCCCATATTTTTAAGAAGATAAGGAAAAGAAGTAATGGTTGAAGAGCCCCAAAAAACAAGATAGGGGAAGAATTGAGGAAGAAAAAGAATTAATGAGTGTTATGGAAATATCCAGATTGGAAATAGAAATGGAAGAAGAAAAAAGGAAAATATGGCTTCTTGAAGAGAATTTGAAACAAAAAGATGAACTACAACAAATTCTTCAACATACAGAACAACTAAAGAAAGTGACAACTAAAAAACAAGATAATGTCGAGAGATAATTGGTTGAAATAGAAGAAGTACTTCAACAGGCGAATGGTCAAGCATTAAACAATGCTAAAGAACTAAAAAAAAACTAAAAAATGGAGTTGTAGCAAAAAGACAATAAATTAAGAAACTAGAATGTCAAAAGTCAATATCATGAGGCTTGTACTTCATCTATTCCTCCTAGATACCTCTCCTTAGCTATCTTTAAATATAAATAGAAATATGTTGAATTGAGCAAGGAGAATAAAAATTTGGAGAGACAAAGAAATGAAATCAATCAAAGACTGGAGCAAGTTGCAAAACTATCCTTAGCATTACTAGCTATGAGGAAACCATCTAGATTGTATGCATTGTTTTTGAGAGAAAGGTTCCTACAATGGAAAATTAGTCAATTAATTTTGGGAAGGAAAACTGATTATGATGATGATGATGACTTTATTGAGGAATTTTACAAAAGTGATCCTACTATCCAAAATCAAACGTGTGAATAATTTTAGCATGGATTTCTTTTGGGAAATTTTCCTCAATCATTTCTGAATATATTTGCTAGTGAGATGCAAATTAGATCCTTTGTGTCATTGTTGGGTTAAATGGGAAGATAGAATAAATCAATATAGAGAAGCACATAACAGATTGGATCTTCCCGTGAGGGATGCAACTCCATGGTCAATGGCACTTGGTAATAAATTTTCTCATTGTGCCTCATTAGCATCCAAGGTAAGATTTAATACTATACCAATGCAATTGAGAGAACATAATATCTCTCTCTACATAATATTACCTAGAGTCTAACTAGGATGAGGACAATGACTGAGATTACAAAGGAACAATAGGAAGAATGGATTGGCATGAGATTCAGGAGCTGCCTCTGATTATTTTGGCCACCAAGATTAGATGCACCTCCCCACTTTGCAGGAGAAATTTTGAGAAACTGGATGAACAAGGTTGAACAGATGAATGGTTATGCTCCCCCTAGGACTTATCAAGAGGATTGACAACAACGTCTTGATCTAGTTATTTAGATTGAAACTATGAATAAGGATCTTCCAAACCATTAACCATGAAGACATGGTTGATAGTAGGAGGGGGAGGATGATGAGTGCCTAAAAAAGACAATTTAAAAGCTTAGTTTATACTTTAAAACTTTGTGTATTTGTAATTGGCGGTAGACTATATACTTGCATGTTTACTTATTTTACTTTTATACTTAATTGATTAAAAGATATACTAAAAATAGTATTTTGTATTGAATGCATTATTTCAAAGACTGAATGAATGAAGAAATGAACATTTATCCAGAATCTTTGATGTTATATTCTTGTCCTTTTTTTTGGATTTTGTTTCAGATGTTTGAAGGGTTGTTTCATTAAGTGGAACTATCAAACTCCTTTATCAACAACATGGTACTCCTAATCACTCTAGCTATGTGGTACATTTTATATCTCAAAGTTGACGTGATTGGTTGTTTGTGAAACTCCCAATTAAACATTGTAATTAAACTTTGTAATTAAACATTGAGTTCTCTTAAGCCTTGTTAGAAGTTGTTACCTATTAGGGTGGGTAAGCTTCATTAAATAAATATTTTCTTTATTTAATTATTTTATCCTAAGTCTTTTATTAATTAAAAATAAATTCTTATTTATTTAATCAATTCATATATCCTTTTCTAGCCTTTCCTTATTTAAATAAATGTTTTTATTTATTTAAATTATCTTTTCCCTAAATAAATAAATATTTTATCTATTTAATTGGTCCCACTTCCTCTATTAATTAAATAAATATTTACTTATTTAATTAATTCATTATCTTTTTCCCTTCTATGACATATTTCATTTATCTCTTAATTTTTCTCTACCTACCCCCTTCATTATTTTATTATTTTCTTATACCTACCCTTTAATCCTCAGTGACCATTTATTTCTTTCACCTCTTAATCTTATCCCTCCATTTTCTAAATTGTCTTTTATATAAGAGGATTATTTCATCCTTATCAACCCTAACTAATGCTTCTATCAAGCCTTCTTGTCATCGAGCGACTTCACAACCACAATCTATTCTTTGTTGAGATCTTGTGCATACTGCAAAATCTAAGCTCCAAAATATATCAAACAAGATCAATGGAGATAGGAGACAATGGATATCAAACCCTACTTGGCATGTGACTGGTATTATTTCTTCAATTTGTTGATTTGCATGTTCTTAGGTTTCTTCATTGGTGTATGGTGAATGTTTTATTGTAGAACTAGGATTGTTTGTGGTTGGATATTTTTGGTTTTGCAATAGTTTGTCAGCATCATTTTTCACCTCACACATTTGGGCATTCCTGGTGGTACATGGATTTCTATTAGATCTATTTTTTTTCTTTTTTTTGCATGGTTTTTCTAACCCTATATTGTTGTTTTGTAAAACAATTTGGAGAAAAACCTTGTGCAGCTAGGATTTTGGACACAAGATTAGGATTTTGGAAATATTTGATCACATCTCACACATGGTTGGGAATTTCTACACCAATTGTTTTTGCCAGGTTGGGAATAGTATCGAGAGTGTTCAATCCAAAATATAGATTTTTTGGATCAAATTTAAATTATTTATGATTTTTTTGTGATTTTTCATAAAACATTAATTTTGGGAGCAAATTAGAAACAAATTTTCTTACATTTATGGAAACGTCTCAGAATTATACAGGGGGTCTAGTTTTTATGATTTTAATTTTGATGCAAAATAATTCATGAAAAATTACAGATTTGGAAATTAGGGTTTTGTAATGATTTAATCATATCTCACAAACGGCTAGGAATTTTTGCACAAATTGTTTTTTGTAAGTTTGGAATGGTATTAGGAGTGTTCAGTCTAAAACTCAAATATTTTGGATGATATTTGAATTATGTATGAATTGTTTATGGTTTTTCAGAAAATAATAATTTTGGGAGCAAATTAACAAAAAAATTTGGATTTTCTTATATTTCTAGAAAGGTCTTAGAATTTTATAGGGTGTCTTTTTTATCATTTTAATTTGGATGCAAAATAATTCACAAAAAAATAGATCTTTAGAAATTAGGGTTTTTAATATAGAAATCAAATCAAGGTATTTTCCTACAAAAATTACATTTTTAGAAGCTCTCAGAATTTTAGCAAGGGTTTTTTCTGTGCATTTTAATTTTTGAGTTAAAAATCATTGAAAAATAAATCAATATCTTGTTGACTAAAAAAAAATTATTGTCAAAGGCCCCCTTTTCCACATTTGTATTTTCTAAAATTAACCTAACGAGTGTGCTTGCAGGTGGGGATAATTTATCAAAAAATAATAATCATTTTTGTTGCAGTGGTAATTTAGTATGTATCTTTGCATTTCAATTCCTAGTCTAATTAAGCTCACATGTTTTCATTGATCTTTTCTTTGTTTGTTGAGGGTTAATTAACTTGCTTGAAATGTGTTGTCCCTTTGGCATGCTTGTGTTTAGATTAGACCCCTAAAGGTGATAGAAAAACTATCCTCTCCCCTTGCCTTCCATTGGACCTTGGGTGTAAGAGAAATTGTTATTGTCTTTTAAAGGGCTTGCCTCCCATCTTTTGAGAGGGAATGACCCAAGAGGTACTTTATTTTTGTTCATTATATAAAAGATTGTTGTTTTAGATGAAAGTCTCTTATCACCTAGTGTCGATGTATTATGCTGACAGAAGTCTCTCTCAGTACCCGTGAGGTGTGTAAGAACCCAAAGGGTTGGGAGGCCTCATTAATCTGAGTGAACCACTGCATGTATAGCCACCAAATGCCTTAAAACATGACTAGACACCTTTAGAATAGTGGCCCACCTTATTTTGACTAAACATCATGATAATTTCAGTGCAAGGGGATAGCTATTTTTCCCCCCAAGTTACTCACCATAAGGCTCTCGTGAGATGAGACATAAATCTTTGACATAGCATAAGTTACTTGTAGCTTTCTTAAGAGAGGGTGATAGGGTCATCCTTCCAGTCCTGGAGGCCCCTAGTTGATCGCTCACAAAAAAAGAAAATTAGTGAATACACCCATCAAGGTGTCCCTACACTTGAGCCGATGGAGATTCCAATTTGTGGGTTGAAGTTACCACCATGAGAACATTGACCTTAGGTTAAGAAAGTGTTTGATGTGTCTTCATTTATGCTAGACCTATGAAAATTGGGTTGATCTAGCCTACTAGACATACACATTTTGATCAAAACTTGACAAAAACACTTTCAAACATTGTGTCTTCATTGTTTGTTTTGTTTTCTTGCCATAAAATATTTAACAATAGGATCTGGTCACACTCAAAATTTGTAAAAGATTGAGACAAATTACAAAATTTTCTAGAAACACATCTGCATCAATTTAAAACTGTGTCTGTGAACTCATCATGCGTCTGTGTTCTAAGATCAAGAGAGCTTCTAAGGCAGCTTCCTCTAGGGCTTCATTTTTAGTCAGCCAATGTTTATCACATCTTTGTCAATCATTCTCACTCATACACACTTTCTAAGCTAGATTCAAAAGGTTTCTTTATGGTCCTAATCCTATCTTGCAAACATACTATAATATATCACTAAGTGGTGCTCGTATCATATCTATCATCTTAGGCTCCCATTTGGTCCTCTTTAGTCAAGATCAACTTACCTCATCAAGAGATCTATCATCTCTTTAGAAGTCACACCTTTATATCACACTTATCTTGGATTTATACTTTTGGACATTACAAGACAACCCTAGATCCATTCCATCTCATATTCCTTCTCGGTCTTCCATAGTCTTCATACTTTCTTCCATCTCTCATTTTAATCAAGGTTTAGTCCATGGTTGAAACCTGTTCCAAAAGGTCAAGAAGAGAAGTCGAGGAAGCTCTAAGATCTCTCAACATGGGTACCTATGAGTTTGAAGGAGATGAATTTTACAACCCATTTGAGAATCACATTAATATACCAAACAATGACAATGAGAATAACAATGACAATGGCAATTACAATGCATCTATCACTTATGCAGACATTGAAGAGACTATCATAGATTCAAGGTTCAATAGAATGGTTGAAGAAATCATGAGAAGAGATATGTCATGCCAAAAATTTAGGGCAAAAACGGAACAAATTTTTTTTTAAAAGATACTAAATTTAATTAACAAGCACACTCTTGCGACAAGCGTTAACGAAAATTTCATTAATAAATTCGAGCTTATTTTGAAACGAATGAAGCATCGACAATGAGTTATAATTTAATTGTGGAAAAACCTACTGGTTTAAATTCTATCTCCAAAAAGGTATTTAATTTATAGTTTTATTAAATTAATCATACTAAAAATATTAGGGGAGATATTTTAAAATTTATCTCCCACTATGACTATAAAGTCTTAGCAATTTTAATTAATTTCTCCTTTACGATTTTTTTTATAAATCAATATTGAGAACATGTAAAATGCACATATATACATATAGATTATGCATATATTTTGAATATCCATAATTTAATTTCTTAAGTCAATTAAACTAAAAAAAAAACATACATATATATTCATATATATATTCCCATATATATATATATGGAAACATATATATTATTATATATATATATTCTACATATATTCCAATATTTTAATCCTAACCTCCTAAATCTATTTCAACTTGCTAAATATTACCACTTAATTTCCTCAACCCTAATCAGGGTTCTAAATTCCTATTTAACCATTACCTAAACCCCAAATACATATTATTTTCTTTTTTTATATTTAAAAAAAAACTAAACTTCCCTAGCCCCTATCGGGCTAGGGTTTAACCCATTCTTTTTTTTTAACAAGTGAAGATTTCATGCCGGGCCGAAGAGTTAACAAGCGGCCATGATTACCAAGCTTGCCGGTCGCTGGGGTTTCAAGTGGAGGCTGGCCGCGCGCACCACTGTGTGAGCTCACAGTGGCGCCGTGGCACCACTGTGTGCCCACACAGTGGGCGCCGCTAGCGGCTCCCCACTGTGTGGCCACACAGTGGCGGCCGTGGCCGTCCACTGTGTGCCCACACAGTGGGTGCCGCAAGCGGCTCCACTGTGTGTGTACACAGTGGGCGCCGCGCGGTCGTCCACTGTGCGTACACACAGTGGAGTCCGCGGGGGCCCCAAACATATATTTTTTTTTAAATTTTCTTTTAAAATTTACAATAACATTTATTAATATATATATATATATATAAATATATAAATATATATATTTATATATATATGTATATATATATTTATATATGTGGTATTTTCATAAATTTATAAGCATAAATAAAAAGATAAATTTAAATTCTAAATAAAACTTATATATAATTTAAAAGAGAATTATTACATGCAAAATTTTAAGCTAATAAAAATAAAGGAAAAGATAACCTTAAGTTAAATCAAAAAAAATTTAATTATATATATATATATATAAATATATATATATATATATATAAATATTTATATATTAATTTAAATGCATCGATAAACAAGCTTCTAAATCAATGTTTAACAAAAACAAATACAATTTAAAGTATTTCACAAAGATACCTTATACGTTTTTTTTTTTGAAATAAGAAACCCATTAACATGGTTTTTTTTTTTAAAATAGATTATTCACCTAAAACAACTTCTCTTTCCATCTAAAATACTTATAAAGCTTTCAGCTTAAATAAACTTCTATTTGACTTAATTAAGATATAGGTAATAATCTAAATGAAATCAGACTTTTTATTTCTTTCATAAAACAAGAAGCTTTGCATACATTACTAATTCGCTTTTCTTTTTCAATTATTCTAGGAGTAAAATCAAGCCTTTTCTCTTTCTTTAAAACATTTCTATTATATACTACCAAATTTACAGCAATGTTTTCTCTGAACAGTCACAACAATGAAACTTCAAATCTATTATTACAAAATTACGACTTGCTTCTCCTTTCTTTTGAATTGAGGCATTTATTCACAACAACTTTAAAACAACATCTGCAACTGAATTCAAAAATCTTCAAATTCCATCTTCTGAATAACTTTCATGAATTTCTATCCTCTTTCCTCTAGATCCTGCATAATAGAAAACACAAAACTGACCACGGAGTGCTCACCTCCCAGCCTAGGCTAACTGGTAGCCACCCCCGAGCTCGGAGAACCAATTCCTAGACGGGTACAAACAGGCAAACACAAAGAAACACAAAGCATACAAATATTTCAGACACATTCCCAACCTGGCTTTCACAACACCACACTCTGGTGGTGAACATTTTCAAAGGGTGGTAGTGGACCAAATACCCTGAGGAGAATCTGCAAGTATGTAATAACAAGAAGCCACCTCATGGCACAAATAACATATCAAAATCTCAACCCCATAATTCCTTATGCCCCCCAAAGGCATTCTAGCCTTATAACCCTCCTTATGACCCCCATTGCACAAACAGGCCATGCAGCAAGGGTCACACAAAGATCCCTTGTGATCGCTCTCTAAAGAGAGTCTCTCACTCGAGGGTTGTCACTGCTACCACCCTCAAGATCCTCTTCCCTCCCAAGAGAAAGAGGGATCTTGAGAAAACTCCCAAAACACATTCATTCATAAAACAAAATCAAAAGATTTTCAAAAATTCGTTTTCAAGAATACAGATTTTCTTATTCAACAACTTTCAGAAAGAAACAAAAACAGGTCATTAAAAGTAAAAATGAAACCAACCTTAATCTGCCCAAAGGTTATACTGATATCTAAAGAAGAGCTGCCCAATCCACAATTCTTTATTTTCCTTAATCAATTTCTTTATCCCATAACATTATTTTTCCAAATTTTCTTCTGTCTCCAAAAATGGAGAGTGGGTGATTAACCAGCTATTCCCAAAAATCTTCCTTAAGAAGCTCACTCTCTGAGTTCTCACAGGATTCTAAAAAAAAATCAAAAAAAAGAAGGAAGAAAGCAAAAATGCAAAAAAGACTTTCCTTCCAAGAGGGAAAATCTGGATTTGATTTCACTTCCATTTTCAATTTTCGCTCAACTCAAAAAAGCCAATTTTTAAAGCGTTAAAAAGATCATAATAAAGTAGAAACTTGCCTAAAATTACCCCTAACCCCTAGGTATACCTTATGGGCTTCAGGAAACCCTAAAAAACTACCCCTAGGTGTTCATTTAACCCATTTTAAACCCCTCTGAAGTTTATTTTCGGGTCAAACATAAGTTGACCACACCAAATATTATATTCTCAAAATATCTTTTTGACAACACATTATTTTATTTAAAATTAATAATAATTAACACTTTCCCATCAAGAGACAAGATAAAATATTAAAATTTAAATCCACACATGTGTCAAGTGACACTAATAAAATACTTTTACAAAAATAAACATGAAATTGTCTCTTGAGGTTTTTACACAATAAATTTAAATAACACATAACACACATGCAGCATATATTGATACGAATAAAATACAACACAAACGGGGTGTTGTCTCTCCAAATAGACAAACCCTGGCTTTACGAACATACATAAGTCTAGGTTTGATTCTCCGTAATTTTCCATGGTCACATGGTAAATTTCCTGCGCATCTCAATTTACACATTAGTACTCCCAAATATTCATATAAAATATAATTCAATAATATAACAATGCACATCATTACTTGCATACAATTTTCATCTGCACAGATTGAATACATCTTTTGTCAAGCAAATTCACATAAGCAATTTTCATCCCAATTCACATAAACTAAACATACATCATAGTTCTATATTCAAAGTAAAGTCCTGCAAATTCATTAACGACATCTATCATTGCAATATCATTCTAACTAATAATCCTGTAGTGTTCTATCTCATAAAGCATGTAAGTAAAACATCAATTCATAGCAATGTTATCCAATATCCTGAAGTCATAAAAGTTCTAAATCTCAAAATGCATCAAAACAAAGTATCCATAGTAGTCTAAAATATAAAATCCACTGAATGTCAAACTGAGTCGAGGTGAGGCCTCACATCCTCCCCCTCTAGGCATGAACTTCCTCCTGGAGTTCATCAAAGAGGTGAGGGTACTCTGATCTCATACGTGCTGCGTCCTCCCATGAAGCCGTAACCTCATCATAACAATCCCACTGGACCCTAACCTGGTCCAGCTCTCGACCTCGAAGGGCCAATGTCCGGCGTGCCAAAATGCGAATGGGCTCCAAAGCTAGCTGCCCGTCCGACTCCACCTGCAAGGCATCCCAATCTAAAATGTGAGACTCATCATAGATATATTTTCTCAAAACTGAAACATGAAACACATCGTGGATGCGTGACAGGCTAGGTGGCAAAGCTAAATGGTAGGCTACTGGGCCTATCCTCTCCAGAATCTTGAAAGGTCCTACAAAGCGAGGTGCGAGCTTAGAACCCTTTCCGTAACGGATCAGACTCTTATGCGGTCGCACTCTCAAGAAAACTCTGTCTCCAACCAAGTAACTATGGTCAATCCTCTTTGCATCGGCATACTTCTTCTGTCTATCCTGAGCCTCTCTAAGACGCTGCCTAATCAAATCCACCTGCTGTTCCATATCCCGAACTAACTCAGGACCAATAGCAACTCTATCCTCTATGCGATCCCAACTCAAGGGCGTCCTGCAAGGCCTGCCGTATAATGCCTGATAGGGTGGCATCCCCAAGGAAGTGTGATGCCCATTGTTATAGGCAAACTCCACTAAGGGAAGATACTCCTCCCACCAGGTCTGATGATCCATGACGTACATACGAAGCATATCCTCTAACACCTGATTGACTCTCTCTGTCTGACCATTTGTCTCCGGGTGATAAGCTGTACTGAAATTGAGCTTTGTGCCCATAGCTGCCTGTAATGACTTCCAAAAGGTAGAAGTGAAAAGAGAATCCCTGTCAGAAATAATCTTGCGGGGTACGCCATGTAGTCTAACAATGTCTCGCAAGAACACTTGTGCTACTGCAGGAGCTGTGAATGTAGTACAGACTGGTGAAAAGTGAGCTACTTTGGTCAGCTTGTCAACTGTCACCAAGATAGCATCATGGCGACGAGAAGACATAGGGAGACCAATGATGAAATCCATGGATATAGTATCCCACTTCCACTCTGGTATAGCATGAGACTGAAGCAACCCACCTGGATGGCGGTGCTCCGCCTTTACCCTCTGACACTCGAGACACCGAGCTACTATCTCAGCAATGAGCTGCCGCATTCCCGGCCAATGATACAAGTGCCTCAAGTCTGCATGCAACTTCTTAACCCCGGGATGTGCAGCATAAGGAGCTCTATGAGCTTCCGAGACAATGAACTCTCTCAACCCTCCGGAGGAAGGTACATAAATGCGCCCTCTGTGGCGTAACAGTCCATCGGACTCCAAAGAATAATCCACATATTTCCCTTCTAGTGTGACCTGAGAATGTAACACCTGACAAACCTCTGCGTACCAACCATCCTCTGACAAGTGCCGAAGTATACGGTCCCTCAAGTCTGTGCCCATGGATATGGTGCAAACCTCATGACGTCTCCTACTCAAGGCATCTGCAACTACATTTTCCTTTCCCTTGATGTAGTGAACGTCAAAATCATATTCGCACAAAAACTCCATCCATCTCCTCTGACGTGCATTAAGGTTCGGCTGAGTGAAGATGTACTGAAGACTCTGATGATCTGAATGCAACTCAAAGTGATGTCCTAAAAGGAAGTGTCTCCACCTCACAAGTGCATGCACTACTGCTGCGAGCTCAAGGTCGTGAGTGGGATAATTAAGTTCATGAGTCTTAAGCTTCCTAGATTCGAAAGCTATGGCCCTACCACCTTGCATAAGAACTGCCCCTAAACCCTCTAAGGAAGCATCGGTACAAACCATGAAATCAGCTGAAGGATCTGGTACAACAAGGATAGGAGCGCTAGTAAGTGCCTTCTTGAGTTCCTGAAAGGCCTTCTCGCACTTCTCTGTCCACTCAAATTTCTTCCCTTTACGCTGAAGAGAGGTAATAGGGTGTGCGACTCTAGAGAAACCTTCGACAAAACGTCAGTAATATCCTGCTAAACCCATAAAACTCCTGACCTCTGTCACACTGGTAGGCGTTGGCCAATCCATAATAGCCCTAATCTTTGATGGGTCAACTGAGATCCCATCACCGGAAATAATGTGTCCAAGGTACTTGACCTCAGATCGAAAGAAAGCACACTTCGATAGGCTGCCAAACAACTGGTTATCTCGCAAACACTGCAATACCTGTTTCAGGTGCTCCTCATGCTCCTTCTCATTCTGAGAATATATCAATATATCATCGAGGAACACAACAACAAAACGGTCCAGAAAGGTACGGAACACCCCATTCATGAGACTCATAAAAACTGCTGGGGCATTCGTAAGTCCAAAGGGGACTACGGTAAACTCATAGTGACCATATCTAGTGCGAAAAGCGGTCTTGTGGATATCACTTTCCACTATTCTCAACTGATGGTATCCTGACTTCAGATCTATTTTGGAAAAGACTTTGGCACCCTGAAGCTGGTCAAATAAATCATCAATTCTAGGCAAAGGATATCGGTTCTTGATGGTTACTTTATTTAGCTGCCGATAATCCATACACAATCGGAGAGATCCATCCTTCTTCTTAACGAAGATAACTGGTGCACCCCACGGGGATACGCTAGGATGGATATGACCCTTCTCAAGAAGTTCCTCAAGCTGAATTTTAAGTTCATTAAGCTCATTTGTGGTCATTCTATAAGGTGCTCTGGAAACTGGTTCGGCTCCTGGTACAAGGTCTATATGAAAATCAATCTCTCTGCGGGGAGGCATTCCCGGTAACTCTGAAGGAAATACATCTGAATATCCTTGAAGGATAGGATGGTCATCGAGCGATGTTTCCTTTTCCTCCTCTTCTCCTCTGTCACTGATAGTGATAGCAAAAAGCTGACATCCCTTCCGCATGCTCCGCTTGAGCTGCATTGCGGAGATCATACGAAGAGACACGGGCCTCTGAATCCTGGTGATAACTATGGGCGAACCATGATCATCCTCACACTCGATCTTTTTCAGGCGGCAATCCATCTTGGCTCTGTGGGCATAAAGCCAATCCATGCCAAGTATGATTCCATAAGATCCAAGTGGAGTCACTCTAAGGTCTACTACCGTGGTAGTCTTGCCAATCTGCAATTGACATGCCCTAACCTCGGATTCCACTGACACTCTAGCCCCTGAAGCTAATTCCACTTCCCAACTGACACCCTGCCTAGTTGCCACTAGCCCGCAACGCTCCACAACCAACGGAGATATAAAGGAGTCAGTAGCTCCTGAATCAAACAAAATAGATACATTGTTACCTCTGATTATACCTGAAGATTCGATAACCATGGCCTGATGGTCGGCCTGGCGGTTGTCAACCGCTGCGAATACTCTATGGGACCTGCCCATATCACCGACTGTCGGCTCTGAAGTGGCCATCCGCTGACTCCCTGCTACCTGTCCCTGAGGGCAATCCCTCGCCAAGTGCCCCATGGCTCCACAAGTAAAGCAAGCACCCCGTGCCTGGAACTGGGCACCCTGAGGCCTAGAAAATCCCTGACCTCCTGTCCTACTGGATCCGCTGTACCCACCCCTGGAGGACTGCTGAGTCCCCGCCGGCTGTGTGTACTGCCCCTGTGCTCTCTGATCACGTTTCTGTCCCTGAGTCTGCCACTGCTTGGGCTTGGAGCCCTGCGGATACTGTGGAGGCTTCTGCCTCTGGTTCTGTGGTGTCTGTTGTGGAGGAGGGGGTTTGGAGAACCCCTGAGAATTTCGGTTGTTCCCCTTCCAATGAGGTTTCTGGAATCCATAAGTCTGAGGTGCGGGGTTTCGGTTCTGATACCGATCCCTATTGTCCTGTGGTCTAACCTGAATTTCCTTGGCAATCAGTGCCTTCTCTACAGCAACTCGAAGGCTCTCTGGAGAGGACATCCTAACAGGCCCGGCTATACCGGCATTCAATCCCCTGATGAAGCGGTTTACAAGAAGTTTCTCATCCTTTAGATAATCTACATATGGCAACAACTCAAAGAATTTACTCTCATACTGGGTTACTGACAAGCCTTTTTGTTGGAGATCATGAAATTCGTCTATACGACGCTGCCTGAAATGCTCTGATAGGTACCTCTCCCGGAACCTCTCGGTGAATATCTCCCAAGTGAGTGTATCAGGAACTAATCCGCATTTGTACTCTTCCTGTCTCCACCAGGTGGAGGTTGTTCCTCTCAGAAGATGAACTGCAACACGTGCTTTCAAGTTGCTCTCATAAGAACGCAACGCAAAGCACCTCTCAAGACTCAGAAGCCATTCCTCGGCCTCTACTCCATCTGTAGAACCTCCGAAGGATGGTGGTTGGAGGCGCATGACCTCCTTGATGAGATCCCCTGGATCTCGATGACCTCTCTCAAAATAGACTGGTTCCACCGTAGGAGGTGGTCCTGGCATATGCACTGACTCTGGCTCATTACCACCCTGACTCTCTACAGGATTCGGAGCTGGGCTCCTACTTCATTCTCTATCAACAGATCTATGACTCCCAGAGTCATGACTCCTAACCGGAGGGTTCTCTGCTGGAATCCTTTCCTGAACAATGCCAATAAGATTCTGAATGGCTGCTAGAAGGTCATGGTTAGGTTCATTTGGCTGTTCGGGAGGTACTCCTGGGTTCTCCTCTGGAACCGATGCCTCCCTCTCTTCCTCATCGCGAGCTAGGCGCTCACGTCTAGGACCCCGTCCGCGCTTGCGAGCTTGTCGCGTCAACGGAGGCATCCTAAGAGGAAATAATACAAAACAATTAATTTATTTCTTTTAGAATTAAATTTATTTAAATGCAAAATTCCTTTTAACAAAATAATTTTTAAATATTCTAAGGCAAAACGTAAGTGAGTAAGGCTCCTAGTGTGGAAACCTTGCTCTGATACCAAAATGTCATGCCCAAAATTTAGGGCAAAAACGGAACAAATTTTTTTTAAAAAGATACTAAATTTAATTAACAAGCACACTCTTGCGACAAGCATTAACGAAAATTTCATTAATAAATTCGAGCTTATTCTGAAACGAACGAAGCATCGACAATGAGTTATAATTTAATTGCGGAAAAACCTACTGGTTTAAATTCTATCTCCAAAAAGGTATTTAATTTATAGTTTTATTAAATTAATCATACTAAAAATATTAGGGGAGATATTTTAAAATTTATCTCCCACTATGACTATAAAGTCTTAGCAATTTTAATTAATTTCTCCTTTACGATTTATTTTATAAATCAATATTGAGAACATGTAAAATGCACATATATACATATAGATTATGCATATATTTTGAATATCCATAATTTAATTTCTTAAGTCAATTAAACTAAAAAAAAAACATACATATATATTCATATATATATTCCCATATATATATATATGGAAACATATATATTATTATATATATATATTCTACATATATTCCAATATTTTAATCCTAACCTCCTAAATCCATTTCAACTTGCTAAATATTACCACTTAATTTCCTCAACCCTAATTAGGGTTCTAAATTCCTATTTAACCATTACCTAAACCCCAAATACATATTATTTTCTTTTTTTATATTTAAAAAAAAACTAAACTTCCCTAGCCCCTATCGGGCTAGGGTTTAACCCATTCTTTTTTTTTAACAAGTGAAGATTTCATGCCGGGCCGAAGAGTTAACAAGCGGCCATGATTACCAAGCTTGCCGGTCGCTGGGGTTTCAAGTGGAGGCTGGCCGCGCGCACCACTGTGTGAGCTCACAGTGGCGCCGCGGCACCACTGTGTGCCCACACAGTGGGCGCCGCTAGCAGCTCCCCACTGTGTGGCCACACAGTGGCGGCCGTGGCCGTCCACTGTGTGCCCACACAGTGGGTGCCGCAAGCGGCTCCATTGTGTGTGCACACAGTGGGCGCCGCGCGGTCGTCCACTGTGCGTACACACAGTGGAGTCCGCGGGGGCCCCAAACATATATTTTTTTTTAAATTTTCTTTTAAAATTTACAATAACATTTATTAATATATATATATATATATATAAATATATAAATATATATATTTATATATATATATGTATATATATATTTATATATGTGGTATTTTCATAAATTTATAAGCATAAATAAAAAGATAAATTTAAATTCTAAATAAAACTTATATATAATTTAAAAGAGAATTATTACATGCAAAATTTTAAGCTAATAAAAATAAAGGAAAAGATAACCTTAAGTTAAATCAAAAAAAATTTAATTATATATATATATAAATATTTATATATTAATTTAAATGCATCGATAAACAAGCTTCTAAATCAATGTTTAACAAAAACAAATACAATTTAAAGTATTTCACAAAGATACCTTATACGTTTTTTTTTTTGAAATAAGAAACCCATTAACATGCTTTTTTTTTTTAAATAGATTATTCACCTAAAACAACTTCTCTTTCCATCTAAAATACTTATAAAGCTTTCAGCTTAAATAAACTTCTATTTGACTTAATTAAAATATAGGTAATAATCTAAATGAAATCAGACTTTTTATTTCTTTCATAAAACAAGAAGCTTTGCATACATTACTAATTCACTTTTCTTTTTCAATTATTCTAGGAGTAAAATCAAGCCTTTTCTCTTTCTTTAAAACATTTCTATTATATACTACCAAATTTACAGCAATGTTTTCTCTGAACAGTCACAACAATGAAACTTCAAATCTATTATTACAAAATTACGACTTGCTTCTCCTTTCTTTTGAATTGAGGCATTTATTCACAACAACTTTAAAACAACATCTACAACTAAATTCAAAAATCTTCAAATTCCATCTTCTGAATAACTTTCATGAATTTCTATCCTCTTTCCTCTGGATCCTGCATAATAGAAAACACAAAACTGACCACGGAGTGCTCACCTCCCAGCCTAGGCTAACTGGTAGCCACCCCCGAGCTCGGAGAACCAATTCCTAGACGGGTACAAACAGGCAAACACAAAGAAACACAAAGCATACAAATATTTCAGACACATTCCCAACCTGGCTTTCACAGCACCACACTCTGGTGGTGAACATTTTCAAAGGGTGGTAGTGGACCAAATACCCTGAGGAGAATCTACAAGTATGTAATAACAAGAAGCCACCTCATGGCACAAATAACATATCAAAATCTCAACCCCATAATTCCTTATGCCCCCCAAAGGCATTCTAGCCTTATAACCCTCCTTATGACCCCCATTGCACAAACAGGCCATGCAGCAAGGGTCACACAAAGATCCCTTGTGATCGCTCTCTAAAGAGAGTCTCTCACTCGAGGGCTGTCACTGCTACCACCCTCAAGATCCTCTTCCCTCCCAAGAGAAAGAGGGATCTTGAGAAAACTCCCAAAACACATTCATTCATAAAACAAAATCAAAAGATTTTCAAAAATTCGTTTTCAAGAATACAGATTTTCTTATTCAACAACTTTCAGAAAGAAACAAAAACAGGTCATTAAAAGTAAAAATGAAACCAACCTTAATCTGCCCAAAGGTTATACTGATATCTGAAGAAGAGCTGCCCAATCCACAATTCTTTATTTTCCTTAATCAATTTCTTTATCCCATAACATTATTTTTCCAAATTTTCTTCTGTCTCCAAAAATGGAGAGTGGGTGATTAACCAGCTATTCCCAAAAATCTTCCTTAAGAAGCTCACTCTCTGAGTTCTCACAGGATTCTAAAAAAAAATCAAAAAAAAGAAGGAAGAAAGCAAAAATGCAAAAAGACTTTCCTTCCAAGAGGGAAAATCTGGATTTGATTTCACTTCCATTTTCAATTTTCGCTCAACTCAAAAAAGCCAATTTTTAAAGCGTTAAAAAGATCATAATAAAGTAGAAACTTGCCTAAAATTACCCCTAACCCCTAGGTATACCTTATGGGCTTCAGGAAACCCTAAAAAACTACCCCTAGGTGTTCATTTAACCCATTTTAAACCCCTCTGAAGTTTATTTTCGGGTCAAACATAAGTTGACCACACCAAATATTATATTCTCAAAATATCTTTTTGACAACACATTATTTTATTTAAAATTAATAATAATTAACACTTTCCCATCAAGAGACAAGATAAAATATTAAAATTTAAATCCACACATGTGTCAAGTGACACTAATAAAATACTTTTACAAAAATAAACATGAAATTGTCTCTTGAGGTTTTTACACAATAAATTTAAATAACACATAACACACATGCAGCATATATTGATACGAATAAAATACAACACAAACGGGGTGTTGTCTCTCCAAATAGACAAACCCTGGCTTTACGAACATACATAAGTCTAGGTTTGATTCTCCGTAATTTTCCATGGTCACATGGTAAATTTCCTGCGCATCTCAATTTACACATTAGTACTCCCAAATATTCATATAAAATATAATTCAATAATATAACAATGCACATCATTACTTGCATACAATTTTCATCTGCACAGATTGAATACATCTTTTGTCAAGCAAATTCACATAAGCAATTTTCATCCCAATTCACATAAACTAAACATACATCATAGTTCTATATTCAAAGTAAAGTCCTGCAAATTCATTAACGACATCTATCATTGCAATATCATTCTAACTAATAATCCTGTAGTGTTCTATCTCATAAAGCATGTAAGTAAAACATCAATTCATAGCAATGTTATCCAATATCCTGAAGTCATAAAAGTTCTAAATCTCAAAATGCATCAAAACAAAGTATCCATAGTAGTCTAAAATATAAAATCCACTGAATGTCAAACTGAGTCGAGGTGAGGCCTCACAAGATAGACAATACTTATTTGAAGTCATGGAACAAAGTGGAACAAGACTACCTCATGATTTTGATGTGTCACAAATTCTAGAGGAGGATCCTTATCAAGTGAATCAAACAAATGCAAATCCTAAAGGACATAATTGTGGTAATAGGAGAGAAATTTTCATGCCTAATTCACCCTCATACTTATTTAAAAAAAATAGAAGTCAACAACACTCATGCTCATACCAACTTTGCTAGGAATTCTCGTGAATGACCCACTAGTACATTCGAGGCTAATTTCTGACGACCTATCATCAAAATTTTGACTATGTTTTGTCAGACTCCTGACAAATGAAGTCGTCGAAAACTCATCGTAGAACTTCCCAATAATGCCATTTACCATCAGAATTTTGACAAAATTGTAAACTCTTTCGACATTGGCCATGATCACTCCTCTAGTCAAAAATATCATCAGATGGATGGTGGAATTCTGATGCTCTCCCATGAAAATGCATTGACGACCATCCAACAAGGGAGTGTCATTAGACATACAACATCCTCGTTGGATGTTTCTTTAGTTGGCGTCAGAATTTTGATGAATACCAGAAAATTTGCACCAACGAGAATGTTGTTGGTCCGATGGTTTGGTCATCGATGCAAAGTTTAGTTGGCATCAGAATTCCAATGGCTATTTATTTAAAAATAAATAAATAAATTTTATTATTCTATGCTGTGACTGCAGCAGGGGGTAAGTGACTAGTCAATTTGATTATTCTATACTATGACTATAGTAGGGTAAGGTAGGTGGTATCAGTTGGGTGTTTACTTAATGTAGTCTAACTTACTAGAGTGGAGGTGTTTTCCATAGTCTAGATCCTCTTGAATACTATTGTATCAAGCTAGAGGGTGAGTGTTGTCTACAGTCTATTTCAGGTGGTGTCCTCGTCGATCTACACATACCTTTGCTGGGGCAGCTAGGAGTGCTATTTAAATATATACATATGGTTACCAACTATCTCTATGCATGCACCATCTCTCTAAAGTATATCCAGGAGTGGTTCTCCTTATCTAGATGTAAAGCACACCTCATTGATATGTACAGCGAATGGTATTATATCCCCATCAGCTACCAATAGGGGGCATAGGTTTCAAGATAATACGTGGGGCACTAGTTTCAAGCTAATATGAGGCCCACCATGGTTGAGATGGTCCAACTCCTAAGAGGACTGTATGAACCACTAAGTACTGGTAAACCTATTAAAAATGGGATCAAAGGGAGCAACTTTGGTGCTGATAGGGAATTAGATAACCCAAATACAAGAGTTATAAACACAATTTTGATTCTTACAACTCTCATGATAAGAATGACTCTTAAATCATACAATTTTCAAGTGATATAAAGTACATGATTATGCTCATACCTATAAAACATGATCATAAACCAATACTAGTTACCACCTAATGAATACCCCACTCAATTTGCATGATGGCATCATATAATAATGTTAATAATCAAAACAAGATCAATATAATATACCTAAATTTGACATCATTTCAATAATCTAGTAGGAAGGAATGGTCCTAAAATCATCATAATAAATCAACATATGACATTATATATTTTCTACTTAGGAACCTCAAGAAGAATGAGAATTATTAAGGATCTCAAACTTGGAATCTTTGAATATGGACCTGGCGGCTCCAAAGTCCTCTTTTGTTTGAAATCTTTGAATATGGAGTTGAATGCTACACTGACACCAGATGACACTCTCAACGTACCCACCCCTAAAAATCATAGATGTTATCACCTCATGAAACGGTACAATTGCAAGATAAGCATAGAATGGGTTTGTTAAAAAGGCTTTACAATCTTTCAAGAAAATGTGATTGGCATGGTGAAACCCTTGTGAGAAAAAAAACCACACCAAAGAGAACAATGCTTGTTTTATTCCTTCAAATGGGTTACAAGAATACTTCTCTCTAAATTCCTCTAGCATTTTATTACTGCTACAACCTACAAAACAACTTGTCTAACCTCCTAGACCAAGCTCCAATTCACAAAATAAATAAAGGTGAAAACATGGGATGGTTTTGCAAAACATTTTACAAGCCCAATTTTACATCTCACCAGTGCAAAAGGTATGCATTTTGATTTCACTATAGAGAATGGTTTCTCAACTTGTTTGTTATGTTTGTCACTTGAGGATAGGCCAATGGGGAGATTGTTAAATTGATTTGTTGAAGGATTTGGGGGAACTCTATGAATCACTAAACACTTTCTTATCAATAATGAGATTTGTGGTTGTTTTTTCTTTATTGAGAGGTAGAAATCTTTATAGCTTTTCTCATGAAAACTTCCAAAACACATTTGTTTTTGCTAATTCACATGGTTTGATGGTGCAGGAGCACCCTAGGGACCTAGGTTTGGCCAAAACGGTCAAAATTTGAGATTTTTGTTTTTTGTGTTATTTCATGTAAATAAGGCCATTTGAGCCCAATATGATGTATTTGGAACTAATTGGGAAAGTTTGAGGTAAAATTGTAAAAATTGTAAAAAGTTGTCATTATTGTCATGACAACTTTTTAAAATTTGGTTGGGAGGTTGTTTTTTGGTGTTTTGAGATTGTAACCCACTTGGATGGGCATAAATATGCCTTTGTCACATAACCCAAGTTTGTCTTGTTGAATTTTGAAAAATTTACTAAATGAAGTTGGAGATTTTTGTTCATACAAAAATGTTTCAGTCTGATTCTCATTATTTTTAATTGTGAAATTCATCATATTTTCATTACAAGTTGATTGGATATGGTAGAGAAGTGAATTAACTTCATTTCATCTTTTTTAGCATTGAGATCCATTGAAATTTGAAGAGGATATCACTATTTTTCAAGAAATTATCAAAACCCTCACTAGGGTTTCCAATGAGTGGGAAAAATTTGTATTTTTGGCCTTTTCAACATTAAAAACTCACACCACTGGTTGGAAAGGCTCTTGTAAATATTTATTTTCATTTCTCTTTCTTGTAGGTGTCCAAAACCTCCGAGACACATGATAGATTTGATTGATTGGTTTGATATTCATCATGTATCAGACCTTTGGGATAACAACATAGAGAAAGTGGAATATAAGATAGGTGAGAGTGAAGTGCCTTGGATGGAATGTTGGAAGAGATGTGTGGGACCCCTGCACACCCCATAGAATCATTTAGAAGCCATAAAAAAATTCCATATACTAAATATTAATGACTTTCCTAAGGGTACCAATTGTGACAATCACAATTTTACCAATGATACTGCCTACTCAAACAAGTTATGTTTGGAAACCCTGGGTGTGGATATGTAATAGTAATGAAATGTTCTAAGAGTAGCCCTTACACTAGTATGTACAAAACTTGGTGTCACAATAGTGTTGGTGTGGACTTGAGCCAATGGTGATTGACTATTACAATTAGGACAATGATCTCAAACATAATTTACGGTGTTTATAACTCTAATGTCCCAATCTACTTATATATATTTTCACAAAACAATTAACAACCCAACCATAGCTATTAATAATATTTCCCCATAAAATGCATGCAAAACATATCATCATTGATAGGATAATTGACTTGCATTTAGTAAGAGACCTCAATGAGTGGAGTTTCATGCTGAAAAGAGTTCTTGCAATAAAGATATTGAAATCAACAAGACATTATGCATTTAAAAATCCACAAGGAAGATCTAATATTTATGAATGAAATTACAAATCAATCTAAGTTAAATGTTTGATATCTTACTTATATCATGGCAACATAAAATGTATATATGCACTCAACATACCTCTTTGCTTGTTTATTTGAGAATGTTGCTAGGAATTAATAGGTGAATGATACATTGATCTACACATTAATCACTTGTACTTTCTTGATACTTTCATCCCTTGGTCAAGGCCACGTACCCACTAACACTTGAATATTGTTTCCACCCTCTTGATTACTTGAAGTCCATGCTCAAATCACACTAAATCACAATAGTTAGTAGAAAATGGTGATCATAGCCAAGGAAGCCAAAATTTACTCATACTCAACATAATAAGAAATAACTAAATCATCTAGACCATTATTCATAACATAACCTCTTTTCACATCATGGAAGGCCAAAATTACAAGGATCACACTTCTTCAAAGGAGCCATTGTTCAAAGCCACCAAACTATCAACAAGAGTAGAAGCTATTAGGCTCATACAATTTTAAGACATATAACACCCACCTTTAAAAACCCACACTAATTGCAAAAGATCAAAAGATTTCCTAGAACAAAAGTACAATATAACATAAGGATGGCGATAAACTATCAAATAGAAGAATGATCTCCTTATCCTTAACTACTTCCAAAATATTAATTATCATATCGAAAATGTATACACTTAAAAATGGTCTGAAGATATTTAATTAAATAAGCAATTATTTAATTAATCCCCCTTCCTAATTGAATTAAATTCATTAGGCAATTTGATTAAATTCTCCCTTTCATCTACTTATTAATAAATCTAAGGATTTATTTAATAGGTTCATTTCCATAGCCCCCTTTTATTAATTAATTCAAATTAATTAATCTTCCACCCCATTTCAATAAATTCTTCTAATCCTCTAATTAATTAAACAAATCAATTTATGAATTGTTAAGAATTAATTAATCTTTTCCTATTATTTGAATTTTTAAATTCAAATTACCCACATGCCTCCTAGCTTCTAACCACCTAACCTAACCATCCCTCTAACCTAGCCCATTACACCTAACCTTGGGTTTAACTAACCCTATCCTATCTTGCACATTCTAACCTCCTTATCCTAAACTCCTATGGTGTGGATATTTTCTTCTTGAGACACATGGCACTTTGGCCACATGTCTCTCTTGGACACTTGCCCTTATAAGAGAAACCTCCTTGACACTTGTCACCATAGAGATGACAAGTGTCTCTTCCTCCAACCTCTTCTCCAACCTCTTCCAATTTCACCCTTGATATCTTCAGACTCAATATTGATCATTGATTCCTGCCACCTCACCCCTAGCGTTGGAAATCCTATAAATATCAGCCATTCTAGAGCAATAAGGATCCCATCTCATTTTCATCTTATGCATTGTTACTATAGGCATATCATTTGAGCATTACTATTATAGGCAATTGCATTAGTTTAATTTGATCATTTTCTAGCATAATTGTTGAATCATGTAGCTTAATCAATCTCTTTTCTAGCTTAATTGCATCATCACCATAGCTTAATCATGCATATCATTAGCCTAATTACTCACTTGGATGAATCTAGCATAATCAATCTCATCTTTACATATCATTATCATTTCAAATCCTCTGTCTAGGTGTAGTCAAGTCATTGGGATTGCTTATCTAGATCTGAGAGGAAATCCATACTCACATCTCTTAGGAGGCGATAGGTCACTTTGTCAAGGTCCATCTTTGTTTGCTTATTACTTTCTAACCATGCTTGTAATGATCTATTGAGTATTTTGTGTTGTAGCTGCAGGTATCACACTTCACAGGCACGACATTTTTGGCACCCACCGTGGGGTTGGAAATCTCATTTTTGGCCTCTCAAGCATCCTCAAATCTTCATTTCTAGTTGAGTTTGAATCAAAATATCGTATGAGTTCCTTTTCAACCTCATACAAGCTCCTTTGTGCACCTATATGAGAATTCTTTCTTACTCATACGAGCTTTTAAGGATATTGAATTGTCGTACGGGCTCCATTTTGTACTCGTATGGTCACAAAAAGATACTCGTATGATTAGGTAAATAGTGTCGTACAAAATTCTACTTCTATGTTTTCAAAGCAGTTTGCATTTTAGGGTTTTCATGCTTCAATTTGATTATTACTAATGCTAACCCTAGTTTGTTTGTGAGTTTTACGGCAACCTAACTGGTTTTTGCAAGACAATTATTGAAGATTATGCTTGTCAAAGTGTCATTTCACCAAAACACATCATGACTACTAATGCATCTATATTGTAGGTTGCCTAGGAGGACTCAACCAAACTTTATGTCTCCTTTAGATTTTCTAGGCACACTTGTTTTTGCTAATGGAAATGAACAATCATGTATTATGTGTTTTGATAATAGGCGAGTATGATCTCATCTTTCTTAGGTGATCAAAATGGTAGACTCATATTTTTCTTTCATTAGTGCATATCTTTAGCGGGCCTGCCCTCCCGAGGAGCTAATAGCTCTAAGCCATTAAGGTCAGTGAGAGGGGAATGACCCAAGTGGGAATGGCTAATGCCAAGTACTCCAATCCACTATAAAATAAATGTGATTTGATGAAAATCAAGTCAATGAAAGTGCTCAAGAATAACTCTCCTTCGTACCTTCGGGTATATCAAATCTTGGTTTTCAAGGCTGGGAGACCTCTTAATTGAGTTTATACCCCAGTGCATTGAACAAATCCCTTACTAGTTCTGGTTAAATTAGAAGCTACCCAATTCACCTCCGAAAGGGTGATAATATTTGTGCAAGAGAGATAGTAACTCTCCCAAGACACTTGCCATATCATGCCCCCATTAGCATTTGGAGTTGGATAATATGGTGTTGAGAATCCATTGCGTGAGACTCAATGGTCATATTCTAATTAGCTATTGGGTGTGTACCTAAGTTTGCAAGCAAAGGTTTTCTCTCTCAGCCAAATTTTATTAGGTAGCGTAATGTGCTTGAGGTCACTTATCATATCACGTGTTTTTGTGTCTTCATCCCTAAAACAACAAAATCAGACATCTAAAACTAGAAAACAAAAGCAAAAAATCAAACTTCAATGATCAAAAATCTGTCCAAACAACATTTTTTACCTTTGTTCTATCTTGAGTTGTATGAGCTTGTGTTTTGTTGTATGAGCCTTCTTGTGTTTCATATGGTTTATAATTTTTTGTCATATGAGGCCTCTATTTTATCATTTTTCTAAGTGGGAATTATCATTCGAGCTTGTACTTTGTCATATGAGATTCCTGATTTGTCGTATGAGCCTGCATGTATTGTCATCTGAAGCTTCTTAAACTGTCATACAAATTTCTATCTCTGTTGGTCCAGAGTTGTCTTCTTGCACATCTTTTTCAGATCTATCATATTTGTTTGGTTAGATTACAGTGAGCATAAACACCTGTTATTTGTCATTTTATGCTTGGATTGTCTTATTAGTTTACTTGGTCAAGTTATCATTTGTCAAATCAAACTCTAGAAATAGACACCTCAATATTTTCAAGTATTCACATTCAACAAGTTCAAGATCTAAACATCCCAAAGTGCACCATCACCCTCTTTGATAAACTGATCACTCAAAACATAGTTTCTCATCAGCATCTATCATCCTTTATCACAAAACTACAATGTTTGGTCAGGACAACCTTGTCCCACATTGTAGGATATATCGTTCCTATTGGACTTGGTTTTTATCAAAATCATCATCATTGTACTCCTAAACTGAAGATCAGAAAACTTGCAAACTTTTAAACACTTGAACCATTTTTTCATGTCATATCACTCTATCACATTTGCATTGATAGTTGATCACTTATCAAAACAACTTTTGGACAATCAAATCCTAGCACAATATCTAACACACGTGTATGCCTATTTTAACCAAGGTCCAGAGGTGAACGATTGCAGAAATGGAAATAGAAACATTGGAAATAACTAAAGATTATTGAACCATGGAACATGAATATTAAATACAAGTTGAAGAATAAATAATAGAACAACCTGTCAGAGACATCAAAAAAGATCCTCAATTTGATAAATTTATGCAAAAATTATTGGAGGGAGAAAAAGAAAAATATTTCCTAATGTTAGCAAAATCTGGTGCTACACTCCCCCAAGATTTTGATGTGAACAAATTAACACAAAAGAGAAGTGACCCTTCCCCTAATAATGAACAATATGAGGATATTTTTGGTCTCAAAATGAATGACACATCAATCCCTAGTAACGCTAGAGCCAATTAGGAAACTTACATGCCCAAAAGGGATGAAGTAGAAATTCTAAATAACGTTCAATCCAATGAAGATACAAGGATTAGAGATGATACAAGAAGATATCCAAATCCTCCTAGAATGAAAAATCATGGTTATGCAAGAACAAATCATGTTCATAATCCTATCTCAACTCTCATGCAACAAATACAAACACTACAAACACAAATTCAAGATATGCAGAGAGGAAATGTTAGAAGATACTCACTTCAAGAAATTTGTCCTTATCCATTCAATAGAAATCTAAACATGATACCATTTCCTATAGGTTGTGAAATTCCTAGATATGAAAAATATGATGGAAGCACTGACCCTCAAGATAATATATGAGAATTTTCCACAATGAGTATGGAGTTTGCACATGAGGATACCTACTTGATGAGATTATTTCTGAAAAGCTTAACTGGACTAGCTATGGAATGGTTCTCCAAACTTCCCTCTCGAATCTGATCATCTCAAAATTGGTGGACAAGTTAGTTTCACAATACTCTTACAACACACAACATGAAGTAACAATGCTAGACCTATGTAATGCCTAACAAAAGAGTGGAGAACCTTTCATGACATTTTTACAAAGATGGAGATGATTAGCTTCACGATATCCTCGTACAGTGCTAGAGTATGAAAAAATGGACATATTCATCGACAACCTAAATGATCAAATGAGTTATCATCTAAAAATTCAAGGAAATCAAAGTTTCGGAAAGATGATTGATAATGGAATTAGAATAGAGGAAGCCATGATAAAGAAGGGTGAGTTGAAAATATACAAAGAAGGAGTTCATCCTCCTAACAACACTAATAACAACAATCACAATGATAAGCCAAAGTTTTGGAATAGAAATTGTAATGTCATCAACAATGGAATAGTTGATACAACAATGGGAAACCAAAGCAACCCATTTTTAATTTATCCCACCACTCAATAGTGGCTCAGCAAAACAACAATCACCAAAACGCAACTATCAAAAATTTCTTTCGAAGATAATTTACAAACATTGGTGAACCCCTTGGGTCAGCACTAACGACACTTCTCACAAACAAATTGATTACTTTTCTAGAACAAAGGAACTAAAAACCTCAAGTAAAACCACCTTGGTGGAATGATAACCATTATTGTGAGTTCCATCGAAACAAGGGACATCACACAGATAATTGTCAGTGGTTGAAACATGTCCATCCAATATTGATTGATAATGGAGTAATAACAGTGGATGGAAATACAACAAATGAATCTCATACAGCTTTTAAAACTCTGCTTCCAAACTATGAGAAGGGTGAATCATCAACAACAAATAATGGTAAGGGTAAAGCGAAGGTAAACTATGCTCATACATATGATAATGTGGTAAACATGACTGTAGTTAAAGAAAAGAAAAATCAAGAACCTACTAATGCTATCACAAGAAGCAAAGCTAAAGTTATTTTGCCAGGTCCTACAACAAACACGTCATCCACTACAAAATAATATAATCTAGTGGAACAATTGCAGAAAATTCCCGCCCAAATATCCATCTTAGAAATTTTAAAGGTTTCACATGCACACAAAGAAATTCTTGAACAAGCATTAGTAGATACAATAGTGTCTAAAGATCTGGATATAGATCAATTCAAAACCATGGTGGGACACCTCACAATCCCTCACTGCTTATCCTTCACTGAAGAAGATGACATGTCCTTGCAACATTCCCATAATGCTCCCTTGCATATCAAAGTCATCATTCACAAGATGCAAGTTAAACGTGTCCTAATAGATGGAGGAGATGGCTTAAACATTTTCTCTTTGAGTCTAGTTTGTGCTCTAAGTTACTTAGAAGATGCAGTTGGTCCCCGGAAAAAGATCACCATTAAAGCCTATGATGAAGAAGAACGTTCCTCTAAAGGAATTATGATGTTACCCATCAGAGTGGGACCTTTACAGAAAGACACAACATGCCAAGTTCTAGACTTATACTTATCATATAACATACTCTTGGGAAGACCCTAGATACATGACATACAAGTTTTTCCATCAACATACCATCAGTGAAATTTTCCCTACAATGGGAAAGAAATCATGATCTCAGCAGATTCAAATCCATTTTAGTATTGTAGAAACCTTAAACCAGCTCAAGAAGTCATTGTTCCTCATAATAGAGAGGCATCATCTTCAAACACACAATCTAAAGAAAAATCATTTGCCTCAATTTTGTCAAGTATGGAAAAACAAATGCAGCTAAGAGATCGAGGGAATGGAGAATATTCTATATCACAATTACCCCTTTCTCCTAAATCCTTTGGAAAACCACCAAACTCTAAACAACAACCAATTGTGAAACATCTTCCAATATTTGATGGAGCATTTGTTAGTGTTGGGACCTTATCAAAGGAAACAAAAGACAAAGATGTACTACAGTGGTTATACAAGGACGAAGAAGTTCAACAAAAGATCAACAATGTCCGCATACCTATAGAAAAGTATGGAAAGGGATTTAACATTCTAAAAAAGATGGGATACACTGGAAAAGGTCCTATAGGAAAAATAAAAGAAGGTATATCAAAACCTATCCAACCTTACACTCAACAGGCTACAGACAAAACAACCTTAGGATATGGACAAGTTACTCTACCAGAAAACACATCTTTTAGCCAACAACAAGAGGAATATTAAAACAGACAAGAACAACTGGTAATTGAAAGAGAAGAAACATCAGCTAAGCAACAAACACAAGCAAACATGAAATGGGAAAAGAAGAAAGCTTCAAATCAACTGGGAAAAAAAACTAAAATCACCTCTTAATAAGCCTTAAATCTCAATCAAAACAAGCATGAACATGGTACTAATCAAGGAGAGCTCATAGAAAGGCTGACAAAACTCAATCTCAGTCCTGAAAAGGTTGAATATGAAAGAAGAAAAGATATAACAAGAAAAGTTGAAGAAAAAAATCAAATACTATATGAACAAATATATAGATTGCATGCTGCAAGTGATACAAATTCTAATGAATGGGAATGGGATTCCTATAACTCTAAAGAATCACTTGAAGAAAATTTCTTTGAAGAAGATGAAGGAGTCGATGTAGTTCACATGTATGCAGGGTAAACGTAGGAACTAGTTCACTTGAATCAGAATCGCATTCAGCTGACTTGGATTTAATTGAGGATGATCAAGAGCTTCTAGTGTGAGGTCATTCTGATGAGAGTACCATTCTAGACATCAACATACATATCCAAAAATTTGATACATCCATCATGACCCTTGATACTCTCAAAAAATCTCAACCCGAGGACCCCCTACATCTAATCCACCCTGAACTTAATTGATTGGGAAAATGAAGGACATATTGTCATTGATACATTTCCAAATGACCACGCCATATATATATATATATATATATATATATAATCGAACCCGCAAAAACTCTCACCAGGAATTTCAGCAACATATCTTCCAGTCAAGTGGGTGTCAAATCTCCTAGTTGCAAAAAGGAAAATAAAGAAAACAATATCAGGTCTAATGCTGAAAACCATTTCTTGGCAACATTAGATCAGGAAAAAGTAAAAAGAAAGGATGCATCTAATGGTGAAAACCTCATCGAGGCACCGAAAGGGGGGATATTTGACACTTTACCTACACACTATCAAGAAAGGTCATCCATTTTGACCGAACCAGCAAAGGTAGTTAACATTGGGACAACAGAGCAACCACAGATCCTACATCCAACAACTTCTTTGTCAGAAGAAGAAATGCAACAATATATGGAATTCTTCAAACAAAGGCAAATCAATTTTACCTAGTCATATGTAGACATGTTGGGGTTAGATCCAAAGCTTATTATGCATCACTTAAATGTCAATCCAAGAGCCAAACTAGTCAAACAGAAGTTAAGGAAAATGCATCCACATATCACTCTCCTAGTCAAAGAAGAATTAAAGAAAGTATTTGATGTTGGATTCATCAGACCTACAGCTTATCGTTAATGGGTATCCAAGATCATTCTTGTTTCAAAACTAGAGAAAAACATTAGAATATGCGCACACTTCAGAGATCTTAATAACGCATGTCCAAAGGATGACTTCCTTTGCCTAACATTAACATTATTGTAAATTTAATTGTTGGACACTCCATGTTTTCTCTAAAGGATGGTTTCTTCGAATACAATCAGATTAAAATAGCACCTGAAGATAAAGAAAAGATAGCTTTTACATGTCCATGGGGTATTGTCTACTGGAATGTCATGCCTTTTTGACTAAAGAACGTAGGTGCTACATATCCAAGAGATATGAAAACAATATTCCATGACATGATGCATACATTCATGGAAGACTATGTGGATGACATCTTGGTAAAATCATACAATAGAGAAGACCATATAGGAATACTAGAAAAGATCTTTGACAAGTTAGAACAATATAAGCTACAAATCAATCCTAAGAAATGTGCCTTTGGTGTCACTTCAAGCAAGCTATTGGGATATATTGTTTTAGCTAGAGGTACCAAAGTAGATCTAGCTAAGGTCAAAGCAATCATGGAGATGGCATCTCACAAGAATATAAGCCAACTAAGATCACTCCAAGGAAGACTCCAGTCAATCAAAATATTTATTGCTCAACTGGTAGATAAATGTCAACCATTTACACATCTATTACACAAAAATGTTCATTTCAAGTGGGACCATCAATGTGAGGATGCATTCAACAAGATCAAGGCATATCTCATGCAACCACCTGTCCTAATGTCACCAATTCTAGGAAAGCCTTTGTTACTCTATGTATCAACAACTAAAGTATCATTAGGGGTTTTGCTTGCACAATAGGATAATGAAGAAAAAAAATGAGCCATCTACTACATTAGAAAAACATTAGTGGGATACGAGCTCAACTATTCCCCAATAGAAAAAGCATGCTTGGCGGTAGTTTTTGCTTCTCAAAAATTAAGACTATGTACTATCTCACTCCATCAAGTTGATAGCTTAAAAAGATCCTCTGAAGTATTTACTCAGCATGGCAACATTAGTAGGACGATTAGCAAAATGGATCATGATCCTGAATGAGTTTGATATTGAATTTGTAGATAGAAAAGCTATCAAGGGGCAAGTCATTGCAGACCAACTAGCTGAGGCACCGCTTCATGATAATTGTCCTTTGAAGATTAAATTTCTTGATGCTGATATCCTAACGGTCACTATAAAAATGTGGAAATTATACTTTGATGGTTCATATACACAACATGGATAAGGAGAAGACATTCTATTCATCACACCACAAGGTCATAAAATTCCAAAAGCATATAAATTAAGCTTTCCATGCACCAACAATACAGCAGAATATGAAGCTTTGGTTACAGGCATCAAAATGGCTATAGAATGGAACATTACACAACTTCAACTCTTTGGAGACTCTCAGCTCGTCATCAATCAAATGAATGACAATTATCAAACAAAGGATGAAAAGTTGATGCCTTATAAAAAGATTGTTGATGATATCAAGAAATACTTTGTAGAAAGAACTTTTCAGTAGATTCCAAGGAATGACAACAAAGCAGCTGATGCCATGGCTACACTTGCTTCTCTCCTTCAGACATAGGAAAATCAACAACATTATGAATTCCTGGTGGAAGAGTTGTTTTACCCTGCTCATAATTGTCCTAATTCCCAAACTATCTATCACCTTGTTGGGCATGATTCCTCCCACTATGGCCAAATTTACACATACCTGAAAGATAATATCCTCCCTCCTGAATTATCAAAAAATAAAAAGAGAAACTTTATTCGCCAATCCTCCCATTTTACTCTTGTTGTGGATACCCTATTTAAACAAGGTCTAGACGGTACTCTTTTAAGATGTCTCAAATAAGAAGAATCTGAGAAGGCCTTACATGAAGTCCATAATGACATTTGTGGCACTCATTCAAGTGGTCTTACCCTATCGAAAAAACTCATACGCTTGGGCTATTATTGGCCAACTATGGAACAAGATTCTTTTCTGATAGCTACAACATGCAAACAATGTCAGATCCATGGGAATTTGATTCATGCACCAGCACAAGAACTTCATGCTTTGGCAACATCTTGTCCTTTCTATCAATGGGGTCTTGATCAAGTAGGAAAGATAAATCCTTCTTCATCTAATGGTCACAAATTCATCCTTGTAGCTATAGAATATTTCACAAAATGGATTGAGGCAGTACCTCTCACAAATATCATAGGAAAACAAATTGATGCATTTATCTTGAACTACATCATCTATCGCTATGGAATACCCATGACCATTATCACTAATAATAGGTGACCATTCAAGAATCAGAATGTCCAAGAGCTATGTGAGAAATTCAAAATCCAACACATATTTTTGGCACCCTACTATCCACAAGGGAATGGGCAAGCAAAAGCATCAAACAAAACTATTCTGAAAATCCTTAAAAAGACAATAAATGATGCTGGAAGAGATGGGCATATTCAATTGAACCCTTCTCTATAGGCCTATCATACCAGTATACATACACCAATAGGTGCCACACCTTTCTCTCTTGTTCTTGGATCAAAAGCAATACTGCCAATAGAAGTAGAGGTACCTTCTCTATGAGTATCATTAAAAAGTCTTATCCCAGATGAAGAACAATGAGTCTCTAGATTGCATGAGTTAGAATTAATCCATGAATGAAGACAAAATGCCTTTGATCATTTAAAGGTATATCAACAAAGAATGTGTGAAAGTTATAATCACAGGGTCAAACCATGAGTCTTTCAAGTTGGGGAACTAGTACTAAAGGAAAATCCATGAAACTAGTCAGATCGAGAAAAGAAAGGAAAGTTTGAACCAAACTGGTTAGGTCCATTTGTGATCATAGTAGTATTTGGGTATATCAAAGAGATGAGGTTGTCAAGTTTAGGACCAAGTCTACATTTAATATTTTTTGCCTTGAACTTTATTCTCTCTTTTTCTTGTTCAATTTTTTTAATTTTCTCCTCAAAACTTGCTATTTCTTGCTCTATAACTGATATGGGTTCTAATGAGCTGATGAGATTATCAGCTATATCATTTATTTCTTTCTGCACAATGCTGAACTTCTTGTCTATATCCACTATCAAAATATCAGTCTTACAGGGTGTCTCTGTACAACTCCTTAAATTCCATTATTGTTTTGCTTAATGCTGATAGGAGTATGTCAATGTGTTCTGTGCACTTCTTTATTGTCTCATCAAATAATTTTTCCTTTTCACTATTCATTTTCTCATTGAATGTCTCCTCATTTATCTGATCAACTATTAATAGGTTGTTAGTGATATATTTAGACAATGTATCTAATTGACTTAAAGAGTCTTTATTTTCCACATTCCACTTGGGTGCAATCAATTTTAATAAAGGAATCATATCATCAATATCCTTAAAAGCTAGTGATTACACTCTGTTATTTTCTTAATCGAATCCAATAATACCTTTGTTACATTAGTTGGTCTGAATTCTATCATGGAAGAACTAGATGATTGTCCAACTACCTTAACAATCTACATTTCACCGGTGTGAGTGACCTCTTTGCTTGTGTTGACCTCTGATAGGTCAGTTTGTGTCTGCATCTCAACTAGCAAAGGCTTGGGTTTCTTAGCTATTGTCAGTGGCACTATCTCAGTTTGAACATGTACCTCAACCTTTTTCTCATCTTGTTTCTTAGTTTTTACCTTAGTTTGTTTCTCTATGCTTTCTACTGCTGGTTTCTCTGATGTCTCAATATTCACTATCGGTTTCTCAGCTGGTGGCTCAGTAGCCACATCTTTCTTTTCACCAATGGTTTCCTTATCAACCACAATATTTACCTCTTGTGTATCAATATTCATAGTATATAAAACTTCTAAATCAAGATTGGTGTCCTCATGTGTTGATTCCAACTCAACATTATTAGTAGCTGGTGGAGTGTCAACAATCTCAATCGATGGAGTATCAAAAGAAGGTGGGGGTAATTTGTCTGTCACTTTTATGCTTGGAAGTCCACCTACCTTGCCTTTACCTTTATCCTTTTCCTTTTGATAAACCTTAAAATTTTTGGGTCGTTTGAGCTCTTCTTTCTTTTCTTTCTCCACAAAGAAGATATCTCATTTATCCATTGTCTCTTCAATGATTTCATTCACTCTGCCAGCCATTAAAGCTACATGTTGGTGACCAGTGGAAAATACAGTCCTATTTTCCTCACTTATCAATTCATTAATTTCTTCTGCTGATTTCACTAGGTGAATTGTAAGTAGTTTTTCTATCTTTATCTTCTTATCCAGTTCCACAATGGCTAATCTCTTTGCATCTAGTCTTCTGTATAAGTCACTTGGTAAATCATCTACAACTTCTATCAAAAATTTCTTATATATGTCTAAGTGTGGAATGACACTGTTTTCTATGCTTTCCTTTTCTTCATTGGTAAAAGTATCATATAATTTATTGACATTAGACAAGTTTCCATCATCTATTATTTCATTCAAAAGATTATCTAAAGGAGGAATAACCTATTTTTTCTCTTCTTCCTTGGTGTCATTTTCTTTGTTGGGGGGCTTACTACCTGTTGTTTCCTTCTTGTTCTCTTTGGTGTAGGAGAGGGTATCAGTGAAGGTTTTCTTTTCCTTTCTACTCTCTTAAACTTAGCTAGGATTTCACTATCAGATGAAGTTCCAACTAGTGAGAGGCGAGCTTTCGGTTGTAACCCTTCCAAGTCACTTTCCTTAATACCGTTGATATTCAATATGTTTTCCTTGATCTCTTTGGCCTATTTTGTTGCTTTTTTGATAGTTTTCTCTCTTTTTTTCCTTTGTTTTAGTGTTTGTACCTTGCTCTCAATGGTTTCAGCATTTCCAAATATTTCCTCTTCAGGTTCTCTAGGGGCTTCAAGTTGGGCTTTAGCATATGTCTCAATTATGTTTACATCAACCTCATAACCCATTTCTGTCACCCAAATAGTTCTAGGAACCACTGCCTCCATCCAGATTTCATCTTTCTTTATAACAAAACATATTTCCTTTTGATATTTGTCAACTATGCTTTGAGATATCCTTTCCCTTGTTTTCATTCTAGCCTTAAATGCTTGGAAGTGTTCAATTATGTTGTTTTACCTATCATCTCCCATGCTGGTAAAGATATCCAAAAGTTGTTTTCCTACCAGTATGTCAAAACCAAATTATTTTCTACCTATACCGAGAACTTCCTTAGTAATGTATAGCATTAGGCACACAAGTAGATTACCAAATCTAAAAGTACCTTTCTTATCACCTTTAATTTTCTTTAGATTGTCAATCAATTCATCCCTTAGCCATTCACATATGTCAATATTAGTGTTACTATTCACCATCTCATAAGCACTCTTGATACATAAACTAGAAACATAGTTTAATTTGTTAGCATGTGTAGTTTTGTATCCTAGTATCATGCTAATGAATCTAACATTTATATCTTTCACATCATTGACTCTCAAGGATCTGTTGTCATGGGTTGCACTAGTTAGTGTCATCACAATGTTGTTTGGAACTTTCTTAGTTTTGTCAGGCCTGCTATAGGTGGAAGGTAAGCCAGTCACTACCTTTACTGCTTCTCTAGTGATCTTATGGATGAAATCAAGCCAAAAGAATTCTCCATGAACTCTACTGAGTGCAATTCTTACAACTTCCTTAGGAAAATCTGGAATATCAAGTATTTACATAAAACCTAGGGTTTCAATGATTTTATGGTCAGGTTTCACAACACCATTCTCATCACAAATGAGAGTCCTATACATATTCATGATTTCATCAACACCTAGTTCCTCAATATGACAATTTATGTATATCCTAGGGTCTTCTGCATATGCAACTCCTTTAGGGATTTTAGAGAATGCACCTAGGGTATCATCGTGCTTCGCTACTTCAGGTATAATTTTAAATATGAGCCTAGGCGTTTAACCACTTTAACAACAGTAGGATTTGCAATGAATTCAGGTGCAGAGGAGGAAACCATTTGATAAATTCCTTAATATTCTTTTAGGTTTCAATGCTTGAAATATTTTGCTTCTCTTCTCGTTGTGGATGCCTTCACTCAGGTTTTTTGCACTCTTAGGAAATTTGAATGCTCAATGAGTGAGAAAGAGTGAAAAACACTTTCTTTATAATGTCATTTCCTTCAACTACCACAATAAATTCCTATCAGTTAAGTGAAACTTAACTCATCTACCGATAAAGAAGCATTTCATCTTCTTACCATCAACTAAGGGTAAACTAGCATGATTTTCAATTAGTTACCATACCCCAAAAAGGTTTCTTCTCAATTAGATGAAGAATCTCCTATCGGTGGAGTAATACTTTGTTCTACCGGTGAAGGAATAGTCTCATCAACATTCTGATCTCTCTTTCTAATCCATTGTTTTGAAAATTCTTGCTTTACCTCTTCAACCTTCTCTTTACCTTTCAAACTGGGTCCTTTGTTATTTGTCGGTGATGCCTTACTTCTACAAAATTTTGCAATATATCCAATCTTGTTACAAGCATAACAAGTCACATTATTTTTTTGAATAGCTTTTCCATATCCTATGTCGGTTTGTGTTTTGCATTGATTAGATAAGTGTCCAAATCTTCCATAGCCATAACATCTTACATTCATTCTATAGTTTTTAGAATTATGACCAATTTTTTTGCATTTAGAACATTGAATGGAGGGTGCATTAGTGTTTTGATAGTTTCTAGATCTTCACTGATTTGCTCTATGACCATACTTGTTATAGTTAAAGCATTTCCCATTAAATTTTTAGGTGTTAGGTTGTCTTACCGGTTTACTGTAATCATGATTGTTTGTAGTACTAGAGCCTTCACCAACTTCAAAGCAAAGACCATTAGTGTCTCCATTAGGTTTCTAATTTTTCAGCATGTCATCAAGCTCTTCTGAACTTTTCTTGAATTTCTCTTTGTGTTGATTTGCAGTAGCCAACTCATTTTCCAAGAAATCCTTCTGCCTCATGAGTTCAGTTTTATCATGTTCCAAGTGAATTAGATATGTCTTTAACATATCATTTTCATGACTGAGTCTTAGATTTTTAGTTCCAACATCATTGAGTCTTCTATTCAAGTCATCTTCATTCTTCTTTATGTCTTCAATGTCTTTACAAAATCTCATAGTCATATCTTGCATCTCATTCCTCAAGGTCATGTTTTCTTGCTTCATCTTGCTTATAAGATCATTAAGAGTTTCCTTTTCATCATCATCATTCTATATCTTCTCATGAATTTCTCTTCTTTTGTTTCTAGCAATAGTAAGATTCTCCTAAAGTCCTTGAATGATTTCTTGTGTAGCCTTCAGATCATCTTCAATTTTGATATTTTTCAACTTTTTTGCATCATAATCTGCAAGAGTTGTTTCCAATTGCTTTCTCAAGTTTTCCATCTTTACCAATGTCAGAATCTGCCTCAAGATGGTAGGCTTTCAAAAATAGAGGACCAGGCTCTGATACCAATTGTTTGGATTCCCAAAGATACTGAGAGTGGGGATGAATCAGTATCTTGTTGGTTAACAGATTTTCTGACCTTATTAAATAAATTGCTTTCCAAAATAGTGTGTTGGTAAACAAGAATTAATGCAATAAATATGAACAATAAACACAACATAGAAAGCACACCATAACACAATATTTTGAATGAGGAAACCCGATGTGGGAAAAACCTTGGTGGGATTTGTGACCCACAATATTCACTCACTGGCCAATTAATGGATATTACTTACAATAGGGGCTTGAACATGTAGGAAGGCCAACTACCTAAAGCTCACTGCTTAATTACAAAAGGAAGTCTCACTAAATTACAAAATGGATTATACAAATCCAATATAATGTACTACTTTAGTTCAGCATCTGCTATGCCAGGTTCAGTACCGGTTTAAGCTCATACAATAACCATAAGCCTTACTCCAGAATCTACCTTAATATTCACATATTACTTCTACAATAATCTAACCATGTCTGCATCTTAAATGATCTACAAGATCTCATACTTATATATGATTCTTATTACAATACACCTTGTTGGCTTACAAAAAGATATTAAAATTAAATACAAAATACAATAATCAAAATCCTGTCGGCTGGGGTGTTAGTAATCATCTTTGCCACTGGCGGTAAACTATCTGCTAGTGTAGTGTCTGTCAGTGCTAGTGCCATAGGATTGCAAGGTTTCCAGCAATGAAAATACCTTCAATCACCTACAATTTCTCATTGGAGTGTGAAATGCCAATGGGGTATATTGTAATGAATTTGTTTCTAGGCTTGGGGCAAAATCCTGCACCTAGCTAGGGGCAAAAATTTTTGATCATTTTGAGCTTAATCAAACAAGTAGAACAATAGTTAGGCAACCCTTATCAAGCAAAAAATGAGACACATCCAACATTGAACATGAGATCAAATTATCAACCATCAAACTATCACAAAGTTAGTCTCAGCACATTTGCACACTTTTCAATGGATGTTATCTTTTGGATAATGATTTTAGCATTGATTGTTCAACTTTTTTTTTATCTTGATTCTCACTATCATGATTTCTGAGTAACTCTAGGATGTCTCTGACTAGAGGAACAAGGAAGGAACATGATATTTTTCTTATCTACTATCTGTAAATTAATCATTAATATGTGCAAATTTGTCTTGGAACATGATAATTGGAGTATCATCAAAGACATTTCTGATTTGCCTATTGAAATGGTTAATAATGTATGTTTTATGCAAGCAACACTCAGGTCATCTTGGTTCAATTATACCTCGATTCTTGTGCTAGCTTGCCATATCAAAATCCAAGAAAGTCATGCTTAGGTCATCATGGTTTAATTATACCATTGATGTTTGCACTTACTTCACACATTTAAAAAACTCAATGATGACAAAATGCAATAACCCAGTGACTGGTTCGGTCATAGCTTTGCATTTCATTTACATTTAGCTTGCATTTAGTTTGCATGGGATCCCGCATACTCATTTTATCCAAGGTTAAATCTATTGCAGGAATCATCAAGGTATCATCATAAGTGTATACGCAATCAGAATGATGACTCATCTCTCTCCAGATATTATCGACCCAGCGAAAATCTTATATTCTCCATTACCAACAGAACCAACATCAACATATCTGAATTTTCCTGCAACTTGATATCAACAAACTGTCAGTTCTGATAGTTTTGATACTTAATATAAGTACAAATCCAATAACCAACAAGATGAGAGGGAGGGGGTGAATCATACAAACTTAATCTTCCATAAAAACATTAGATTCAACCTCGATAACATATATATCAGTAATATAACCAAAACTGTCAAACATGCAAACTCAAAAGCATATAAACATCATAAACCTCATAACACCAAATTTAACATGGAAACCCAAACAGGGAAAAACCACTATGGGATTTCAGACCCACTAAGAAATATACTCTTCTAGAGTATGCTCGGTTAAAAGAAAATCCTGTAAAACATTACAAACACATTGCTAGATGTGACCCGGTTAAGGGATTTCCCTCGGATCTGTTAGGATCTTCACTTTGTTAGAAGTGACCTTGTCAAAGGATTTCAAACACTCAATTAGAATGTCACCTTGCTAGAAGGGTTTTACATATAAGACTATTAAGTCCACTCGGTTAAGAGATTTTCTGTCACTTTCACAAAATAACAGTAATAAAAATCTATCTGCAACTTCACATCTAAAATGCTAAAGCAGATTCCTATTTGTTCAATACAAACTAGACATAGAACTAATCTTGTTTATCTGTTGGGCTTCTATACTCTATTATTCAAATAGGTCTTCAAGATTTTGTGCTTGGTAATCACTATGTAGCATCCCTATGCATACACTTTCCCACATCCATTGTTTATCAACAGTTTCCTATTTATAAACAATTAGGTAACCGCTTAATCTCCTTGATCACATTTCCCATGATCAATCATAGCCATCAGATCTTCAATCTTGTCTAGGTTCAATGCATCTTTTGATCTGAAAATGTTTTACCCCGCCTGAGAACTTGCATAATAGTCTTGGAACTTGTGCCAGGGTATTGCGGTTCAATCTAAGTTGTAGATCTTCATGTTGACTTTCCATTGCCTTAGATTCGTTAACAAACATCATGCACGACTCACCAATCATTTAATCCACTCCAACTCATTAGCTTCCTTCATTAAATACCACATGTAAACATTTAATGCATTCTATTATAGCTCAGTTACAACTTAGTAACAACTCGGTGAATACTAAACTCCACTCGGTAGACATTTAGCTTTCATTAACCGATACCGATAACCTTAGGGTTTACCGACTAGGTTCCTTAGGGTTTACCAACTAGGTTCTTTTCTTGATAACATAGTATAGTATTAACCTTTACATTTTACAACATATGTATGATGTTAAAATAATCTAAACATCATGATCTCATCATTTTCTGACTCGGTAATAGTTGCCCATTGAATACCTTATTCATCCCCTTATTCATCATATTCTTTCCTATGTCTTTTACCGACATCTTTATAATCTTCATATCATACTTCTCAAGATATGGCAACATCATACTGAATTAGAAAATCAATTTCTTGACATCAATGACAAAATAATAATATCAAGATAGTAAAACATCTTTAATCAGTTATATCCATAATCATCAACAACCTTCTCAATATCCTTATTGAAATGCCAACAATCTTTCATTGTCTGTTATAATGCAATATTGACAACAATCTCCCCCTTTGGCACTGATGGCAAAACCAATTGATTTGACCTTAAAAGATTCGGATTGTTGTGATTCTAAAATGCTGAAATGCTCTCCCCCATACATTAGACTTCTCTTCTGTTTTCAATCTTTATCCCAATCTATAGTCTGCTCAGTTTTCTCTTAGTCTTCTCCCCTAATAGGTCTTCTCTCAGTCTTGTCCCCCTTTGTAGGTCTTCTCCCCCTTTGACAACAATGCCAAAAAAGTAAAGAACTAAAACATAATTTATTTCTGTAAGAAGTTATTTCCTGTTGTTGAGTATCAACTAAGTCTCGGTCAGAGCATTTGTCTTCAATTCCTATTCCCTGTATTGTGTCCTGTATTATTTCTAGTACACCTTTAGAAAACATCCTAAAGGGTGTAAATTAGCATCAACTCCTAAAAGATATTTGATAGAGTTATCGAATTGATGCTTTCATCGAACTTGGTCAGTGAATAGAAGATAGGGGTAGGACCCCTAACTTACTTCTGAGATATTCAAAAGTGTCCTTTGGTAGTGGCTTGGTGAAGATATCTGCTATTTGCTCCTTTGTGCTAACATATTCCAACACCACTTTCTTCTCCTGAGCTTCTGCTATAAGATAATGATATTTGATAGATACGTGCTTTGTCTTAGAGTGCATAACATGATTCTTTGAAATATTAATGGCACTAGTATTGTCACAAAATATAGTTATTGGCTTGGTAACTTTCTTATTTATACCTTCCATTAGTTGTTTGATGCATGCAATGTTGGTACAATTCAATGCTGCAGCAATGTATTCAGCTTCTGTTGTTGACTGTGAAACACATCCTTGTTTCTTGCTAAGCCAACTCACTAGTCTTTCTCCTAAAAAGAAAGCTCCTCCACTTGTGCTTTTTTGGTCATAAATGTTGCCTGCCCAATCAGCATCAGTATAAAATTTTAAATCAAAATCATTTCCTTTCTGATATACTAAGCCATAATCCTCTATGCCTTTCAAGTATCTAAAAATTCTTTTGATTGCTATCATGTGTGTTTCCTTTGGATCTGTAGAGAATCTTGTAACTATACCTACTGCATGTGCTATGTCTAGTCTGTTGTGAACAACATATTGTAGCTTTCCAATCATGGATCAGTAAAGTGTCTCGTCAACAGATACAGATTCATCATTCTTTGATAATTTACAGTTGGTAGTCATAGGAGTACTTACTAGTTTTGAATCCTCCATTCCAAATTTCTTCAAGATTTCCTTTATGTACTTGGATTGAGTAATAAAAATCTCATTTTTCATTTGTAGTATCTATAAACCTATAAAATACTTTATCTCACTGATTAATGACATCTCAAATTCTTTGCTCATTTCATTTCCAAAGTTCTTGCATAAAGAGTGATTTCCACAAAATATAATATCATCAACAAATATGGCTGAGATCAGTATTCCATTTTCATAATTCTTCATGTATATGTTATTGTTCTCACTTGTCCTTATAAAACCAATCTTAATCAACTAAGAGTGCAATCTTTCATACCATGCTCTTGGTGCTTGTTTCAAACCATATAAAGCTTTGTTCAATTTGCATACCTGATCTTTATTATTGTCTTCAACAAATCCTTCAGGTTGTTCAATGAAAACTTCTTCTTCCAATATTCCATTTAAAAATTCAGATGTGACATCCATTTGATATTCCTTGAAGTTCTTGAAAGTAGCATAGGCCAACAATGTTCTTACTCCTTCAAGTCTAGCAATAGGTGCAAAAGTTTCACCGTTATCAATTCCTTCTTCTTGAGCATAACCTTTGCAAACTAGTCTTCCTTTGTTTCGAATGACTTCTACTTTTTCATTTAGCTTGTTTCTGAAAATCCACTTTGTATCGATTACATTTTTGTCCTTCGGTCTTGGGATTAGTGTCCATGTGTCATTCTTCTTGATTTTATCAATCACTTCTATCATAGCATTTACCCAATCTTCACTGTTAAATGCCTCTTTCACTATTCTCGGTTCAAATTCAGATATCAAACATGTTTTCTGTCTCAGTTTGTTCCTTGTCATTACTGGATCATCCTTATCTCCTATAATCTGACTTGGTGCATGATGTCTTCTAACATACTTGGCTAATACAGGATTAGTAGGCTCTGTATGATCTTCTTCATCACTCGGTAACTGGATATTCTCTTCATTTTCTTCAACAGTCTTCTTGGTAAGACTTGTTGGTTGAACATAGACAAATTCATCATAGTCTTCTAGTTCCTTGGAATTTCCTTCATCATTTCTTTCTTCAAATTCATCAATTTTTACATTTGCACTTTCTACTATTTTGTTAGATGATTTGATCAGACATTTAAATGCTTTGCTTCTAGAAGAATAACCTAGAAATGTTCCTTCTTCACTTTTCTGATCAAACTTGCCATTTCTATCATCTTTATGAACATAGCATCTACTTCCAAAGATTTTAAAATAACTAACATTAGGTTTCTTATCATACCAAATTTCATATGGTATCTTCAAAGTACCTTTCTTCAATTGAACTCGGTTCAAGGTGTAAACAGTTGTGCTTATTGCTTCTCTCCAAAATGTTTGTGGCATCTTCTTTTCAATCATCAGTGTTCTAGCACAATCCACAATAGATATGTTTCTTCTCACAGCTATTCCATTCTGTTATGGAGTTCTCAGTGTAGAGACTTGTCTTTTAATACCATGATCATTTCAGAATAAGTTGAACTCATCAGATGTGAACTCTCCTCCTCTATCTGATCTAAGACATTTCAGTTGTCTTCCTGTTTCATTTTCAACTCTTTCCTTGTACCATTTAAACATTTGAAAAGCTTCTGATTTTTCCTTTAAAAACATTACTGACATCATCCTTGAATAGTCATCCACAAATAATATGAAATACTTATCATCATAATAACTTTGAACTTTCATAGGACCACAAAGATCAATGTGCACAAGATCTAAAACTCCCTTAGAAGTGTAAGACTTACTTGTAAAGCTTGATCTTATCATCTTACCCATTTGGCATCCTCGACACATAGCATTCTTAGGTTTTTCAAGACTAGGTAGACCTCTTACTCTGTGCTTCTTTCTTATTTTGATCAGATTATCAAAATTTACATGACAAAACCTTTTATGCCATAACGAGGTATCATCAATCTTTGCATGTAAACACTTATTCCAAGTTGAGTCAAGGTGAAATGTATTACCTTTTGTTTGTGTCCTGGTAGCAGCTAACTTTCCATTCTTGTCATGAACTTTGACAATTCCTTTCTGAAATTCTATTTAGTAACCTATGTTGTTTAGCTGAGCTACACTAACAAATTGTATTTCAAACCTTCAACCCAATAAAAATCATTTCATCTTGCATTATCAAGAAGTACCTCTTATCGGACATGGTGCATCAATACCAAATCTAACATAGCCTCCATCATAATCTTCTAATGTAACAAACTTGTGTTTATCTCCTGTCATATGATGTGAGCATCCACTCTCTATAATCCAAGAATAATTAGTGTTTATGTGAGATATTAGGGCTTTTTCTTCATACCTTTCTTCATCTAAGCCATCCTTGATAGCCACATAAACTACTTCCTCTATATCAATTTCATCTGATTTATCATCATTAGATTCCTCATCAACTATTAAGCATGTCTTTCTTTCTCTTCTTCTAAAGTCTCGGTGTCCTCTGTAATGATTATCTTTCTATCTGTCATCTCGGTAATCTCTCTTTTTAGTAGAATCTTTGTCAGGATAGTTAGAAGCCATATGTCCTATCTTATCACAATTGAAACATTTCAAAGGTAGTTTTCCTTTATACTTACCTTTGCCTCTTGGTAACCTTTTGGCTAATAGTGCTTCAAACTCTTCTTGCTTTCTGATTTCCTCATATAGTTTGTGTACTTCTTCCATGTTCTTCCAAAATTTTTCACTTGCTCCACTGTGATCTCCTTCAGAGTAATTATACTTTCTTTCATTGTAATCATTAGATTCAATAAGATGAAAAGAATGAAATGCAGATTCAACTTTATTTACCGAAGATCCACTGCTATCAAAGTTACTTAACTCAAATGCATGTAGCTTACCAATAGTAGCATCTAAAGAAACTGGCATATTAGGTACATACCTTAATTCATTGATTGCAGAGACTTGGATTGCATAAGTGGGTAGAAGAGTTCTTAACAACTTACTTGTTATGTCCTTTTCTTCAATAGTTCCACCTACTCCTTTGATTTGATTGACAATCTACTTTAGTCTTGTACTGTACTGAGTTATGTTCTCACCTTCATTCATCCTCATAGATTCAAGTTGTCCTCTTAGACTATCTACTTTTTCTCTTTGAACATGTTCATCTCCTCCATATATTGATATGAGCTTATCCCACATTGTCTTTCCATCATTCTAGCCTTCTAGATCATTAAACTCTGAATTGGTCAATGTAGATGTTATTTCAATCTTTGCTTGAATATGTTCTTGCTTCGCCTTTATCTCTTCCATAGTCAATGGATAGGTGCTCAGTGTAACAAAATCATTCTCCAGATAGTATACAACATATTCTCCAACTCCTGATAGATGTAGCTTCATTCTTTTCTGCCATGTAGAGAAACTTGACTTGTTCAACTTCGGTGCATCCCTCTTATACATTTTTAGATCTTTAACTCAAGTGCCTTTAAAGTTTCCTTCTGAAGTCCAAAGCTTTGATACCAATTGATAGTTCTAATACTTAATATAAGTACAGATCCAATAACCAACAAGATGAGAGGGGGGGTGAATCATACAAACTTAATCTTCCATAAAAACATTAGATTCAACCTCAGTAACATATATATCAATAATATAACCAAAACTATCAAACATGCAAACTCAAAAGCATATAAACATCATAAACCTCATAACACCAGATTTAACGTGGAAACCTGAATAGGGAAAAACCACTGTGGGATTTCGGACCCACTAAGAATTTCTAGATGTGACCCGGTTAAGGGATTTCCCTCAGATCTGTTAGGATCTTCACTTTGTTAGAAGTGACCTTGTCAAAGGATTTCAAACACTCAATCAAAATGTCACCTTGCTAGAGGGTTTTACATATAAGACTGTTAAGTCCACTTGGTTAAGAGATTTTCTATCACTTTCATAAAATAACAGTAATAAAAATCTATCTACAACTTCACATCTAAAATGCTAAAGCAAATTCCTATTTGTTCAATACAAACTAGACATAGAACTAATCTTGTCTATCTATTGGGCTTCTATACTCTGTTATTCTAACAGGTCTTCAAGCTTCTGTGCTTGGTAATCACTATGTAGCATCCCCGTGCATACACTTGCCCGCATCCATTGTTTATCAATAGTTTCCTATTTATAAACAATTAGGTAACCACTTAATCTCCTTGATCACATTTCCCATGATCAATCATAGCCATCAGATCTTCAATCTTTTCCAGGTTCAATGCATCTTTCAATCTGAAAACATTTTACCCTGCCTTGGAACTTGCATAATAGTCTTGGAACTTGTGCCATGGTATTGCCATTCAATCTGAGCTGTAGATCTTCATGCCAACTTTCCATTGCCTTAGATTCGTTAACAAACATCATGCACGGCTCACCAATCATTTAATTTGCTCCAGCTCATTAGCTTCCTTCATTAAATACCGCATGTAAACATTTAATGCATTCTGTTATAGCTCAGTTACAACTCGGTAACAACTCGGTGAATACTAAACTCCACTCGGTAGACATTCTACCTTCATTAACCGATACTGATAACCTTAGGGTTTACTGACTAGGTTCCTTAGGGTTTACCAACTAGGTTCTTTGCTTGATAACATGGTATAGCATTAACCTTTACATTTTACAACATATGTATGATGTTAAAACAATCTAAACATCATGATCTCATCATTGTCTGCCTCGGTAATAGTTTCCCATTGAATACCTTATTCATCCCCTTATTCATCATATTTTTTCCTGTGTCTTTTACCGACATCTTTATAATCTTCATATCATACTTCTCAAGATATGGCAACATCATACTGAATTAGAAAATCAATTTCTTGACATCAATGACAAAATAATAATATCAAGATAGTAAAACATCTTTAATCAGTTATATCCATAATCATCAACAACCTTCTCAATATCCTTATGGAAATGCCAACAATCTTTCATTGTCTGTTATAATGCAATATTTCCAACAAGTTCTTTATCCAATCAACCTTATCAATTATATCAATCAATCGCGTCTAAATTGATCCTATCATGTCTTATATAGGATGTATCTTTCCTGAAACCAGACATTCTCATCATGTCTTATACAGGATATATCATTCCTGAAACCAGATGCTTTGATCATCTTTGTCTTCTATAGGTGTCATTGCTGGAACCAAATTGAATCTCGATCTTATCAATCTAATCAATCAAGCTTTATCAATAATCAAAAACTGCATCACCATGATCGTAGAACTCGCATTTTCATCAACCACAGTTGCAGACATCAAATCATTTCTAATCGAGATATGAATTTCGCAAAGATCCAAAAACTCCAAAGGTCAATTATCTCAATTGATCTCCCGACGGGGCATCATCGTATCACAATTTATCAATCAATACATGGGGCATCCTATCGAACTAATATCATCATCAGAATGAGATTACTCTTTGAATCAACATGTCATCAACCTCACTTCAAAGAGGGGCAATATGTATACACCTAAAAATGGTTTGAAGATATTTAATTAAATAAGCAATTATTTAATTAATCCCCCTTCCTAATTTAATTAAATTCATTAGGCAATTTGATTAAATTCTCCCTTTCATCTACTTATTAATAAATCTAAGGATTTATTTAATAGTTTCATTTCCATAGCCCCCTTTGATTAATTAATTCAAATTAATTAATCTTCCACCCCATTTCAATTAATTCTTCTAATCCTCTAATGAATTAAAACAAATCAATTTATAAGTTGTTGAGAATTAATTAGTCTTTTCCAGTTATTTGAATTTTTTAATTCAAATTACCCACATGCCTCCTAACTTCTAACCACCTAACCTAACCATCCCTCTAACCTAACCCATTACACCTAACCTTGGGTTTAAATAACCCTATCCTATCTTGCACATTCTAACCTCCTTATCCTAACCTCCTATGGTGTGGATATTTTCTTTTTGAGACACATGGCACTTTGGCCACATGTCTCCTCTCTTGGACACTTGCCCTTTTATGAGAAAATCTCCTTGACACTTGTCACCATAGAGATGACAAGCGTCTCTTCCTCCAAACTCTTCTCCAACTTCCTCCAATTCACCCTTGATATTTTCGGACTCAATCTTGACCGTTGATTCCTACCACCTCACCCCTGGCCTTGGAAATCCTATACATATCCCCCATTCTAGACAAATAAGGATCCCATCTCATTTTCATCTTATGCATTGTTACTATAGGCATATCATTTGAGCATTATTGTTATAGGCAAATGCATTAGTTTAAATTGATCATTTTCTAACATATTGTTGAATCAAGTAGCTTAATCAATCTCTTTTGTAGCTTAATTGCATCATCAGCATAGCTTAATTAGTCTCTTGGATCAATCTAACATAATCAATCTCATCTTTTCATATCATTATCATTTCAAATCCTCCGTCTAGGTGTAGTCAAGTCACTAGGATTGCTTATCTAGATCTGGGAGCAAATCCATACTCGCATCTCTTAGGAGGCGATACATTGCTTTGTTATGGTTCATCTTTGATTGCTTATTATTTTCTAACCATGCTTGTAATGATCTATTGAGTGTTTGGTGTTGCAGCTATAGGTATCACACTTCACAGGCATGTCAAGCAAAAATATATTAAAAAACATTTAACATTTAAAATGTAATGTTGTTATTCTTTTTTCCTCTATCAATTTTGTTCCATCAAATCTTTAATCTAATACTCTTTTAAAAATAGTGAACCTTACCAATATTAGCAATGAGGTGGATGTTGATTTTAAATTTTAAAATAAAAAGTGGTAAGTATGATGAATGATGCTAAGGTTCTATTCATATTGTGTAACAAGGCACACTAGGCTAGGGATAGGAAAGATTGACTTGCTACTCTTCAATTTCATATGGTAGTTTAATATATATTGTGGACTTTTTTAGACCGTACATCTTAATATATAGTGTATTAATGTATTAAATTTCTCTTTGTGCGGTTACATGCCCACCATCCATCCTCTCTTTTATACATGAAAATACATTTATTTTCATTGACCAAAGGTGGACAAAAATATTTCACCGAAAGGATATCTTAACCGATTCTCGTTGAATCAGAAGCGAGAAAAAAAAAATGAAAAATTGTTGAAATATAATCTTCACAATTTTGTCATCACGAGTGCAAACAATCCAGTGAGGAGGACAAAGTTGAATAGTGTGATGAGGATCATAGCCATCCAATCTAGGAGGCATAATATGAGAATATTTCTAAACCAATGCTAAGGGCTATTATGTTTTGAAGCTTCTCTTAAATCCACACATTTTGTTGTCACATAAGAGAAATGTGAAGCAGAACTTGGCAGAGAAGATTCAAAGTCTTAGAATGAGGTCGATATATATATATATATATATATATATATATATATATATATATATATATATATATATATATATATATATATATATATATATATATATATATATATGGATGGTAATATTTGAAAGGATATATGAGGGATATATGAAGGCCATGGTAGAAGAGAATATTTACTTCACACTAAGTGAAGTTATGGAGGTAGTTGCCATGGATGTAAAGTGGGGAGTGTAAAGGAGTCTTTGGATTCATGAAGAACATTAAAGAGAAAAGGTTAGTTATATATATATATATATATGGATGGTAATATTTGAAAGGATATATGAAGGATATATGAAGGCCATGGTAGAAGAGAATATTTACTTCACACTAAGTGAAATTATGGAGGTAGTTGTCATGGATGTAAAGTGGGGTGTGTAAAGGATTCTTTGGATTCGTGAAGAACATTAAGGAGAAAAGGTTAGTTATATCAAGGAAAAATAAAGAAAAAGGGAAGTGATAAAGAAGGGAGGAAGAAAATAGGGAAAAAGTGAGGAAATAAAGAGGAAGATCTAATTTATCTTGGTATGTATCCTCTACTACTCTTTTTCTTGTTGAATGATTTTGAAATATTTTAACAAGACTGCAAGGCATGAAGGAGCTATGGAAAGCATAAACCATACATATGAATACATGCAAGGCATGATTCATACATGTAAACCATGAAGTAATACATAAATACACATAAGGTACAAGCATATATGAGAAAGGTTCTCATGGAGTGGACATGTTGAAGACACATTGATCATGAATCATACAAGAGAGAGGTATTCATGGAATAGACATCTGAAAACATCTCATTCATGAAGTAACAAAATGCTAAAGAAAATGTCAAGTAATAAAAAAAATTACAAGGATGAGGCATATTCATAACTTTTGTAGTCCTGCCATGGATATCAACACTAGAAGCAACTCGTACTATTAGTGTACATACAATACAATATGGGAGCTCATTATACCCAACAACTTGTGGTGTTGTTGCTTGTGTTGGCTCTGTTGGACCCTGCAATTAAGATTCAGTATACATTATTCAGTAAGATTAACTGTGCAACATAATGAAATATTGAAAAGTGTGTTATCTTATTGAGCTTCACTTGGTTTTGAGAATAGTTTAATATTCTCTACTTAACAGGGCCAACCACGTGAAGGTGGAAGCTTATTTGGCCCCTCCCCCCCCTAACATCACTCTAAATTCCATGTTAACATCTAACATTCATTCATTCATTATTTCTACAATTAATAAAATATTACATTCATTCATTAATATCACATAACATTCATTAACACATAACATTGAATACCATTAATTAACATGAAGTATTCATCAATATTAATTAACACATATCATTCATAACCATTCATTAGCGCATAATTACATTCATTAACATATAAAAATAAATCATTATCAAATAAGGTAGATTAGAATAATTTCTTTTTTTGTTTTTTCTTTGAAGCTATGAAAAGACTAAGTGGAACATCATTTTCTTCATCATTTCCCCCCTCTTCAGGTTTTTTGCCCTCTGCTCATGATCTCGATGTATGCCTAGTCCTATACTGAGGATGAGGACACTGAAGCGAAGGGGGGTCCTCTACAATAATAAAGAAATGGGTTAAATTCAAAACATTTTTTATTATTGTTACAAGTATTTCATTAATTTAGAGAACATAACTGTTACACTCTTTACCTGATGGGGCCACATCATTTTGTCTAGGCTCAGCCTCAACATTTTGAACAACCTCTAGATCATCTGGAGTTGAAATACTAAAGGTTACATTAATTTTGAACACCAATTGCAATTATATTTGTGTAAAGGAATAACAGTGGTCCTCTTTACCTGATTGGGGAACATCACGTTCTTGATGTTGTGTACTCGGATCATGCTCTACTTGGTCACAACTGACTACATGCTCTAAAATAGTAACAAAAAAGGTTACATTAATTACTACTCTAATTAAAAATTAAGATGTTTAATTTTATTAGTAATTACATAAATAAATTTGAATAGCAAATGAATACCTCCACTACTAGGATGCACATCTGGACCTTCATGTGTAGGTGGTGTTTCACGATTAGCAGGCTAGATTCTAATGTCATGCACATTGTTATCATTTCTTGCTTATTTTAAACAAATATAGTCACTTTATGTTGGAACTCAACATCAATTAGATTATTGGTAAAGTATTCAATTTGAAACAATTTTCATTTAGCTTATTTACTTGTGTAACGGATGCACCAGAATCTTTTGTTTGCCCACTCAATTCTCATAGCCAATCAGCCATTATTGTATAGCCTTGCTGGTATTCAATTCTCTTGTCATATTCTATGGGCACTCTATTGAATTCAAAGCCCTACATTTTTTCTTGGTATCATGAATTTTTCTTGCATTGTTTGATAAAAAAAATTTGTTTGCAATTTATAAATATTTTGATGCGATATTTCATTTACAGATACTTACAATTTGTGTGGTAAGATTGTGTTTCCCATGCTTTTCTTGTCTTGCCTTGGTTGCCTTTGACATGTCACTCAGTCTATCAAAAGTTTGAAATATGTTAGATTATATAAATATAAAGAGTAATTAATTAGTACATAATTACATTCTTAATAGTATCTCATACCTTCTTTTGGCGTCTGGTGGTGTATTTCCTTTTTTCCTTTCAATCCTCTCCTTGGCATCCAAAATTAGGTCCTTCCACTCCCTCTCTGGAATCATGGGGGAATGTTCGTACTTTAGGTTCTTCTCTGAATGGGTCCTATATTGGTCCCTCACATACTTTGGATATGTGCCATCTTTTTCAAGGAGCTTGGTTTTGTCAAAGGTGTCATTTCCAAACCAATACTAAATGTGTCATTAAGGTCATCTTCATCATCATGATTAGCTGCGCTAGTACAAAATGTGTCATGGATCAATGTATTTGTACCATCATCTTCAATTATGTTTTGTGGCTTATGATCATCATCTTCCATGGGATCATTATCTTCAGTTTCAATATTCACAGCTCCATGTTCCTCTACTTTAAATACCATATTCTTTGGGTTGTGTTGATCCATATCATGTGCTCTAAGGTGCTTGACCTATATAAAATTGATAAACATAAATAAACCATGATCATTATCTCATCATCAAGTGATTTATTATGTATATAAATTGTTAAAACGATATAATGAAAAACTTACCAATGGATGATAATCATGTCCACCTTCAATGTGACCATGCAACCTACAGTGTTTCTTAGTTGTTTTGATTAGAAGTCCTCTAATATTTAACCCCTTACAAATTTTGCAGGGAAAATAACATTTCCATCACCTTTTATTTTCAAGTTAGACCATAATCTAGCAATTGTCTCCTTGTTTTGTTGTTTAATCGATATTGTCTGGCATAGTCTTTCTTCATAGGCAAAAAAATCAGGCTATAGAACTAGTTATATAGAAGTTTAAATGTTAGTTATGAAATCATGTTTCAATATAATATACCAAATTAAATTACCTAAACATAGAAATTATGCAAATTGAACCAAAACCATTTAACTCTTCTTTTTCATCTCAAAACATATCTAATGGTTTTGTGGTGATTTATAGCAGGTGATATGCCCATTGAGAGTCATAGACCCAAGTTAGTAGTAGACCGAAGTTATAGAGAGTCATAGACCCAAGTTAGTCTAAATGGAAAGTAACTATCCATTCCCATGCTCATGCATACTTACATGACTAATGCTACCTTTGTGTATCCTAAACATTGGAGAGACCTTATTTGACTTGCCTAATCAATGTGGTTGTTGTCCTAATATGAAATAATGAGTTCTACCCTTGCTTCTGCATCAAACTTCTCACATCATGTTTCTTCACCAAAACACACTTTTTCGCTTTCTAGGTTAGTTGTCTTAGCTTACTTGGTTGTTTTCAAGTCTTTGTTGTTAACCTTTTGTTTGTAGTTGCTCAGAAGCTATCCAAGTCTTTCTCTTTGAAATGAAGTGAGGTTTAACATTCCCTTTTCCCAGCCAAGGCATAATCCCTTCTACTTCTATTGATCTTGACAGTTGGTGCCCAAACCCAATCACTCCCATTTCCATTTCTTCCCATTTCCACCTCCCCTAACACTTCACTTTCATTTACCATATCTTCTAACTCACCTACCTTCCTATCAACTATCCTTTAACCACCTTTCATACCCCATGCCTTAACCTCCTTCACATCTTAACTTAAACCTACCCTCCCATCTTACACCCTCACCTCCCTCCACTAACTTCCTTTCCACCTTACCCCTACCCCTATTCTATCCTAGCATCTTCCTTCCCCTCATAGCTTATATCTCACACTCCCCTCCACAATACCTACCCCTTTACCCCTTTATTCCCCTCAAATCAGCTATTCTAACCCACATCCCATAAGTCTTACTTCCTTTATTTCCCTAAGCTTATCTCTCCCATGCACCTATTAACCTACTTTTTCCATCTTATCACCTACCCCCATCCTAGCCTACCCATATCCTATCCCTATCCTAACCTACCACCCTACCCCCTTGCCCTTTTTCCTTGCCCCTTATAACTCCCATTATAACCTACATATAAAAGAATGGGATAAAAAAATGTGCCTATTCTGTATCACTAGAGTAGTAGAGACGGAGTGGCCTTTTATCATGAAATTCTCGTCATATAGTGACATTTGTGCCATTTATGAAGACATTTTGAAAATAAATAATTTAAACACGCTTGTTGAGGAAACAAAACTCAAAAAAATGATAAGTTTGCTAATTAAAATTCACTGAAGAAGAGAAAATCTTGAGAAGAGGTTACATGTTGTTTAAAGTTATAATGCCCTGATTTTATAGGGGGTGTGTTATCTGTGGGTCCCATGGGCTTCTTTGGCCTCATGGACATTATTAAAATACATCATCATCATCATTTCACATGGCATTCAGGCTATCTTTGTGTTCATGTCAACTTTTCTTCCTGTTTGGGCTCCTTCATTGTGAAAATGAGTTTAACTACTAAAAAAAAGTTGCGTGTAAACCCTTATATGCCTACTACAGCACCAAAGAAGCCACACAAATGGCAATAATCTGAACCACGTGAAGAATTATGCATATGAAGGGTAGTCCCAAAGATTCAACGAGCAGTCAAAGAGCAAGTTAAGAAGAGTTTTCAACCAAGATCAGAGATTGAGGTAGGATTTCAACCCAAAGTCAACACCTTACATTGCAAAGAAAAAAGTATTTGCATTCAATTTAGATTGTTTATTGATAAATATATAATCATTATCAATTACTTAGGAGAGATCATAATTTGTGAATATTACATAAGGAGGGCCAAAATAAGATGTTTGCAGAGATATGATGACAACCCCCAAGGGTTAATAGTCATAGAAACCACATAGATGTTACCCATTAGGTAGAAGATAGTGAGTAGAACAATGGGAAGATGATCAAAAATAGATGGAGCAGCAAATGTTACAATCCAAATAGATGTTTTATAGCAGCCAAACATAGAGATTAAAATCTCATGACTAATGGATAGGTTTGAAGTGCTACAGACAACAAGGGTGAAAAGAAAAGTTTTAGAGATGAAGAAAACACATGCTTAGAGGGATTTCATTGGCACCAAGGAGTAGAGATTTGTTCTTGGCCTTGAATTCCTATGAATGCATGTAAACCATTCCCAATGATAAAGATATGGGTTTGTATAAAGAACCAATAATGGAGAATATGATATTCTTAGGAACATAAGAATATAACCATGAATCTTAGAGTAGTCACAACATCAAAAGACAGTCCAATGATAGATTTTGAGATCTCTATTTGGTAAAGAAATTATCAAAGGTTGACAGTTGAGATTTAGGAGAAAGTGGAGCCAATCACAAGAAGTTTAATATAAATAAGAAACAAAGATCAATAATACAAATCATAGCAAGTATGTCCAAGGATAACAAAGAAATTCACCACAAGCATATGGGAACAATGCCAAGTTGGTAGTTATGTAGTCCAAGATAGTTCAAGGACAAAGGCATTCAAAATTGTAGAATTTTTTTTATCATCCAAATGGTATGAGGCAACAAGGTTTTATGACAAAAATATAACTATGTGAATAAAGAATCATGTCAAGACATAAAGAGGTAAGGTGGTATCCTTACAATCAAATTATGAAAATTACCAATATTATGAAGAGAACTCACATGAATAGATCTAGTCACCTATGCAAACATTTTAGTCATCTTATGATAGTCAAAGAGGGAAATAGTAATAAGTATTCATGATGGAAGTCCATTAAAGGTGGTAGTCAACATAATGAAAAAACCTAATCATGTTTAGAGTAATAGGCAACCCTAAGAACAAGAAAAAATAGTCATGTGATAATGCATAGGACAACATTAATGCCCAAGTTTAGAGAGAATACAAGATGAATAATGATAGTCTATTTGATAAAATGTCATTGTTTTGTGAAGATAATGATCTATGGCTATTGTGAACAATGTAGGATGCAGCCAAATTCAGAGCATAGTCAATGATATAAAATAGTGAGCATTATCTTCAAGATCTTTATGAAAAAGCAGAAAATTGATAAGGTCTGCTACAAGTCTAGATTAGTCGAGATTGGGAAAGAGTTTGGTTGATCCTCTATTCATTCCTTCTAGCCCATTAGAGATATTGATAAAGAGTTTGGTATTGAGTTTGGTGTTGGTGGAATGTTTAAGGAGGTACACTATCATCATAATTAATGATAGAGAGTATTGTGAAGAAGAATGACCATGAAAGGAGTGAATGTCCTAAGTGCTTGAGACTGTCACAAAAAGTGAGTGTTGCAGTAGTGAATCTTCTTTTGACCTTTGGGTGGTTGGGAGGGTAAAGACCCATGGTGGTATATGTTGATTGGTTGGGAGGGTAAACACCCACATATCAACTATCTACTTTGACATCCTAGGATGATGTTCACCTACTCAAAAACCTTGTGGGAAATCTTTGTCTGATACTAACATATACATAACATGTGCCTCTCATATAACCTTATGTTGGCTAGGCCCCACCATAATTAGAAGATCCTAACTATTGTCCTAAACCTTACATTGACTGTCACAATTTGACAGTGAGTTGAGTTAGTCCATTAGCGAGACTGGGAAAGAGTTTGGTATTGAGTTTGGTGTTGGTGGAAGGTTTAAGGAGGTACACTATAATAATAATTAATGTTAGAGAGTGTTTTGAAGAAGAATGGCCATGAAAGGAGTGATTGTCCTAAGTGCTTGAGACTATCACAAAAAGTGAGTGTTGCAGTAATGAATCTTCCTTTGACCTTTGGGTGGTTGGGAGGGTAAAGACCCACATATCAACTATCTAATTTGACATCCTAGGATGATGTCCACCTACTCTAAAACCTTGTGGGAACTCTCTAACTGATACTAACATATACATAGCATGTGCCTCTCATATAACCCTATGTTGGCTAGGCCCCACCATAATTAGAAGATCCTAACTACTATCCTTATAAACCTTGCATTGACTGTCACAATTTGACAGTGAGTTGAGTTAGTCCATTAGTAAGATTCGGAAAGAGTTTGGTAGTGATTTTGGTGTTGGTGGAAGGTTTAAGGAGGTACACTATCATCATAATTAATGTTAGAGAGTGTTGTGAATAAGAGTGGCCATGAAAGGAGTGACTGTCCTAAGTGCTTGAGATTGTCACAAAAAGTGAGTGTTGCAGCAGTGAATCTTCCTTTGACCTTTGGGTGGTTGGGAGGGAAAAGACCCATGGTGGTATATGTTGAGTGGTTGGGAGGATAAAGACTCACATATCAACTATCTACTTTGACATCCTAGGATGGTGTCCACCTACTCTAAAACCTTGTGGGAACTCTCTATCTGATACTAACATATAAATAACATGTTCCTCTCATATAACCCTATCTTGGCTAGGCCCCACCATAATTGGAAGATCCTGACTATTGTCCTAAACCTTGCATTGATTGTCACAATTTGACAGTGAGTTAAGTTAGCCCATTAGCAAGATTGGGAAAGAGTTTGGTATTGATTTTGGTGTTGTTGGAAGGTTTAAGGAGGTACAATATAATCATAATTAATGTTAGAGAGTGTTTTGAAGAAGAATGGCGATGAAAGGAGTTACTGTCCTAAGTGCTTAAGACTATCACAAAAAGTGAGTGTTGCAGTAGTGAATCTTCTTTTGACCTTTGGGTGGTTGGGAGGATAAAGACCCATGGTGGTATATGTTGAGTGGTTGGGAGCTTAAAGACCCACATATCAACTATCTACTTTAACATTCTAGGATGATGTCCACCTACTCTAAAACCTTATGGGAACTCTTTGTCTGATACTAGCATATACATAACATGTGCTTCTCATATACCCTATGTTGGCTAGGACCCACCATAATTAGAAGATCCTAACTACTATCCTTATAAACCTTGGATTAACTATCACAATTTGATAGTGAGTTGAGTTAGTCCATTAGCGAGATTGGGAAAGAGTTTGGTATTGAGTTTGGTGTTGGTGGAAGGTTTAAGGAGGTACACTATCATTATAATTAATGTTAGAGAGTGTTTTGAAGAAGAATGGCCATGAAAGGAGTGACTATCCTAAGTGCTTGAGACTGTCACAAAAAGTGAGTGTTGCAACAGTGAATCTTGCTTTGACCTTTGGGTGGTTGGGAGGGAAAAGATCCATGGTGGTATATGCTGAGTGGTTGGGAGGGTAAAGACCCACATATCAACTATCTACTTTGACATCCTAGGATGGTGTCCACCTACTCGAAAACTTTGTGGGCACTCTCTATCTGATACTAGCACATACATAACATATGCCTCTCATGTAACCCTATGTTGGCTAGGCCCCACCATAATTAGAAGATCCTAACTACTAAAAACACTAGATTCTCCCCTAAAAGGTTGTTGAGTCATAGAAGGCCTAGCTTGATAGCCCTATAGTCTCTCATACCTAAAATATCCTTGTGTCGATGATGGTCACATATGACTACCCTATGGCCCCTACTATTCTCTAGACATTTTTCCCTAATATTGACAAGATTGGGTTTTTCTTTGAAATCCTATAGTAAGTCTAAATTTTCCTTTGAAGGATGGGGAGGCCTATGGACACTTTAGTCCCTTGATCAAGGTTACAAACTTCTCTCATTCTTCTTGTGTCCTCCCATGTACCTCCTTTTCCATAAGAGACTTTTCCATAGCAACCCTAAAGACATTTGGATTGGCCATGTGTAGGAAAACTGAAATTTTGGGCTTTCCACCCCTAATGAAATAATTGGCAAGTAAGTTGTCTTGAATGTAGTGTACAAACTATAAGAACTCCAAAAACTAACTCTCATGTTGAGCCACTAAAAAACCTCATTATGTAAATTTTGAAACTCATCTATGCATCTCTGTCAAAAATATTTTGAAATAGAACACACTTTGAAGCACTCCAAAATGGTATCCCATGAGAGGGTTTCCAGTGTGAGTTGGTGCATTTTATCCTCCTAGTACCACAAGATGGAAGCAAGTCCTCTCAAAAATTGCATTGCAAATTATGCCTTTAGGTTTCTCACATATAGATGCAACCCAAAGCATAAGTCCAAGCTAAGTAACCAAGACTTAGCCTCAACCCCATTTGTGGATCTTAAAAATCTAGAGTATTGGAGATGAAGCAACTCTTGAATATGATGCTTTGGCTCATGATATGTGCTTGCTATAGTCTATACCTCTTGTATTTATTCATGATGAGGCTAGGTAATCTATATTGATCAATATTCTATCTCCTCTATGTGTATTTCCCAAATTCAAGGCAAACTCCTAATAAGCTCCCAAGATGCAAATATATGCTCCTCTACTACAAGTGGATCGTCATTAGGTTTCTCTGATGTGGGTGAAAACCTATCCTGTATCACACCTATCAAATTCTATAAGGCTTGTAAGATTTGAGGTCCATACTCGGGCTACTCATCTTGGTGAAAACTCTCAAAGTGATATGACTCTTCTTGTCCCTCATGTGAATGTGCTCCTCTTGAAGCACTACGGGATGGATGATCCATCCTTATTGTGTGTGGCATCATATAATCCTAAATTAAGTTTAATTAAGTGCATGTTAAATTCAACCCAAATTTTCTAGTGAGAAAACAAAAACAAAATTATTTTACCAACCACTCAATATAAAGATCCTGACTACCGACTGTTTAGATTAAAGTCATACTCAACTTAAAAAACCAACAACTATATACGGGCTCATGAATATATTTCTACTTACAAAATATCAGCCAATCGAAAACAAGAAGTACCCAGGTACTTAACTTCTAAAAACATCACCTGAGATATGCAGATTCGTAAACCAATTGCACGAAAGTTTGGAAGACTAAAATACCTAAAGAAAGAAAGCCCAGAGTAGGGTACATTTTGTTTTTGTCTTTTCAGCAAGCTATGAAGAGCATCAAATTCAAACTATTGAACTTCCACATCCACAAGAAACTTAAAAGAAAACCTAGCTCATAATTTAAATTGAATACAACATAGACAATAAATTAAACAAATTGAAACATCTTATATAGTTTGGCGGATAATCAAATGAGACATGTGAATGAATTGGTTGATTACCCCTACCTTTTTTCTTCAACCGGATCTTCGCGGCACCCCCCACCCCTAGCTATGGAGGCCCTATCTACCTATCCTAGGTGACCTCAATCTAGAACATATTGTTTCCCTCCTTGTAATTCCCAATGTCTTTGTGATAGGCCCCCCCTTCCAAACAATGACATCTACCGTAACCGGGTGGGAAACTCAACTAATCGGTGCTTGAGCATGCTTTCATTTTTGAGGTTTCTCAGACAATGTAGTGTACAAACTATAAGAACTCCAAAAACTAACTCTCATGTTGAGCCACTACAAAACCTCATTATGTAAATTTTGAAACTCATCTATGCATCTCTGTCAAAAATATTTTGAAATAGAACACACTTTGAAGCACTCCAAAATGGTATCCCATGAGAGGGTTTCCAGTGTGAGTTGGTGCATTTTATCCTCCCAATACCATAAGATGGAAGCAAGTCCTCTCAAAAATTGCATTGCAAATTACGCCTTTAGGTTTCTCACATATAGATGCAACCCAAAGCATAAGTCCAAGCTAAGTAACCAAGACTTAGCCTCAACCCCATTTGTGGATCTTAAAAATCTAGAGGATTGGAGATGAAGCAACTCTCGAATATGATCCTTTGGCTCATGATATGTGCTTGCTATAGTCTATACCTCTTGTATTTATGCATGATGAGGCTAGGTAATCTATATTGATCAATATTCTATCTCCTCTATGTGTATTTCCCAAATTCAAGGCAAACTCCTAATAAGCTCCCAAGATGCAAATATATGCTCCTCTACTACAAGTGGATCATCATTAGGTTTCTCTGATGTGGGTGAAAACCTATCCTGTATCACACCTATCAAATTCTCTAAGGCATGTAAGATTTGAGGTCCATACTCGGGCTACTCATCTTGGTGAAAACTCTCAAAGTGATATGACTCTTCTTGTCCCTCATGTGAATGTGCTCCTCTTGAAGCACTACGGGATGGATGATCCATCCTCATTGTGTGTGGCATCATATAATCCTAAATTAAGTTTAATTAAGTGCATGTTAAATTCAACCCAAATTTTCTAGTGAGAAAACAAAAACAAAATTATTTTACCAACCACTCAATATAAAGATCCCGACTACCGACTATTTAGATTAAAGTCATACCCAACTTAAAAAACCAACAACTATATACGGGCTCATGAATATATTTCTACTTACAAAATATCAGCCAATCAAAGACAAGAAGTACCCAGGTACTTAACTTCTAAAAACATCACCTGAGATATGTAGATTCGTAAAATTGTATGAAAATTTGGAAGACTAAAATACCTAAAGAAAGAAAGCCCAGAGTAGGGTACATTTTGTTTTTGTCTTTTCAACAAGATATGAAGAACATTAAATTCAAACTATTGAACTTCCACATCCACAAGAAACTTAAAAGAAAACCTAGCTCATAATTTAAATTGAATACAACATAGACAACAAATTAAACAAATTGAAACATCTTATATAATTTGGCGGATAATCAAATGAGACATGTGAATGAATTGGTTGATTACCCCTACCTTTTTTCTTCAACCGGATCTTTGTGGCACCCCGCACCCCTAGCTATGGAGACCCTATCTACCTATCCTAGGTGACCTCAATCCAGAACATATTGTTTCCCTCCTTGTAATGCCCAATGTCTTTGTGATAGGCCCCCCCTTCCAAACAATGACCTCTACCGTAACCGGGTGGGAAACTCAACTAATCGGTGCTCGAACATGCTTTCGTTTTTGAGGTTTCTCAGACAATTGTTATATTAGGCCGACAAGAATAGTACTTCACTTTGGATTCTCCTTGACCAATTCAACTAATAAATTGTGTTGATTCCACAATGCCAGAGGTCGACGAGATGAAGTCTAGGTAGGATTAAATCAAATGACTTGCTCTTTTTTTTTTTTAAGTAATGCTCGCGGTCATCGGAATTTCGACGTACATGGGCACTTTTTCTCAAAAAACACAAATTTGATTTCCAATTCCTTCTCCATTGAACCCAAATGTGGAATTATCATCGAAATTCTGATGAATTCGGGCATTTAAAAAAAAAAATCAAATTTGGTCACAATATACCTTCTCCAATAGAAACCTCCGTTGGAATTTTATGCCAAATGTATTAGTGACCCCATGCTTGTCCTCTTGCATGGAGGAGAAATACTCATACACATGATAACACCCAAGATCGAACCAATGCATACAATTATACTCAAGGTAATATTCAAAATCACGACACAAGGAGATCTCATGTCAGATTTGGGGGCAATATCCAAGATCATCCTTATGATACCTCTTATCCTCATAGTCATCACATGTATAATCGACCTTGACCTAGTGCTCCTTATTATAATACCATGCCAAGTGGTCCATATGCTAGCTACAACTATGTTCCTTCTCCATATGAGCGCATCTATGACCAATATCATCCATACATGCGTTATATCCCTTCTCCTCCTCTTGGTGGCTTAGGCATGGGGACTAACTCAAAGAGAAAAGACACCACCTAAGAATGACTTGCAACAACAAATCAAGGATTTGCAAAAAAAAAATGGTAATTATGAATGCACCAAAGCAAGAATACACAATGAAAGACATATGTCCTTGTCCATTTGACAGAAGTATTCCAATGCCTCCATTTCCTCCACATTTTGTGACACCAAAATTTGATAAGTATAGAGGCAAGGGATATCCTAAGGCACATATAAGATAATTTTTCATAGCTTGCATTGAGGTAGCAAGAGAAGAAACAAACTTGATGAGGTTGTTCCCACAAAGTTTAGGTGGACAAGCTATGCAATGGTTCTCCCAACTCCCACTTGGAATTAAGTCATGGAGTGATCTAGCAGATAGCTTTCATACTACACTTCTCTGACAATATTGAGACAAATGTGTCAGTGACTACTTTATACAATACCAAATAGAAAAATGGAGAGTCCTTTGCTTCATTCTTATAGAGATGGAGAGGTATTTCTAGTCAATGCTCTTATGATATCCCACAAAAACAAATGGTGGAAATGTTTACTCAAAATGTCACCAAGGATATTGCATATGAATTAAAAAAATCTAGTTTATCCACTTTTAATGAAGAGGTAATGGCAATTGAGAAAGTCCTTATTGAACAAGGTGCCATTAAGCTATTCAAGGATAACAAAGAAGAATCAAATGGGAAAGATAAACCCTACTTTCAGAACAAGAACAAGAATTGTTCGCATGTTTGGCATAACTGATGAAGATGAGATGGTAGTGGATGACTGTACCGGTAGAGGAAGATAACATGAACAATTATTTATATTGTCATTGATGGAAACTAGGTTCAACTAATGTTTAATGATGTTTACAGTTGGTTTTTGGTGATTGACTTGTTGGATAAGTGATTTGGTCTATCAGAGTAAGAGTTTGACAGTTTGAAAGAGTTTACCGACAAGACTGTGAATTAGGACCTAATCGGTAAAGTAGATAAGTTTTGATGGAATCGGGTGATTGGCGATGTTTGGTGACTTGTGGTTTGATACATTATCTTTTATGATGAATTTGAGTATGTAACCGGAACCACATCCTATGATGGTTATTGGAAGGCATGTTTTGAATTTCTAATGAAGTTTTGTCAAGGTTTAAGATGGGTTTAAGGACCGATAAAGAATTCTCTTAACCAGTAATGATTTTTGGTTTGGCGATGATATATATCAAGTTCACATGTTGATGATAACACATCACAAACTGCATGACGAGTTTGAAAGATTTTTTGGCGCATTCAGAGAACTAATTTCTTGGGAATGTGCAAACTACTTAGTGAAATGTGCTAAGGGTTTGACTTGTACCAGATCGACTTGTTGTGACGATTTATGATCATATAACGGTCAATATTGATTTATATGATTCCTATGATGATCTACAATGAGTTGTAAAGATCTATGATAATCTATGTAGTAAGTCTTAGGGTTTTGATGCCAACCTAGTTGTAAAATTTATTTATGTCAGCAAGGTTGATTTTATGGAGTATCGGTGATTTTGAGAAGTGTGAGAAGCCAAACCAATGTGTGTGAGAAGATATGCCAGAGAGATGCAGACTTAGAAATCAATTGGATCTGATCAAGCAAGCAGTAGAGTATTATACACAGATCATTCATTGTTGTTCTCTAACAATTACAACAGCTAAAATCCCTTAACTAGGTAGGTCCTAACAGGCCTCACATGGTAAAATCCCCTAATAGTGTGACTCAATATCTGAGTTCTAAATCCTCTTGCGAGGTTTATCCTAACATATCAAAGCTTCTAATAGGGCTAACGTAAATCCCTTAATCGGGTGACTCCTAATAGGGAATCATTGTAAGCTTCCAAGGGGGCTTGGCTCCTAATAAGGCGCATTCTGAAAGACTGCAAAATATTTGTGGGTACCAATTCCCACCATGGCTTTTCCCTATTTAGGTTTCTACGTGAAAAACATGGTGTTCATGTGTGGTATTCTTTTCTTGTGATGTTCATGTTGTATTTTTGATAATCGGTAAAGACAGTTTATGTTTGTTTATTAGAGATCTTAAAGTGGTTACTAGTATTGATGATTATATGATGATGAAGCATTATGATCAGTTAATAAGTTGGTAACTGTGTTTGTTGATCTGATATTGAATTGATGGCTAACCTGATTAATCAGTTTTCATAAGAGGAAATGATTATTTAGATCTGATAAGGAAACATGTTATGAAGATTTGGTTTAAGTGTTGAAAGTTTTAGTTTTTGTTAATACTTATTCACCCCCCTCTCAGTATTAACCGGATCCTCTAGGTTTATCAATTGGTATCAGAGCATTGGTCCTCTATGTGTAGAAAGCCTAACAACTTGAGAGAAAGATTCTATGAAAGATGATGAAGATGGAGGGTTCCAAGTTTACCAATGACAACTACCGGATATGGAGTGATTGGATGAAGATCTGCATTAAAGGAATTGGTTCATAGTACTAAAACCATGTGATAACCAAGTATGTTGCTCCTACTACCATTCCCTTGACATCAGATGAGCTCAAAGAACAGCAGGAAAACATTTAGGCTCTTGAAGCAATTGTAAGTACTCTATCTGACTCTGAATATATTGATGGTCATGGATTAGAAATTACAAATGAAGTATGGTAGAAATTAAATTTAATCTATGGAGGAGATGAAAATGTACAAAGGGAAAAGGAAGAGAGTTTGAGAGAAAAATTTGATGATATGAAAATGGTTGACAGTGAGAACATAACTCAATATGGACAAAGGATAAAGGAAGTTGTAGGTGGAATAAAGAGTGTTGGAGATGATACTATTGTTAGAAAAATTATTAGAACTCTTTTACCGCAGTATTCTATTAGAGTGTCTTCTATTCAAGAACTGAGATCCATTTCAAAAGATAAAGTTACTGTTGATTCTTTAATTGGAAAGTTAACTGCATTTGAACTTAACATTTTTGATAATAGTGTTTCCAAAACTTCTGAATCTGCCTTTAAGGATTCAGTAACCGCTACATCAGCAAGGAAAGGAAAAGATGTTTTTCATAATTATGACTGTAGGTCTAGTCATGGCGGTAGAAGAGGTGATGGTAATGATGAGGGTCATCTGATGGAACTTAAGGCATTACTGGCTAGAAGATTCCCTAGAGGAATAGGTAAATATGAAGGTAAATTACCCTTGAAGTGTTTCTCTTGTAGTAAGATTGGACACATAGCTGCTAACTACCCTAATGATGATAAGAAATATAAGTTTAGGATATTCAAAGGAAAAAGAAAGAAACATTTTTATGTTGTAGTCGATGAAGGTGTGACCGATGATGAATCAGAAGAAGATGACAATGAGGAGATAGTATTTATTGTTGTGAAGGAGGATCTGACTGATGAGAAGGCGTTGGTATCTCATATGGATAATAGATAGTGGTTTCTCACACCACATGACTAGTGACAAAAGTAAGTTCCTATCCCTTGAAGAGTTTAATAGAGGTATTGTAAGATTTGGTAATAACTCTCCCTGCATGGTTAAAGGTAAAGGATCAATTTTATTAAATGGGAAGAGTAATGTAGATGATGTCTTTTGGGTTGAAGGACTAAAACATAACCTCTTGAGTGTTGGAAAACTTAATGATAAGGGATATCTACTTGAATTCAAAAGTGGAGTGTGCATGATTCTTAGAAATAATGGAGAATTGATTACTACTGGGAAGCAGAATAGAGGTAATTTATTTTATCTAAATACTAATGTAAATGATTGTTTGGTGGCAAAGATTGAAGATAGTTGGTTGTGGCACAAGAGATTTTGTCATGTCAATTTTGATAATTTGATTAAAGTTAGTAAGTCAATTATTGTTAGAGGTTTGCCCCATCTTGTGAAACCAGACAATGTGTTATGCAAGGATTGTCAGATGGGTAAGATGACCTCTGTATCCTTTAAGAGTAAGTCTTTTTCTTCAGAGAATATTCTTGATTTGGTTCCTATTGATCTTTGTGGTCCTATGAGGACTAAGAGCTATTTTGGTGATAAGTATTTTATGATCTTTACTGATGATGTGGGTAACTTTTCTAAGAGAAAATTTTGAGGCTTTTAGTAAGTTTAAAGAATTTAAAGCTCTTGTTGAGAAAGATACCTGGAAGAATCTAAAATGTTTGAGATCTGACCGAGGAGGTGAATTTACTTCTGATGAGTTTGTGAAGTTCTATGATGAACAGGGAATTAAGAGGTAGATGTTAGCTCCTATAACTCCACAACAAAATGGGATAGCAAATAGAATGAATAGAATAGATGTTGAAGCTACTAGAACCATGTTGATTCAAGGTGAAGTACCGAAGATGTTTTGGAGAGAATCAATCAGCACTGTTGTCTATACTTTGAACTAGGTACTTGTCAAAAAAGGTAATAACAAAACACCTTATGAATTATGGCATGGAAAGACTCCTAGTGTAAGCTATTTCAAAATCTTTGGGAGTAAATGTTATATTAAGAGAGATGATTACACTAAAAAATTTGATGCTAAGTGTGATGAAGCCATTTTTCTTGGTTACTCTACAAAGAGTAAGGCATTTAAATGTTATAACATGGGAACTAAGAAGATCATTGAGAGTTCTAATGTAAAGATATATGAACTCCTTGAGAAATATGGTGAGTCCAGCAGATCTAAGCTTGAGAAATATTGTGAGTCCAGCAGATCTAAGCCTGAGAAATATGAAGAAAGACTTGTGTTCATAGAACTGGAAGTGCTAAAGACTGATGAGAAAAGTGTTACGAAAATAGGTGCTCAACCGGTAAATGCAAAGAGCGGTGAAGAAGATGAAGAACATGAAACATGAATCATATCCTTGGAACCGGTTATTCCAAGGTATGCCAGGTTAAATCACTCAAAAGAACAAATAATTGGAGATAAACATGTTGGAGTACAAAAAAGGAGGAAAATAAGAGAAAATTCTTGTATGATTTCTACTATTGATCCAAGAACAGTAAGAGAGGCATTAAAGGATGATGACTAGATTAGTGCAATGAAAGAGGAGTTAGATCAGATAGAGAAGAACAAGATATGGTCACTTGTTCCCAGACCGGAAGACAAGAATGTGATTGGAACCAAATGGGTTTTTAGAAACAAGTTAAATGAAGAAGGAAAGGTTGTGAGAAATAAAGCAAGATTGGTTTGCAAAGTCTATACACAAGAAGAAGGAGAATATTATGGTGAAACCCTTGCACCTGTGGTGAGATTGGAAGCAGTAAGAATGCTACTTCCTTATGTTGCATTTAAAGGATTTAAAGTCTATTAGATGGATGTTAAATCATCTTTTCTCAAGACAAAGATATGGTTTGCAAACTACATAAGGCACTGTATGGATTGAAGCAAGCACCGAGAGCATGGTTTGAAAGGTTGCATGCATACCTGATCAAGATAGGATTATAGTGTACCACTGAGGACAGTAACATATCTCTAAAGACTAATGGAGAGAAAGTATTGATAGTTGAAGTATTTGTGGATGACATTATCTCTGGTGGTAATGATGACTTATGCATGGATATTGGTAAGGAGATGAAAAAGGAATTTAAGATGTCTCCTATTGGAGACATTAATATTTTATTAGGTTGTAGGTCATGTAGTTGGATGGTGGAATTTTTATCTATCAGAGTAAGTATGCCAAAGAGGTGTTGAAAACATTTGGCATGGAAGATTGTACACTAGTTGGTACTTTGATGGTGACAGGCTGCAAGTTGTCTAAGCAAGATGACTCACCATCTATGGATGAGAAAGAATATAGGTTTATGATTGGTAAATTGCATTATGTCATTCATAGCAGACCAGACATTGCACATGCTATTAGATTGGTTTCTATATTTCAAAAGGATCCCAAGGAGACTCACTTGGTAGCGGTGAAAAGGATATTTTGGTACTTGAAAGGCACAATAGATTATGGTTTGTGGTATCCTTATAAAGGATATTTATCTTTGAATGTCTTTGCAGATTGAGCAGGCAATGTAGATGACTAGAAAAGCACTACTGGTGGAGTTTTTCTTCTTGGAGGTAGATTGGTTGCTTGGACAAGTAACAAGCCAACTTGTGTTTCTCAGTCAACAATAGAGGCAGAGTATGTTGTAGCATCAATGAATTGCACACATGCAATCTGAATGAGACATGTGCTTGAAGGATTCAAATTTAATATGTTTGAACTGGTAACTATTTACTATGATAATACTAGTGCAATCAATATTTAAAAAATTCCTGTGTTACATGCAAGAACAAAGCACATAGAATTGAAATATCATTTTCTAAGGGAAAGAATATAGGCAAAACAAGTCCGCATGGAGTATGTTTCAAGTAAAGAGCAGCTAGTAGATATTTTCACAAAACCATTGCCGAAGACAACCTTTGAGAATATCATAGGTAAATTAGGGGTTAGACTCTATAGAGCCCCTCCCTGATCAAGCTCTGGTTAACTCAGTTGACCATGGTTGACCTTACTAATAAATGCTATAATTCAATAGGATGGCTATGTTAGATGAATAGATTGGTGAGAAAAGTAATTGAACCAGGTTACGAAATCATTTCACCTCGAGGTGTACATTTTGATGTATTATGGATACATAACTTTATATGATTCTAAAATAGAATAACTTTGAGACTATGTATGTCATTATTGGATTTGCAAGACTTTACTATGATGATAGAAATAGGATGCATGTCTTATGTATGGATCAAAATTATGAGGATTATGATAATTGCTTATGTGGATTTATTTGGATATAAGATATATCGATTTGTTTAAATGTAAATTGTATGCAGAGTGTTTGATGTGTATTCTTTTTCATGTGTTTAGTATTATATGAGGTTATTTGGAATTACTAATGTGTAATTGAGATGCGCGGGAAAATTATCCATGTGACCATGGAAACATTATGGAGAACCACACCTAGACCTATGTATGTTCGTAAAGCCAGGGGTTGTCTATTTGGAGAGACAACACCCCGTATGTATCGTATTTTATTTATGAAAGTAAATGTTGTGTGTGTGTTTAATTAAATTTATTAATTTGCATAAATCCAACAAGAGACAAATTTCATGTGTAATTTTGTAATGTATTTTATTGTGTCACTTGACACATGTGTTGATTTATGTCTTGATTTTTGACTTGTCTCTTGGAGGGAGTTGTTTCAACCATAGCTTTTTCAAACATTTGAATGTGGTTCTAAATTTTTCCTCAGGTTTGACCCGAAAGTTAACTTCATATGGGTTTATAAGGGGTCAAATGGACTCCTAGGGGTAGTTTAAAGGTGTTTCCTAAAGTCCATAAGGTATACCTATGGGTTAGGAGTATTTTTAGGCATGTGTCTACTCCCATGTGACTATTTAGTCACCTCAAAAAGTGGGTTTCCTAAGGTGAGCGACAATTCAAATTAGAAGGTGTCATCTAGGTTAGATAACCTTCCCTTTTGATGTGAGATCCTTTTTCACACTTTCTCGTACTTTTTCCTTTTTCAATTTAAGAAACCTATGAGAACTCTCACTGAAGTCTTTTTAGGCAAGAATGAGAGACTTTGTGGGTAATCACCCACTCGCCATTTTTGGAGACTATGCAATTTTGAAAAGAATAGTTTTGGGATAGAATTTTGGCTAAGTGTAGAAGGAAGAATTGTGGAATTGGGTTGCTCATCCTCAAACTAGTTCTAGGAAACCTTTGGGTAGATTGAAGGTTGGTTCATCTTCTTCTTTTGTTTCTTTTTACGTTGCATGTTTATGTTGGAAAGATTGTTTGAATGAAAAAGTTGTTTTCTTGTATTTTCTTTTTGTCAAAATTATTATGCAACCTTTCTTTTATTCTTTATGCATTTCCTATGATTTGGGAGTAACCAAGGCCTTCTACCCTTGGGAGAGTAGGATGGTCTTGCGGGTGGTAGGAGTTTGACAGCCCTCGAGTGAGAGGCTCTCATTATGAGAGTGAACTCAAGGGGTGTTTATGTGACCCTTGCTGCATGGCCTAGTTTATGCAATTGGGGGTCATAAGGGGAGAAAGTATGGCATGAATGCCTTGGGGGGCATAAGGATGTGGGGTTAATGAACTTATGATATATCTTTGTTTTCCATGAGGTGGCTTTGTGATCTACCATTCTTGCAGTCTCCTCAGGGTATTTGGTCCAGTACCACTCATGTAAAAAAGTCACATTTTGTGATGAAGTGTAGCCTTGGTTGCGAAAGTGTTTGTTGTATATTTTTTCCCTTGCTTGTTGTGTTTGCATGTGTGTAACCTGTATAGGGCTTGGTTCTCCAAGCTCAAGGGTGGCTTCTAGTAAGCCTTGGCTGGGAGGTGAGCATTGCATGGTCAAAGCCTTATGATTTATTTGCAGGATTGCTTGGAAAGAAAAGAAAAAGACAACCTAGGAGTTGCTAGTTTTTGTACTTCATTTGCAGAAAGAGAATAAGAAAAGGGATGTTATATTTTCAGTTGCAGAAATGTAAATAAAAAGTTGCATGTTGTATTTACTTTAAAAAAAAAAAAAAGTATCTATTTTATTTAATGTCCTCATTTAATAGAAATGAGATACTAGTTGGGCATCTCACCCACTCGTAATGTTGACTATATTGTATTCTTAATATGTTCTAAAGAAATGCATTATTTTATTAAGTTATTATTGCAAAAAAAAATGAAAAGTGTATTACTAGATTTAGTTCCTATAGTTCTAAAAATAATATTTGTTGTGTATATGTTATTTTGAAAATCAAGAAATTCATTTTATCCCCTTATGCAATGGAAATATTGGAAAAGAATGAAATAGAAAAGCATGTATGTTAGTTGTGAGGCCCTACCCCGACCCATCCTATCTCTTCAATTATTTTCATATTGGAACTATTTTGGATGCTAGTTTTGATACACTATGGATATAGAACTTTATATGGTCCCACGATTTTGGTAATATTGATATATATTGATGCTTCATTTCTATGCCTTGTGGTTATAGAATATTATGTGATTCTAGATTAGGGTAACATTGTGATGATGTATGTTATTATCTAAATTTTAGGATTTGTTATAATGCTAAAAATATGTTTGCATATCTTGTAAATGGATCAAATTTTGAGGATTATGATGAATTGCTTTGATTTGTGACAAATCATATTTTGTAATGACAAGTCTTTGCAGAATGAATGTATTGTATTCTAATTATGTGTTTTATATTATATGAGGCTATTGGGAAGTACTAATGTTTAAATTGAGATTTGCAGGAAATTATCCATGTGACCATGGAAATATTATGGAGAATCAAGCCTAGGCCTATGTGCGTTCGTAAAACCAGGGGTTGTCTATTTGGAGAGGCAACACCCCGTATGTATTGTATTTTATTTGTAAATGTAAAATGTTGCATGAGTGTAAATTGTATTTATTGAATTGTTTAAATCGTTTAAGGGACAATTGCCTTGTGTGTATTATGATGTGGAATTATTTTGTAGTGTCACTTGACACCTATGTAGTATGTTGTGTTGGCAATTTGTCATGTCACCTTTTTGGAGAGTTTTACTTTTGTTAATTGTTATATCTCCTAATTATCCTTGAAGGAACCAAGAAATCTAGGTTAGTGAGCCACAGGGAGGGTCAACTCAGAGTTGACCCGTAGGTTAACTATAGGTGGACTTTCTAAGGGTCAAATCAGCTCCTAGAGTCAATTTTAGAGCATTTCTATTAGGCCTCATGGGGTACCTATGGGTGAAGGTCAAAATTAGCCATGTGTCCTTCCCTTAGGACTTGTTTAACCACCCAAAAAAGTGGTTTTCCCAAGATGGATGAATTCCATCTATAGGAGTGCCATCCTTGGTAGGATAACCTTCTTGAAGGGAGTAATCCCTCTTCCCCATTCCATTTCCCTTCTCTAGGTACCTAGGTTAGGGAGTGTGTAAGACCTAGGGAAGACCAATCCAATGGGGGATCTCTCACTCTATCCAAGAGGTTGGAAGGAGTGAGAGAGGCCTTCTTAGGCTAGGAATGGAAGTTTAGTGAGCTAATCACCCAATCTCCATCCTTGGAGATTTTCTGGAAAAATTTTTGGAGGAAAACCAGTTTTAGGGAGAGTAAATTGGGGCTAAGGAATTGTAGAAAAAGATTGAGGATTGGGCAGCTCTTCATCAAGCTTTCCCCTAGATTTTCCTTGGCAGGTCAAGGTTGGTGTTACTTTTCCCTCTTATGTAAATGTAAAAAAAATATGTTCTAGAATACTTGAATGGAAATTGTTGTATTTCTTTATTTGTGTTGTACTTGTAAAATCTATGTGACTTCTTGCTTATTTCTGTTTTATGTATTGTTGTGTTTGGGGAGTGTTCAAGACCATCCTTTCCTTGGGAGGAAAGATTGGTATTGGGGGTGGAAGGAGCTTGACAGCCCTTAGGGTGAGAGGCTCTCATTATGAGAGTGATCTCAAGGGTCTGTCCATGAGACCCTTACTGCTTTTCTTTTGTGTTATTTCACTTGGGGGTCATAAGGGGGTGCAAATGTGGCATGTTTGCCTTTTTGGGGGTCATAAGGGTGTAGGGATTAAGGATGAATTTTGGTTATGCTTTCATGGATGCCATGAGTTGGTTGTAAGTTCTATCTAGCAGATTTCTCCCCTAGCGTACTTGGTCCACTTCCACCCTAGTAAGACACCACATTTTGTGATGGAGTTTCGGCTTGGGAAGGGATGTGTCTGTTGTCTTAATTTTTCCCCTTTGCTTGTTGTGTTGCTTGATTGTAACCCCGTCTAGGTCTTGATTCTCCAAGTTTGGGGGTGGCTTCTAGTAAGCCTAGGCTGGGAGGTGAGCACCCCATGGTCACAGCCATAAAATTTTATATGCAGGTTGCTGGGAAAAGAATCTAGGAGTTGCAGATTTGTTTGGTTGTAGATTTTATTCAAATACAGATTTTTATTCAGATGCAGAAAAGCAAAAAAAAAAAGGATATAATACCATGTTTTGTTGCAGAAAAATATTATAAGGAGCCTTGTGTTGTTTTCTTTCATTTTCTGTATAAAGAAATGTACTATTGTACTTGAGTCCTCATTATTGGAATGAAGGAATCAGTTGGGTTATTCCCTCCCATTGTAATAGATGGTTTTGTATTTGAAATTACTATGAGAAGAGTGCATTTTATTAACTTCTGAAATCTACAATGCTGTTGTAAATAAATTTAATTCTGTTTCATAATGAGTTCTGTATTTTGTTTATTTCTGCAATTTTAAGTAAAGAAATATGTATCAAAAAGAGAAGATGGGAGAAATGAAATGTGTGAATAAGTAAATTTCTGTAGTATTTGAATACTATTATTTTGTTACTTTTATCTCTGTTTAGGCATAGCTAAAAACTAGTATTAAAGCATTGCTATAGAAAACATGTTGTATAATTGTTTTTAAAAAAAAATAAGACTTATACGTAATGTTGTTATGATAGGACATTTTTATGATAGGACATTTCTTCAGGTGAAACCAAACAGCATGATCATCCTATCAACGCTTTCAACTTTTGACAATGAAGATCAAGATGTTTGTTTGAATTGTTGGAATTTATGCATCTTATCTTTCTATTGATTTATCTTTGATCATGCTCCTATGTTGCTTGATGATGTCACTGAGTGATTTAGAGTGACCGGGATGGTTCATGGTCCCTTTCTTTTTTGATTGTTGTTTGTCTATGATGTGTCTGTCTTTTGCAAAAGGGTTGCATTTCAGCTCTAGCCTTCAATGCCATGATGTTGCGCATCCATTTTGCTAAATAAAAATAAAGGTTCTCACCTATAAAGTGCAATACTGAAAGCAAGTTTTTCTTCATCTCTAACTGTCCTCTATCTAATTTCTTCTTACTAACATTTCTTCTGTCAGTCTTGGCAGTCCATTCGATCTATTCGAACCTATCATCTTCTATCATTCTTATCGATCAATTGGCCTCTTTTCTGGATGTTTCTGGCCAATTCCTCGAGGGGGCATGCATATGTCATTATTATTGTCTGGGGCATTTTCATTATCGTTCTTTGAAACAACGCTTAAAATTGCATTGTCTCAAAGAGGGGCAAAATGTAGACACCTAAAAATAGTCAACGCTTGTGGAATCATACTTTAACATTTGCGCATTGCCTTATTTTAGAGTTTTTGCGTCGCATTAACATTTCTCCTATGTCATGCATTTGGTCTTTATCATTTGTGAGCATCAAGTCCTTCTTCTGCGTTCTTCATTTGTCTCGCTTTCGAATTAGGTCTTGTCGATAACAATTTTCAGTCATGATTTTGGTCAATCCTTATCAACTTGTCAATATTGTCATTTTTCAATCAATTTATCATCAATCATCATCATCTTTATCAATCATGTCAATTTGGATCAATTAGTCATTGTTCCTCATCAATTGGTGCCTGTCAATTTGATCTCTTTATCAATCTTGGTCAATTTATCAATCAAATCATTTATCAATTCAAAATCATGATTAAATCGAATCGACATTAATTATCCTTCATCAAGACCTAATTGTCATTCTTGCATTGCTAATTCATCTTCTAAGGTTTTACGATTTACTCATTTAACCTAATTTGTCATTTCTTCCTCTAGGTTAAATAATTTATTTATTTATTCTAAAGCCTTCTCATTGCAATTAAATGTTTAATTTAATTGGCTAATTATTCCTCTTTTGTGAATTAATTAATAAATGACACATTATTAATTAATTTACCGAATTTTCTAATTTTCTAATTTCCTAATTTTCATCATTTCTAAATTCTTAATTTCCACCTATTTTCTAATTTCCTAATTGCAATTTCCACCTAATTAACTTGTCTCTAGTTCTCCCTAGTTTTGTGCTTCATGTGTCATACTCTTGACATAGCAAGATGTCATAAGGTTCTAGTTCTCTAAGCTTTGCATTGGCAATATGTCATAATTCATGACATAGAAGGTGTCATAACCTTCTTATTTTCACTAAATTTTGCCATTTTGAAATTAATTGCTTCTAATATCCATTTCATGCTAATTTGTTCATCTCTCCAATTCTTCTATAAATTGGATGATCTTCATCAATCAAGGCTAATTGGTAATTGGTAATTGGTAATCAGACTATCGAATTTCTAGTCAATCACATTTCTAGTACTCTTGATCAATAATCTTTTCTACTTGCTTTCAATTATGTGTGTGCACTTGTAGGTGAGATCCACAATCAAAATCATTTGAAGAGGAAAGAAGAACAATGGAGCCGCATGAAGGGAACATCTGATTTGCATAATCTTTTAAATGTTTTATCTTTATGTCTCTATTGAGTGTTGTTTAGGATAGATCATTGCAATGAATGCACTTGTGATTGATTATTATGTTTATCTTTGTCTTGTGATGATTTCCTATTTCCTAAGCTACATTAATTGGTGAACTCGACGTGAAAAACTAACCTTCTAACCTCTTTATGGTGTTTTGAGTGCTCTCAAGTTGATTTGCAGGCCAAAAAAACCAAAAACAAGGTCGTGCAGGGTTTTCTGGAGACTTTTGCGCCTGTGTGAAGCAACTTGCACCTGTGTTATGCATTCTGCGCTTGTGTAGGTGACATTCTGTGCTTATGTCATGGGTTCTGCGCCTGTGTCATGAGTTCTGCGCCTATGTAAAGTCCAGAACAGAGGTAAAAAAATGCAGTGTTTACTTGAAATTTGTTGTGTTTTTGCATTTTGTTTTCTGTGCTTTGGATTTTGGTACTAATTATCTGTGCAAAATCTTGGTATACACATGGCAAAGACAATAAATCAAACTACTAACATGCTTGGTGCAGATTCGAAAGTCAAAGAATAAGCGTATTAAACTTCTAACTTGGGTTTTTGCAGGTTGCCTTGGAGAAACAATCAAACTTTGTGTTTGCATTTAATTTTTAGGCACCTAGTGATTTCTAAATAGGTTGGAATGAACATTTGTTTGCTTTGATTGTTGAGTATGACATTGGAGTAGAAGAGTATGCTCTCATCCTTCTTAGGGTGATCACAAATCCAGATCTTCGATACCATGCTTGTATTGTTGATTGTCTGTCACATTTAGAGGGCCTGCCTTCCCAACCACTTTGCTTTTGCAAGCAAGTGATAATCATAAGAAGGGGATGACCCAAAGTGAGTATGGCTAGAATTCCTTGGCATTCTAACTCACTATAAAAAAATACCCGATGAGCGAAATCTTTGAAGGAAGTGTTACGTGGGAATTGTAGTTACTTGGGAAGTGATGACCCTTGGACTCTTTCTCATATCAACATCTAAGTAGGGCCTCTTGGTCTAAATCATGCTTGCGCGACTACATTTGTTTGGTATCTTGATGGGCTTAATGTCTCAATCACGCTTGCGTGACATCAAGGAGTAATGCTTAACAGAAATCCTTACTAAACACCTTGTTTTTAGAGGCCAAAAACCCTTCTAGTTGCTTGAGAAGGACAAATTCGGATACTTGGAAGAGATACTAAGGTCGCCATGGGGAGATTTCCATGGGGGCTGATGCTTGACTACCCTGAGAAGTGAGTGCCATGGAGGGGAGCCCGTGGGGTCAAGTATCTATGTATTCTCCTTGAATCCCATAATGAGTCTACCTCTCAAGTACCTAATGTCTTTGCCTACCATAAGAAATGTGGAAATGAGCATGATTGTCTTGAGTCTATGTTAAAACATCTTGTATTCTTTGCTTGTCAAAAGTTGAATTGTATCTCACTTCAAGAGCAAAACAAATTGATCCAACATAAGTTTAACCACAAGAGACATTCATCCAACAAAAGTTCAACAAAGTTCAAAACACATCTTCCAATATGATGGTCAAATATTGTTCAAAATCTTATCTCAACAAGCATGTCACTTACATTTAGGTTCATCCTAGGTTGCATTTTGTAAAGTTCATTGTCAAGTACCAAGGTTAGGTTTCACCTAAGTCATACTCTTTTCAATAAAAGTCATCCATTTGCATATGTCCTCTTGCATTAAAGTCATATCATTGTCATACATTGCATACCTTAGGTCTCTTCATCAAGCTTAGGTCATTATCATATCATATTAAGGTCACTTGCATAGTAATGTCCCTTTGCATATAGTGCCAAAATTAGGTTTTGTCATACTTGAGTAATCCTAATCTTTGAAAAACCCTAAGTCATTGTTAAGAAGTCTAGACCTTATCAAATCCTTTGTCCTTTTGTCATCAATATCATTTGGTCAAACCTATCTTAGTATCCAAGCATATAGGGGAGAATTTGTCATTTGTCCTTTTGTCACTTACATCCTTTTGTTCTTTAAGGTCTAGGTATCATTCCAATTTCCTAAGGGTCCCTCTCTTAGATTTGCATTTCAAAAGTTTGTCAAAATCTTTGAAAATAACCAAAAACATAGATTGCATTTTCACCTATTTAGTTTGCATTTAGTTGCATATCATACATTATCCTTGAAAAATTCCAAAAACATGCCTGTTGAGACAAGGTCAAAATCTAAAAAGATGGGCGAACCAATGTATCAACCCATGGATGACATAGCAAATTCACAGTTTCAAACCAGTCAAATAGTACAAATTGAAGGTTCCTCAAACACATCTCTACCACCATATGGAACGGTTCAACTTGGGCCACCTCCATTATATGAACCAGTATTTGTACCTATGAAACCAGGACATGGGAGTGTTCCACCAACTCCAAGAGGAAGTGCGCCTTTCAATTTCAATCAACCACACCTGCAACATGACATTCAAAATCAAACATTATATGAAGAACCAACCCTCTCACAAGGATTTGGTTCAGATCAAGGCTTTCACCAAGAAACGAATCCAAATGTCCAACCAGATTCCTCATCTGATTCCGATACTTCTGATGATGTTGACATGTTCCTTCAAGATCCGAAGATAATAAAAAAGATGGATAAGTTCTTGAACAAAGTCTTTAAGATGTTTCCACAAAAGTATCTTAACATGATGAGTAATGTGACATCTTCAAGTGACCAAATCAATGTGCAAGAACAACAAGGTGGTGAGTTGTTAAGTTTTTCCTTACATCCAAATGAAGAAGGTGCACAACAAGCAAGTCAACCTACCTTGATGAGTAAACGTGCTTCAAAGGCATTGACAGTGACTATTCCCCAAAAGTCACCATTTGAAACAATAAATAATCCACTATTCAACACAACACCTATGACGCAAGATCAAATGAAGAGCACACAAGTATTCACAGCAGTCCCTCAACAAGAAGTGGTTCCTTACATGCATAAAGTGGGAGCAAAATCTAAGATGCAAGAAAGCTTCACAACTGGAATGCCTAATGTCACCAATGTCCAAAATAATTCCACGATGCAACAAAGTTCTTATGTTCTATTAAGTTCAATATCTTTGCCGAATACTATTGCGACAAATCCTTCAATAATGGCAACACAAAGAGCTATAGATAGTGGTTTACACCAACAACAATTGTTGCAACAATTGATCAATATACAAAAGATACAATCGAATGTGCAAACAAGCAATGTGCAACAACAACAATTTCACGTTCGACAACAAATAGCAGCGCCTTTGGCACCATTACAAGTTAATGCAAACTTGCAACCATCACAATGGATTGGACAAACAACACAGCAAGTTAATGCAAGTGCTATACCCCATCCTAAGGAGAAGCAACGAAAAGCGCCTAAACAAAGTTTTTTACAAATGATGGGATATACGCCACGACGACAATTGGCACAAAGTCAACAAGTTCTGATCTGTCAGCCTCAACACCAACATGTGCCACAATATGTGCCAAGAAAAGCAAGCCATCCTACTTTACAACTACAATTGGCGCCTGTGCAATATCAACAACCTACTCAATTGCAATATCAACCTAGGCTCCAAGAAGCACAACAACAAGGTCAATATCAAGGCATAGCACAACCGTAGCAACAAGCGATGTATCAAGAACATTATATGTCAGAAACACCACAAACGGCCATTCCAGAGTATCAACAACCGATCGGACATGTGATATATTGACAAAGGATACCAACTAGGATTAATGATGGACCTCTAAATTCTGATACAATTGCGCAACAACTTGAGAAGTTGCAATGAAAAGTTGACGCATTAGAAACTAAAGGAACAAAGAAGTTGTATACAGATCAAGATTTATGTCCTAATCCATTTGACAAGAGTGTATACATGCCTCCATTCCCTAAGCATTTTGAGGCACCTAATTTTGAGAAATATAAAGGGAATGGCAATCCAAAAGATCACATTCGAGCATTTTTCGCGGCATGTACTGAGGTAAGCTATGAAGAGACGTATTTAATGCACTTATTTGCATGAAGTCTCACGGGACAAGCTATGGATTGGTATTCACATTTGCCAGGAAATATAAAGACTTGGTCTAAATTGGCTCAAAAGTTTTTATCTCATTTTGCATTCAACATCGACAGTGATGTGACCATGTCAGATTTATGCAACACCGAGCAAAAGCAAGGTGAGTCATTAGTGACTTTCTTGCAACGATGGCAAAGCTTGTATAGTCATTCTTCTCTTGATATACCCGAAGAACAACAAGTGAATTTGTTTATCCAGAATTTGGTCCCAGAAATGATGTATGAGCTAAAGTTGAAAAGTCCCAGTACTATAGAGAAACTTATTAAGAAGGGAATGAGCATTGAAACAGCTCTGGTAGCTAAAGGAATTATCAAGCTCAATAAAGAAAATGACAATACCAATTATTCAGGGGATAGAAACAGATTTTGGTATAAGAACAAGAATGTCACTAATGATGGTGTTGTTGATGCAAGAGCGGTGAATGCAAATCAACCCCCATTCACAATCAAGAAATTGAGTGTTCCTAACATGTCAACTATGGAACAAAATCAAGCACCAATGAGCAATGTTACTAAACAGTCGCAATATCAACAAAATGTTCAACAGTCGCAATATCAACAACATGCTCAACAACAACATACTCAACAATATAATCAACAACGCAAACCCTTCCGATCACGGGATGGGCCCCCTCGACAGTTTACTCCAATAGGAGAGCCTATCGAATTAGTAATGAAGCAATTAATACAAGCAAAATTTATCAAGCTACCAGATATTAAGGCAGAACCAGTGGTAAAGCCGCATTGGTGGAATGATAATGCATACTATGAGTATCATCAGTCCAAAGGACATAAAACTGCTTCATGTTTCCAATTGAAACATATGATTCAAGATTTATTAGAGCAAGGAGTAATTGAGGTAGATCCACCCCATCCGACCTCCAACACTGATCATACCATTTTCAAAACTCCTTTGCTTGATCATGACAAGGGTAAAGCGTCTTCTTCCACCTCTGCTCAAACGGCCAATTATGCAAATGTCGGTTATCACAATGTTATTAATTGTTTTCATGCATCAAATGAGTATGTCTCCACCTTGAGAATAAAAGGACAAGATCCTTCTTGTGCGGTCACCACTCGTCAATCCAAATAGTCTTGAAAGGAGCTCCTGCAGCTCCTCTCAAACCAACTCCTGCAAGTCAGTATAATCTTTTGGATCATCTAGGAAAAACACCTGCACAAATATCCATTCTAGAGTTGTTGAAAATGTCTCCCATGCATCGTGCAGTCCTGGATAAAGCCTTAGTTAAGTCCACTGTTCCAATAGATATTGATGTTGACCAGTTTCAAGCCCGGATTGGACATTTAGCTGTTTCCCAAAATGTCGCATTTTCTGACAATGATATCTCACCCGACAAGCTCCCTCACAATGATCCTTTACACCTTGAAGTCTTTGTTCATAACTACAAAATCCAATGAGTCTTGGTAGATGGCGGAGCAGGTCTTAATATTTGTACTTTGAGAGTGGTTATTGGCCTTGGGTATTCAGAAAATGACATTGATGCTTCTAAAAGAATAACAATCAAAGCATATGATGATGCTAAGTGCCCATCCAAAGGGATAATTACATTGCCTATCAGAGTTGGTCTAGTGACAGAAAACACTTTCCTGCAAGTTCTTGACCTTGATCTCCCTTATAATATGATCCTTGGCCGTCCATGGATTCATGCAATGAAAGCAGTTCCATCCACCTATCATCAATGTCTAAAATATCCTTACAATGGAACTGAGATAACAATTCCTGGAGATCCTAATCCATTTCAATTTTGTGCTACTCTAAAGGATACCCCTCAGCGGTAGGTCCCAGTCAACAGAGAGGCCAAATCACATAGCTATGTGGATCCCAATCAATTGTTAGAGGCTGTCAAAGGTAAATTGAAGATACAAGACCAAGGGTGTGGAGAATATTCAATGGATCAGACATTCCTCATCAGGAATTTGCCAATATCTCCAAAATCATATGGCAAACCACATTTATTGCAAAAGGAACCTAAGGTCATTATTCAATATCAGCCTCCTACTACATTTACAAGACGGGGAGAACTTGACAAGGAAACTGTAGATGACGATGTCATAGATTGGATTTATAAAGATCCAATTGAGACCCCACCTATCAGATTGCCAGTGGAACGATATGGCAAAGGATTTACTATGCTGTAGAAGAAAGGATATGATGGCTGCAGTGGCTTAGGCCTGAACAACAATGGAAGGCTAGAACCTGTCATACCCAAGAGGCGACCCCCAACTTTAGGGTTAGGTTTTGTACCATTACGAATTGGATCCACATCTACCAAAATGTCCACGTGTCGAAAAGGGCGTGATTCTGATGATGAAATAACACCTGAGGATACCCGACCCGAGACTGATTCTAATGAATGGGAGTGGAGTTCTTTTTCTTCTAGCTCCTATGCCCTTGACAATATCTTCATTGACCCTGATAATTTGCCTATGGAAGACAAACATGAAATAACCCCTCTTCCTAAAACATGTCCTCATGCTTGGATAGAGTCATTTTGGGATCCAAGCTCTGAATCCGATACAAGTAGTTCGGATAGTGGCACCATAGATGTTGACATTTTTACCATATCAGCCCTCTCTATCCTTACAATCAATGATGACATGCCTCTCATTTATCCCCAGCTTATCCAACATGACCAACAAGAACCGCTCACATTGGACTATTTTCAAAATGACGAAGCAATTGCAGAATTCCTGGGACTACGGGAAGGCATGCCATGATCATAAGGCAGGCTTTGCTATCGACCTAGATTCCACAGCATATTTTGGGGAGTCAACTCCCTCTTCCAGTCATAAAAAAGAAAAAGAAAAAGAAAAAAATCAAAAGAATAGATCTTTGAGTGAAAACCGTAAGGCACTCTCTGATCATACAAAAGTAAAAATAAAAGACGTACCTGCGAGTGACAACCTTTCTGAGGCGCCCAAAGGTGGAAGCATGGACGTACCCCTATCAATTCAGGATAAATCAACACTGCTTGTGGAGATGACTGAGGAAATCAATTTGGGTACACCTGACAACCCTAAGGTCATTCATTTTGCTGTTTCTCTATCAAAACAAGAAAAGATAGATTTTGTCAATTTCTTTCTAGAGAAGAAGATCAGCTTTGCATGGTCCTATGTAGATATGCCTGGCCTTGATCCAGAATTGGTTCTTCATCATTTGCCATTAAAAGCGGATGCCAAGCCTGTCAAATAGAAACTTAGAAAGATGCATCCTCAGGTGGCTCTTCTGGTCAAAGTGGAATTAAAAAAATTGCTAGATGTGGGCTTCATCAGACCCATTGATTATGCAGACTGGATTTCAAATTTAGTGTCAGTTAGAAAAGTAACTGGGGGCATCAGAATCTGCACAAATTTTAGGGATCTCAATAAAGCATGCCCTAAAGATGATTTTCCATTGCCAAACATAGACATCATAGTGGACATGATGGCTAGATATGAGATGCTTTCATTAATGGATGGTTTCTCCGGCTATAACCAAATTTGCATTGCTCTTGAAGATCAACATAAGACCGCATTCACCTGTGCTTGGGGCACCTATTGCTGGAATGTGATGCCCTTCGGTCTCAAAAATGCAGGTGCAACATATCAAAGAGCAATGACGACAATTTTTCATGATTTCATGCATACTTTGATGGAGGATTATGGTGATGACTTGTTATGTAAATCTGTTACCAGAGATAGTCATCTAGCCATCTTGGGCCCAATCTTTGACAGAATGGAGACCTACAAACTCAGGCTCAATCCAAAAAAGTGTGTCTTTGGTGTTACAGCTGGCAAATTACTAGGATACATTGTTTCTCACCGAGGCATTGAGGTTGATCCTGCTAAAGTCAAAGCAATAATGGATATGCCTCCACCTTCAAATCTCCAGCAATTAAGAAGTCTGCAAGGAAAGCTCCAGTCAATTTGTCGCTTCATAGCTCAGTTGGCGGACAAATGTCATCCATTCCAACATCTACTGCACAAAGGTGTCACTTTTAAATGGACTGAGCAATGTCAATCGGCCTTTCAAGCTCTCAAAGACTATTTGCTATCACCGCCTATTCTAATGCCTCCTATAGAAGGAAAGCCCTTTTTATTGTACATCTCTACAACTGAAATAGCATTAGGAGTTCTCTTGGCTCAACCAGATGAGAATGGTAAAGAAAGAGCTATTTACTATATCAGTCGGACACTGGCTGGTTATGAATTAAATTATTCAACTATTGAGAGGGCATGCTTAGTTGTGGTATTTGCAACACAAAAGCTCTGACATTATATGCTAAGCCACCAGACATTGTTGGTTACAAAAATTGATCCCTTAAAATATTTGCTTAGCCGAGCAGCTTTGACAGGTCACCTAGCCAAATGGGTCATGATTCTCAGTGAATTTGACATTGAGTATATGGAGCAAAAGGCCATAAAAGGACAAGTCATAGCAGATCAACTTGGTGAGGCTCCTATTTCTGATGATCATCCCATGTTGACTGATTTTCCAGATGAATCAGTCTTTGCTTTCACATCATCTACTGAATGGAAGTTATACTTTGATGGGTCCCATACTAAGTTCGGGTCCTGAGCAGGCATCTTGTTTGTCGCCCCTCAAGGTGATGCTATTCCAAAGTCTTACAGAATAACTTTCCCCTACACCAATAACATTGCAGAGTATGAAGCACTAGTTACAGGACTCCGAGTAGCAGTCCACTGGAATGTCAAGCATTTGCAAGTCTATGGAGATTCTCAATTAGTCATCCGACAAGTGAATGATGACTACGAAACAAAAGATGAAAAGCTTATTCCCTATAAGCACATGGTAGATTTCTTCAAGACAAAATTCACAGCTATCCATTTCAGTCAAGTGCCAAGAATGCAAAACAAGTCGGCAGATGCAATGGCTACAATCGCTTCCATGTTGAATATGCCTCATAATATGGACAAGTTTGAATTCTTGGTCGAACAATTGCTGGTCCCCTCTTTTGACATTCTGATAGCTGATGTGATGTGCGTTCTTGTTGGTCCCAACTCCCCATGGTACAATGACGTATATCAGTATTTGAAAGCCTAGACCTTACCACCTAACCTTTCCGCGAACCAACACCGAGCCTTTATCCGACAGATAGCCAAGTATGTCATCATTGTTGACACCCTTTACCGCCGTTCCTTTGACCATACCATCCTAAGGTGTTTGGATTCTGACGAAGTACAAATGGCTTTACACGAGGTTCACGATGGTATATGTGGGGGCCATTTCAATGGTCTTAGCTTAGCCAAAAAGTTAATTCGTGCTGGGTATTACTGGCCTACTTTGGAAAAAGATGTTCATGATTTTGTTAAAAAGTGTTACAAGTGCCAGATCCATGGAAATTATATTCATGCACCAGCCCAAGAGCTTCATTCTGTCATATCTCCATGGCCCTTTTCTCAGTGGGGATTGGATCTTATTGGCAAGATTCACCCAACATCTGCAAATGGACACAAGTTCATTATTACAGCTACAGAATATTTTACCAAATGGATCGAGGCTATCCCCATGACTTATATCACTGGTGTCCAAATTTCAAAATTCTTGCTGAACTATATCATATGCAGATATGGGGTACCCCTTGCCATAGTCACAGATAATGGTCGACCTTTTAAGAATAAAGATGTCAAAGAACTCTGTGACAAGTTTCATATTCAACATCGTTTTTCCAGTCCATATTATCCACAAGGTAATGGGCAAGCTGAAGCATCAAATAAAACCATTATCAAGATCCTGAAAAAAGTTGTCAATGACATTGGTCGAGATTGGCACATACAGTTAAATCCAGCACTATGGGCCTATCGCACTTCTATCCGCACACCTACTGGCGCAACACCTTATTCCTTGGTGTATGGTGCGAAAGCCATTTTACCTTTGGAAGTCGAGATTCCTTCCTTGCGGGTTTCCTTGCAACACCTGATTGATGATGAGACACACAGAGTCTCTCGGCTGCATCAGCTTGAGATGTTAGATGAAAAGCATCAAACAGCTCTAACACATTTGCAAGCATATCAAAATCGTCTCCGTCGCTCTTATAATAAGAAAGTCAAAGGGCGACACTTCGAAGTGGGAGACCTGGTTTTAAAGGCAAATCCCAAGAATACACAGTCTACTGATATCATCAAAGGCAAGTTTGAACCTAATTGGGTTGGGCCTTTCATAGTAACTGCAGCCTATGGCTCAAGGGCATATCAGCTTGCCACTCCAGAAGGTGAACCTCTGTCTGATCCTATCAATAGCATGCATCTTCGCAAGTACTGGGCATAATTCTCTATCAGTACTTATTCAAATATGATCCTAAAAAAATACAAAAAAAATAAAAAAATGAAAAATACAAAAAAATGAAAAAAGAGAAAAAAGAAACAAGAGCAAAAAAAAAAAGTAAAGAGAAAAAAATGATTCACCCTCTAATGAAAACCTGGCAAACAGGCGCTTTGGGCAAGTACCATGGTGAAAACCTGCCAATCAGGAGCCATGAGTAATGAGATCATTGCTTCGCCATCTATCATGACTTTTAGCTATACTTTCTCTCGGCCGGTTTATCATGCCTATCTTTGTCTCGACCCAATGTTCAGTTCCAGGCCTGTTATTGGTCAACATCACTGTCTTGCCTACTCCAGTTTCTTGGCCATATGTTTTGGTCCTAGGTCTATGTGTCTTTCAGCTGCGCATTGGGTGCCTTCCCCTTGCCATGATCAATCACTGGAAATTTTGAATCCAATAATGTCCTGAAATAATCCTAAAAAATTGAAAAATGTCCTGAAAAAAAAAATCTCAAAAAAAAAAAAATTGAAAAATGTCCTGAAGAAAGATCATAAAAATTGAATAAAGTCCTGAAAAAAAAAAATCTAAAAAACTGAAAAATTGAAAATCCCTAAAAATCATAAAATGTCCTGAAAAAAACAAAATGAACACAAAAACATTTCAAAGCATTAAAATCTAAAACACAAGCATTTTGTCAATAAATATCCCCTTTTGTGCATAAGACAAATCACTGACCATTCATCCAAATCACATGCTGTGCTTTAATGAAATCATGCTTTAAACAGATGAACTTTTCAATCAACCCAGACATTCAAACTGATCAAAATTGTCATATTAATCAGCATCAAAATCATTTGTCCTTGTCTCTACTATCATGGGTCTTATACAGGGTGTGGTATACTCGAAACCAGACTGTGTCCTATCTTAGACGGGGTACCGCATGTCCTGAAACTAGACAGCATGATCATCCTATCAACGCTTTCAACTTTTGACAATGAAGATCAAGATGTTTGTTTGAATTGTTGGAATTTATGCATCTTATCTTTCTATTGATTTATCTTCGATCATGCTCCTATGTTGCTCGATGATGTCACTGAGTGATTTAGAGTGACCGGGATGGTTCATGGTCCCTTTCTTTTTTGATTGTTGTTTGTCTATGATGTGTCTATCTTTTGCAAAAAGGGTTGCATTTCAGCTCTAGCCTTCAATGCCATGATGTTGCGCATCCATTTTGCTAAATAAAAATAAAGGTTCTCACCTACAAAGTGCAATACTGAAAGCAAGTTTTTCTTCATCTCTAACTGTCCTCTGTCTAATTTCTTCTTACTAACATTTCTTCCGTCAGTCTTGGCAGTCCGTTTGATCCGTTCGAACCTATCATCTTCTATCATTCTTATCGATCAATTGGCCTCTTTTCTGGATGTTTCCGGCCAATTCCTCGAGGGGGCATGCATATGTCATTATTATTGTCTGGGGCATTTTCATTATCGTTCTTTGAAACAACGCTTAAAATCGCATTGTCTCAAAGAGGGGCAAAATGTAGACACCTAAAAATGGTCAATGCTTGTGGAATCATACTTTAACATTTGCGCATTGCCTTATTTTAGGGTTTTTGCATCGCATTAACATTTCTCCTATGTCATGCATTTGGTCTTTATCATTTGCGAGCATCGAGTCCTTCTTCTGCATTCTTCATTTGTCTCACTTTCGAATTAGGTCTTGTCGATAACAATTTTCAGTCATGATTTTGGTCAATCCTTATCAACTTGTCAATATTGTCATTTTTCAATCAATTTATCATCAATCATCGTCGTCTTTATCAATCATGTCAATTTGGATCAATTAGTCATTGTTCCTCGTCAATTGGCGCCTGTCAATTTGATCTCTTTATCAATCTTGGTCAATTTATCAATCAAATCATTTATCAATTCAAAATCATGATTAAATCAAATCGACATTAATTATCCTTCATCAAGACCTAATTGTCATTCTTGCATTGCTAATTCATATTCTAAGGTTTTACGATTTATTCATTTAACCTAATTTGTCATTTCTTCCTCTAGGTTAAATAATTTATTTATTTATCCTAAAGTCTTCTCATTGCAATTAAATGTTTAATTTAATTGGCTAATTATTCCTCTTTTGTGAATTAATTAATAAATGACACATTATTAATTAATTTACCTAATTTTCTAATTTTCTAATTTCCTAATTTTCATCATTTCTAAATTCTTAATTTCCACCTATTTTCTAATTTCCTAATTGCAATTTCCACCTAATTAACTTGTCTCTAGTTCTCCCTAGTTTTGTGCTTCATGCGTCATACTCTTGACATAGCAAGATGTCATAAGGTTCTAGTTCTCTAAGCTTTGCATTGGCAATATGTCATAATTCATGACATAGAAGGTGTCATAACCTTCTTATTTTCACTAAATTTTGCCATTTTGAAATTAATTGCTTCTAATATCCATTTCATGCTAATTTGTTTATCTCTCCAATTCTTCTATAAATTGGATGATCTTCATCAATCAAGGCTAATTGGTAATTGGTAATTGGTAATCAGACTATCGAATTTCTAGTCAATCACATTTCTAGTACTCTTGATCAATAATCTTGTCTACTTGCTTTCAATTATGTGTGTGCACTTGTAGGTGAGATCCACAATCAAAATCATTTGAAGAGGAAAGAAGAACAATGGAGCCGCATGAAGGGAACATCCGGTTTGCATAATCTTTTAAATGTTTTATCTTTATGTCTCTATTGAGTGTTGTTTAGGATAGATCATTGCAATGAATGCACTTGTGATTGATTATTATGTTTATCTTTGTCTTGTGATGATTTCCTATTTCCTAAGCTACAGAAATGTACTATTGTACTTGAGTCCTCATTATTGGAATGAAGGAATCAGTTGGGTTATTCCCTCCCATTGTAATAGATGGTTTTGTATTTGAAATTACTATGAGAAGAGTGCATTTTATTAACTTCTGAAATCTACAATGCTGTTGTAAATAAATTTAATTCTATTTCATAATGAGTTCTGTATTTTGTTTATTTCTGCAATTTTAAGTAAAGAAATATGTATAAAAAAGAGAAGATGGGAGAAATGAAATGTGTGAATAAGTAAATTTCTGTAGTATTTGAATACTATTATTTTGTTACTTTTATCTCTGTTTAGGCATAGCTGAAAACTAGTATTAAAGCATTGCTATAGAAAACATGTTGTATAATTGTTTTTAAAAAAAAATAAGACTTATACGTAATGTTGTTAAAAGACTAAGGTCTGTATGCTTAGGTGTTAGAATTTCAAAACAAAATAGGGGTTTCAACCCTAATGTCTTAACATTTATTTATATATATCTATAAATATATAAGTATATATATATATATTGAAAAATATATATACACTTATATATATATATATATATATATATATATTTTTATATATGTATGTTCCTCTACAAATGAAAAGAGAAAAAAAAAAACATACCTAGATGGAAACATACAAATATGCTCTAAACTGATTTCATATAAAATAAATAAATAAATACACATTCTTATCCACAGATGTACGTAATTGAATATATATATATATATATGTTATTAAAAAAATATATATATATTTATATTTATCTATTAAACAGAAAATGGGGGGGAGAAGGGACTCAGCCGAACCTCTATGTTTACCCATAGTGGTCGACATGGGAAATGCCGCCACTGTGTGTAAACACAGTGGACAACTATCGGGCCATGCCACTGTGTTTACCCACAGTGGACGACACAGGAAATGCCACCACTGTGTGTAAGCACACTGGATGGCACGGGAGGTGCCACCACTATGTGTAAGCATAGTGGATGGCCCGCGGCCGCCACTGTGCGTATACATAGTGGACGGCTCCGTCGTCACTGTGTATAAACACAGTGGCATCTGGGAGACCCCCGTGCCACCTCCTCTGCTCCTTCCCTCTTCGAAACCCTTTCGCCATGTCCATGGCCACCGTGCCCTAATCCATCCCTGTACCTGCAATCAAACACACACACACACTCTAAACAAAAAGTGGTATAATAAACCCTAACCCATTTCGAGTTAGGGTATAAATTATTAAGAAACTAAAATAAAAGTGGGAAATAAATAGAAATGCAACCTTAACCCAATTTCGGGTTAGGGTTAGCATTTTATGAAATAAAGAATTTCTTTTTTTTTTTTTAAAGAATTTTGAAATTTGATTTTAAGTTTTAATATTTTAATTAATAATTAGGGTTATTTAAATAATTGAATTATTATATGCTTATATTCTTTAGAGAACTAAAATTTTAATATAGTTAATTCAAAGGGGTTTAAAAATGAAGAGTTAATATAGTTGGAAACACTATACACTAAATCAAATTAATTTATTTAATTAGTCAATAGATTTTCCTCAATTTAATTGTGGGCATTAGGTTGTATTGTACATGGCGAAAATTTAAAAGGAGAAATTGTAAATTAATTTTATGAACCATAAGCCCTTGAGACCGATTTTGGCCGGATTAAAATTAAATCGTCAAAATTAAGGGTTTAGGGAAATTAGAACTGGCTTTAGCTTAATATCAGATTTAGTGGGCAAATGGCATTATAGGAATTCGAACCCTTATCGGTTGGATTGAATAATAAATTTGTGTGAGCATCAATTAATTAATAACATTATCATTATATGGTCAGGAATGATTTAATACATTAAGATAACCAATTAACCCTCGTTTTTAATTAGCGACAACTTAATTAAGGTAATTGATCTAGCTAACTAATCCATGACACTGATTAATCTCCACCACATAGAGTCGCTCATTCGAGTTGGTTAATTAACCCAACCTTAGTAAACAATTTTATTTACATCCTAGATAAGACAAAACTCTGTTGATCCCTTTTGATGTAGACTATGTTATGAGTTATGTTGTTTAAAAATAAATTAAAAATTTTGTTCTGTTTTTGTGCCCAAAAAGTTGGGCACTACATTAGTAAGCTGGAAATAAAACATTTAGTCCTACTTATGGAAGTTATAAATGCAAATATAGTTAATTAGCCATTTAGTATGAGCAGTAATGTTGCATGTGGTAGTTTAATTAATTCTGTTATTTTTCCCTCGATTTATTGCAGAAAGTAAATCCAAAAAAAATTAACATGTCTATCTCTAAGATTTATTTCAATGATTTCTAGTCTATTATAGTTGATGCTTAAATTTATTTAATTCTGTCATTTTACTTAATTGCAGAAAATAAATCTAAAGTTAAATAGTTTATCTCTAATTTTAGGTACATGGTATTTATAAAAAAAAAAGAAATACAATGTTTTAACTCTGAAAATTTTGATTAATCTGTTTAAAAGTTCAAAAAAAATAATATAGATTTACATAGTAAAGTTAGCCCTAGATATTTTATGCATCTAATATATATATATATTTTAAATAAATTTTTTTAAAAAAAAAGTTTTAAATTTTTATAAAAAAAATATATGAGGGTTTTCAGGGGCCGAACCCACTTGGAAATTATGGGAGTCTTAAGACATTGGTAATTATTGGACATCCTTATGTTATACCATAATTAAGTAACAAGATATTATGATGATAAGGTGGTTTACGTGGTTTGAAGGAAATTGTAATTTGTGATATGCTGAAATGTGCTAGTAAGTAAATATAAATAAGTAATATGGAAAGAGATAACATTTTTTTACCAAATTTTAATTAATAGGGTGAGTGTTGGTCACTTCTCGAGTGCACACCCCTTGATATCATAAGTTGCATAAGGGAAGTAGGAGGGAATAAGTCAACTCTCCATGTTGTTTGAAATATGTCATGAAATGTGTGGGAAGGAATTAGTTGTCAAGCGTTATTGATTTTACTTGACAATTAGTCCACCCCAAATGGTTCTTAACCATAAGTGTCAGTAATTTGGCAACACGCTCCTTATTGACGAGAATGAAAGGATGATTAGAGGTGAAAATTCAAGGAGCTAGCAAAGGTGCTAAGAAAACAAATGATGTCCCTAGTAGAAATATATGATTTTTTTTTTTAAATCCTAAGTGTTTCTAAGTATACAAGCGACAATTTTGTGCCGAACTATCCACCGCATGTGAGTAAGACATGGAAGTGTCGATGCATGAGTTACCATGTAATATTGAACCAAGGTTTAGCATATCAAGAAAATTAATGGAAGTCCTAGAAGAATGGACGGAGGATGGTAGAGTTAGTGCAATCACCTATTAGAGATAATTATGGATGTTAATAACCCTAAATAGATAATGGATTATGTTGGAAAGTGTGGCGATAGCAATCACGTGAAGGTTAAAATCGAACATGATCTATAAAATGATTGCAAGCTCATGTGTATAAGATATTTCGTAAATAATAAAGGAATATAGATAATCTAAGAATCTCAAGAGTCTAATAATCACTTCCTAACACACTCAGGACATGTGATCTTGGGTGATGTGTTGCGGTTACTCCCTATAGCATGGCTAGAATGGTCATCTTGTTTCGAGTTTGATTCGACAGTATTTTTGACTTTCTTTGAATAGTATTTTGCGACCTAGGGGCTAGTACTTTCTTTTTATTTTTTTTTATGATGAAAGGACCACTAAATTTATGTTTCTTCTTATTGGACCTATGGCACTTGCCATGTTGCTAATTTTAATATCTTTCAATTGTCAGCACTTCTCTTCTTTGATTGGAATTGGTAAAAGTAATTTTTATTTTTGATCTTTTAAAGTGTCAAGTGGTCATTTTGATGTTAATATAGCTAGCCCTAGTGATGTGATTTGTGTAATGTCTATCATGTTCATTGAACCACTGATAGTGTGTCAAGGGAGAATACCACAAGGAGTGAAATTAGGCACACAGAATAAACAAAGAATGTTATTTTGAAATAAGGTAAAGAAAGGAATATTCTCCTAAATAAAATTATTTGTGAGTAATCTAAGAGAGGAAATTTATAACAAAAAAATAAAATAAAAATAAATATGTGTGTGTGTGTGTGTGTGTGTGTGTGTGTGTGTGTGTGTGTGTGTGTGTGTGTGTGTGTGTGTGTGTGTGTGTGTGTGATATAGACCTAATGAATTGTGAAAGTGATGATAATTGCAGACTGGTAAATTTGGCATGTGTATGGAGATGATTGTGTGGATGAGATCAAAAAGAAATAATAATTATTAATTTTCATCACTCCCTTAGAATGGGATGGTTATGTACCTTAATGTTTGGGTTTTGTGAATAATGTACCTATGAAACTAAAACCTTGGTGCCTAGAAATACCACGCATTATGGGCCCTAGGTGTAGAAAATTTCCCTATTTATGGGTAGATTCAAAGAACTTAAACTTGATTTTTCCTTGTTGCCTAAGGATGTTGAAAGAAATCATGCACCTAGGTTGGTTTACCAAATATGTAATTAACCCCCTTATGAGGCACCTTGATGTAAAATAAGTAGATTCATTATGGATAAACTGTGATGTCAATTCTCTTTAGTGGCGAGCATGGATGACAATTGCAGTGGGATAAACATGTTTTACATGAACCCTTAATAAGTATGACTCCTAGAGATTAATAAGTAAACTATCATGTGTAACCTTGATTATGGGAGTTGATGTGTGTCATTGATGTAATTTGGATGGTGCATTAACGTAAGTTGTTGAAAGATAGAATTTTGTAAACACCTACCTGAGATGAAAGGGAAATGTAAAAATTTAACCTTATGAAGATAGTAAGCTAATTACAATAATAAGTTGGTTTTGGTAATGTATCTCTCTAGTAGGAAAGATAAGATTTAGAGTAACCTATTGGAATTGTGGGAAATGTTATGTCCCAATTTTGTATTCTACTCATGCGACTTCCAGGAGTAAGTTGATCTCTAGGGGAGGAGGATGTAGAGCCCCTCCCCAATCAAGCTCTGGTTAACTCAGTTGACCATGGTTGACCTTACTAATAAATGCTACAATTCAAAAGGATGGGCTATGTTAGATGGATAGATTGGTGAGAAAAGTAATTGAACCAAGTTATAGAATCATTTCACCTTGAGGTGTACATTTTGATGTGTTATGGATACATAACTTTATATGATTCTAGAATAGGATAACTTTGAGACTATGTATGTCATTATTGGATTTGTAGGACTTTACTATGATGATAGAAATAGGATGCATGTCTTATGTATGGATCAAAATTATGAGGATTATGATAATTGCTTATGTGGATTTATTTGGATATAAGATATATCGATTTGTTTAAATGTAAATTGTATGCAGAGTGTTTGATGTGTATTCTTATTCATGTGTTTAATATTATATGAGGTTATTTGGAATTACTAATGTGTAATTGAGATGCGCAGGAAAACTATCCATGTGACCATGGAAACATTATGGAGAACCAAACCTAGACCTATGTATGTTCGTAAAGCCAGGGGTTGTCTATTCGGAGAGACAACACCCCGTATGTATCGTATTTTATTTGTGAAAGTAAATGTTGCATGTGTGTTTAATTAAATTTATTAATTTGTGTAAATCCAACAAGAGACAAATTTGATGTGTAATTTTTTAATGTATTTTATTGTGTCACTTGACACATGTGTTGATTTATGTCTTGTCTCTTGGATGGAGTTGTTTCAACCATAGCTTTTTCAAACATTTGAATGTGTTTCTAAATTTTTCCTTGGGTAGAGAGTCTTTGGAGTGGTCAACTCAGGTTTGACCCGAAAGTTAACTTTAGATGGGTTTATAAGGGGTCAAATGGACTCCTAGGGGTAGTTTAAAGGTGTTTCCTAAAGTCCATAAGGTATACCTATGGGTTAGGAGTATTTTTAGGCATGTGTCTACTCCCATGTGATTGTTTAGTCACCTCAAAAAGTGGGTTTCCTAATGTGAGCGAAAATTTAAATTAGAAGGTGCCATCTAGGTTAGATAATCTTCCCTTTTGATGTGAGATCCTTTTTCACACTTTCTCGTACTTTTTCCTTTTTCAGTTTTAGAAACCTGTGAGAACTCTCACTGAGGTCTTTTTAGGCAAGAATGAGAGACTTTATGGGTAATCACCCACTCGCCATTTTTGGAGACTATGCAATTTTTAAAAGAATAGTTTTGGGATAGAATTTTGGCTAAGTGTAGAAGGAAGAATTGTGGAATTGGGCTAATCATCATCAAACTAGTTCTAGCAAACCTTTGGGTAGATTGAAGGTTGGTTCATCTTCTTCTTTTGTTTCTTTTTATGTTGCATGTTTATGTTGGAAAGATTGTTTGAATGAAAAAGTTGTTTTCTTGTATTTTCTTTTTGTCAAAATTACTATGCGACCTTTCTTTTATTCTTTATGCATTTCTTGTGATTTGGGATTAACCAAGGTCTTCTACTCTTGGGAGAGTAGGATGGTATTGCGGGTGGTAGGAGTTTGATATCCCTCAAGTGAGAGGCTCTCATTATGAGAGTGAACTCAAGGGGTGTATATGTGACCCTTTTTGCATGGCCTGGTTTATGCAATTGGGGGTCATAAGGGGAGAAAGCATGGCATGAATGGCTTGGGAGGCATAAGGATGTGGGGTTAATGAACTTATGATATATCATTGTTTGCCATGAGGTGGATTTGTGATCTACCTTTCTTGTAGTCTCCTCAAGGTATTTGGTCCACTATCACCTATGTAAAAACATCACATTTTGTGATGAAGTGTAGCCTTGGTTGGGAAAGTGTTTGTTGTATGTTTTTTCCCTTGCTTGTTGTGTTTGTATGTGTGTAACCTATCTAGGGCTTGGTTCTCCAAGCTCAGGGGTGGCTTCTAGTAAGCCTAGGCTGGGATGTGAGCATTGCATGGTCAAAGCCTTATGATTTATTTGCAGGATTGCTTGGAAAGAAAAGAAAAAGACAACCTAGGAGTTGCTGGTTTTTGTACTTCATTTGTAGAAAGAGAATAAGAAAAGGGATGTTATATTTTCAGTTGCAGAAATGTAAATAAAAATTTGCATGTTGTATTTACTTTAGAAAAAAAAAGAATATGTATCTATTTTATTTAATGTCCTCATTTAATAGAAATGAGAGACTAGTTGGGCATCTCACCCACTTGTAATGTTGACTATATTGTACTCTTAATATGTTCTAAAGAAATACATTATTTTATTAAGTTATTATTTCAAAACAAAAATGAAAAGTGTATTTTTGGATTTAGTTCCTATAGTTCTAAAAATAATATTTGTTGTGTATATGTTATTTTGAAAATCAAGAAATTCATTTTATCCCCTTATGCATTGGAAATATTGGAAAAGAATGAAATAGAAAAGCATGTATGTTAGTAAGCTAGAAATAAAACATTTAGTCCTACTTATGGAAGTTCTAATTGCTAATATAGTTAATTAGCCATTTAGTATGAGCACTAATGTTGCATGTTGTAGTTTAATTAATTATGCTATTTTTCCCTCGATTTATTGTAGAAAGTAAATCCAAAAAAAATTAATATGTCTATCTCTAAGATTTATTTCAATGATTTCTAGTCTATTATAGTTGTGGCTTAAATTTATTTAATTCTATCATTTTACTTAATTGCAGAAAATAAATCTAAAGTTAAATAGTCTATCTCTAATTTTAGCTACATGGTATTTAAAAATAAATAAATACATTGTTTTAACTCTGAAAATTTTGATTAATCTATTTAAAAGTTCAAAAAAAAAATAATATAGATTTGCATAGTAAAGTTAGCCCTATATATCTTATGCATCTAATATATATACGAGGGTTTTCGGGGGCCGAACCCACTGTTTTTAAACACAGTGGTTGGCGCGGCTTGAGCTACCACTGTGGCTACCTGCAGTGGTTGGCACGGTGGCCACCACTGTAGGCAACCACATTGGTCGGCACGGGGGCCTCCCACTGTGGATAACCACAGTGGAAGGGAACCTAGCCACCACTGTGTTTAACCACAGTGGGTGGCGCCCAACCGCCACTATGGGGAAACACTGTGGCATCCGGGGATGCCCCGCTCGGTGCCCTTTCAACTCTCCTCCGCTCTTCCGCCGAGTCCCTCCATGGCCGCCTATCCCGTACCCTACAACAACAAACACACACACACACCCTACCCTCAAAAAAAAAATAACATAGCTAAAGCCCTAGCATGAAAATAGGGTTAGGGCAGGATAATAAAATGGAAGAAAGCTAGGGTAAAGGGTGGGGTAAATTTTATAATGTTATAGTTAGGGCACAGGGGGTATTGTTGTTAAAAAGTTTGTTTGGAAAATAAATATCCACATATAAAAAATATATATATATGTTTATTAAATACACACACACACACACACACACACACACACACACACACACACACACACACACACACACACACACATATATATATATAGTTAAAAGTATGAATGTATAAATTCAACTTTAATTTAGTTATTTTTATTTAAACATTCATATTTTATATACGTTTTTATAAACATGTGAATATGATGCTTTAAATTTTAAATTATCTTGGAGTTTAATCTTGTAAGGAATTTTAATGGCTTTATAAGTTATTTTGGCTATAAGGGGATTAACTTTAGTCCACCTAAATATAGGCTCTTCAAGATTAAATGAGATAGGGTTATTTTCTTTAAAGACTTGTTTGGGGCTATAAATGGAATTTAATACACATTATAATTATTGTTAAATTGAAATATAGGTGTTTTAAAAATCTAAGTGCTAGAGTTAATTTAAGTAATTCTTATAACGATTGAAAGATTAATTGAGGGTAATAATATCTCTTGTCAATTAATTTAGGGGTTTTTGCTTAAATGAATTTATTTATTTATTAAATGGTGGGATAATAATAATTTCTTTGGAAGAGGATATCGTGGTGGAATTACATATATTTGAAACTAAGTCCAAGACCTTGATCTTGTGAACTCATTTAGCCTAGATGGAATCTTATACTAAATAAAGCAATTAACATTTTAAGGTTTGACACTTCAATTTTCAATTGCTCGATTAATTAATATTATTACGTTAAAATCATATTAATAATTAATTTTATAGACGCAAGATTTAATCAAGTTATAAAGGAAGGATGTATTATCATAGATGGAGGAAACTTGTTAGGAGATAAATAATTATTATTGAATCAAGTAATTATATTAATGCCTATTTAGTAGAAGTCGATCTAATTAAGAATTATAATTTGCAACTGTAATAAAAAGGACATTCGATGTGAATTTATTATTGTCCTTATAAAATCATTTTGTTTTGTTTGATTATAGGAGTTATCATCATTTGATATGTTAGGAATATCCTAACTTTGTCGTCTAGGAGTTTTATAGAAACCTAAGGCTTCTAGATAAATTTGTTCTATTCATCATTCACATTAGAAAAACATTTTACTATAATTTAAGATTCCTCTTGGAACAACCTGTTAAGTTGTCACATCTAATTAAGCATAGGTTGCATATAATTTAAGTGTTTCAAAAAAAATTTGTTGTTTGGGTTTTTGCCCAAAAGTTTGGGCATGACAGACCCCTACTCGGACAAAACTAGAATGCATGATGCACCAATCCAGTGGGCTTCATGACTATTTTTGACTTTCAATTGATGAGATGTAGGCTACTCCACAAGGGGGTAGCTTAGATGTGTTTGCAGACATGTTGAAGACAGCAACTGCAGCAGAATTGATGATTTGTGATGCTTATGTACCTTTGGCATTGCTATCAAAGGGGGAGAAGAAATATGATTAAGAGAAGACATATGATCAGTTGTTGAGGTAGATATAGTATAACCGATAGATGAGGTGAAGTAGAGAAGAGAAGAGTTTAGTATTTTGATATTTAGTGTTTCCATCAATGCCAAAGGGGGAGATTGTTGGTATGTTTTGCATAACTGATGTAGATGAGATGATTGTGGATGACTGTATTGGTAGAGGAAGATGACATAATCAGTTATTTATATTGTCATTAATGGAAACCATGTTCAACTAATGTTTAATGATGTTTACAATTGGTTTTCAGTGATTGACTTGTTGGCTAAATGATTTCATATACCGGAGTAAGAGTTTGACAGTTTGACATAGTTTACAGCCAAGAATGTGAATTAAAACCTTAATCGGTAAAGTGGATAAGTTTGAATAGAATCGGGTGATTGACGATGTTTGGTGACTTGTGGTTTCATAAATAATCTTTTATAATGGATTTGAGTATGTAACCAGAACCGCATCCTATGGTGGTTATTGGAAGACATGTTTTGAATTTCTGATGAAGTTTTGTTAGGGTTTAAGAAGGTTTAAGGACCGGTAAAGAATTCTCTTAATCGGTAATGATTTTTGGTTTTGCTGTGATCTACATCAAGTTCACGTGTTGATGATAACACGGCACAAATAGTGTGATGAGTTTGAAAGATGTTTTTGTGTGTTTGGAGAATGAATTTTTTGGGAATGTGCAAACTGCTTAGCGGAATGTGCTAAGGGTTTGACTTTGTACAATATCAACTTGATGTGATTATTTATGATCATTCAACGGTTGATATTGATTTATATGATGATCTGTAATGAGTTGTAAATATTTGGGATGATCTATGTAGTATGTCTTAGGCTTTTGATGTCGACCTAGTTGTAAAAGTTATTTATGTCAGCAAGGTTGATGTTTTGGAGTGTCAGTGATTTTGAGAAGTGTGAGAAGTTGAATCAGTGTGTATGAGAAGATGTGCCAAAGAGATGAGGACTTAGAACTTAATTGGATCTAATCAAGCAAGCAATAGAGTGCTATAGAGATATTATTCATTGTTGTTCTCTAACAATTATAACAGCTAAAATCCCTTAACCAAGTAGGTCCTAACAGGCCTCACATTGTAAAATCCCCTAATAGGGTGACTTAGTATCTTAGTTCTAAATCCTCTTGTGAGTTTGATCCTAACAGATCAAATCTCCTAATAGGGTTGAGGTAAATCCCTTAACTAGGTGACTCCTAATAGGGTCTACTCCTAACAGGGCATCATTGTAAAATTCTTATCGGGTTTGTCTCCAAACAGGCCGTATTCTAAAAGAGTGCAAAATATTTGTGGGTACCAAAACCCATCGTGGTTTTTCCCTATTTGGGTTTCCATGTGAAAAGAATGGTGTTCATGTGTGGTATACCTTTCTTGTGATGTTCATGTTTTATTTCTAATAACTGGTAAAGACAGTTTATGTTTGTTTATCAGAGATCTTAAAGTGGTTACTGGTATTGATGATTATATGATTAGTTAATAAGTTAGTAACTATGTTTGTTGGTCTAATATTGAATTAATGGTTGATCCAATTAATAATTTTTCATAAGAGGAAATGATTATCTAGATCTAATAAAGAAATCTGTTATGAAGATTTGGTTTAAGTGTTGAATGTTTTCAGATCTAAGATAAGCCTATTTTGGTGTGGAAAGTTTCAGTTTTTCTTAATACTGATTCGCCCCCTCTCAAAATTAACTGGATCCTCTAGGTTTATCAAGAACAAGAACATAGTGAATGATGGGGTAGTAGATGAGAATATGGTAAAACCAAATATGACTTTCCCTAGTACAAGCTCTTCCAATTTGAATAATCAAGTGAATGCTCAAAGGCCATCAAAGCCTCCAAGAAAATATACTCCATTGGGAGAAGCGATTGAGACATCATTTAAGAAAGTGGTTGCAAACAAACTTATAACAATACTATACAATCCACCATATGAACCAAAAGTGAAACATGCATTTTGGAATGATGATGAGTTTTGTGAGTACCACAAGAGCAAATGACATAAGACTAGGAATTGTCATATATTGAAGAACATCATACAAGATCTTATTGACAAGGGCAACATAGAAGTTGATGGTCACACTTTCAATGAGGAACATACAATGTTTAAGAAACAATTCCCTAAACATGATAAAGGAAAAGCCAAAGCAGATAACCAAGCTAATTATACTAATATTTCCTATGATTATGATTCTATCGTTAACCACATTTCAATGAGAAATCATGTTTCTACCATTATTATAAAGGACAAAACTTCTGAAGGCTATACCCAAAGGAGTAAATTTATTTTGAAAAGAACTAGACCATCATCTTCATCAACTCCTGAATGTAATGTCATGACCCGTCAAGGTAAGATTACCTTGCAAGGTGTTCCCTCCAAGGCCTCAACTTTGTCATCTATAAAAAATGAGAATGACCTTGTAGACCAGTTAGGGAAGACACCCACCCTCATCTCTATCCTTGAGTTACTATGTATCTCTCCTTCACATAAGGCTATCCTTGACAAAGCATTGAGAGAAACCTTCATTCCCACTAAGCTAAACATGGACCAATTTCAATCCAGGGTGAGATATCTTTCCACTCCACATTGCCTTACATCCACAAAAGTCGATGATGCATCTCCATGTCAACCACATAATGCACCTCTCCATATTGAAGCATTTCTCCATAAAAGCCACATCAAATGAGTCTCGATAGACGGAGGAGTGGGTCTAAACATTTGTGCATTAAATACTTTTAAACAATTGGAATGCTCTAAACAAATTGTGGATTCAAGAAATAAAATCACCATCAAAGCATATGATGACCAAGAACGCTCGTCCAAAGGAATAGTCAAGTTGCCTTTAAGCATTGGGCTAGTGACCAAGGAAGGTATTTGTCAAGTTATTGATTTATATCTCACCTATAACATCCTTTTGGGATGTCTATGGATACATGAAATGAGAGCACTACCATCAACATATCAACAATGTATTAAATTACCTCACAATGGAATTGAAGTAACAGTCAAAGGTTATCCACATCCATTTATATATTGCAACAACCGACAACCAAGACTAGAAATAATAGTTCCCTTCAATCAAGAGGCTATTCCATATTCAACATATGTTGACCCAAAATCATTGAAAGCCTATACATCAAAACAAGGAGAGCTCAAATAAAAATTCAAGGTTAAATACATGGGATGTGGTGAAGATATCTTTCATGTTGATCAATTTCCACTATCTTCTAAGACATTTAGTCAACAAGAACAACCTACAAACAATTTGCAATGTCAAGGAATTAGGTATGAACCACCTAGTGTTTTGGCTACTAAGTTTGAATGCAAATATCCTCTAGTGGTGCAAGCAACTTTTGATATCAATAGTCCTAAGAGTGGTTCCAACAAAGAATCTATTTAATATGTCACCAAACCTCTTGAGAGCTCATGTAGCCTTACCATTTCACCTACTCATTCCATTTCCACTCTACTCCTTTACTTGGATCAACAAGAATCAGAAAATCCCTTACTCATTGGGTATTAAAAATAAGGATTTGAAAAGAAAAATCTAAAAATAAAAAATAAAGAGAAGTCCTTTAGTCCAAATCAAAATAACAAGCTATTGGACTCTACAAAAATCAAAGTCAATCATAAAAATTCGATGAAGAAAAAAGAACAAGGGTTGATCTCCCCTAATACCAAAATAACTAGGGGTAAAAGTTGTATAATTTGAATTCAAAAAGTATACTTATTGATCCTAAGTCTCCATCATGTTATGATACTTTCACTTCTCTTTGCAATCATAAGCCTTCATCCCTGATCCACTTGTTCCATACATCCATCCCCTTTTGGTGATATATCACATCAATGGACCTTTAATGGAACTTCCTTGAGGGGATTTGTTATGATGCCCAAACTTCTTTAGGTGACATGCATATGGGCCTACCTAGTTCACATACTAGTAATTCAACCTTAGTTCCTTCATCAAGGAAGACAATAAATGGAGCTACACATCATTCAATCAAGGAACGATGCAGCTATAATCATAAGGTAAAACCTCGCACATTTGAGATAGGTGACTTAGTGCTGAGAGAAAATCTTAAGAATCAGAAAGATCGAGAAAAGAAGGGTAAGTTTGAACCAAATTGGCTTGGCTCTTATGTCATCACAACTGTATATGGATCGGGTGCATATCAACTCTTAACACTAGGTGCAGATACCTTGGAGGATCCTATCAATAGCATGCACCTTCACAGGTTTTACACATAGTTTTTCAAAGTATCCTAATAAAATATACAATAAAATATCAAAAATATCAAAAAAATTAAATTAAAAAAAATAAAAAAATGTCACCATGGTGAAAACTTGGCAAACAGACACCTTGTGATACACACAAAAAATTGAAAAAAAATGGAAAAATTAATGAGATATAATTTCATCCAAGGATGAAATAGACTTTGGTGGCACCCTGGGAAAGTACCATGGTGAAAATCGGATTACTGGCACCATGTGTAGAGACTTTGCTCCTCCTTCCTTTAGGACTCAATCTCACCCTTTCACTTTGCACACACTCACAACCTTCATTTCACAATACATTTACCCATTTCCATCAAGGCTTGTTATTGATCTACCTAAGATTGGTTCACCATTCAAAATAATCCCCTTAAGACCATTTCCTTCCATAATAAATCAGCTCCAATCTATAACTAGGGAAAAATCCTAAATCTAGTGATGGGAGTGGAATCCTAAGCATCTCATATTTTGAGGAGCGTCATCTTTTCATTCCTCCTTTTTGCACACCATCCACAATAAAAGATCACTTGCATCGTTGATCTACAATAAAGTTTCATTCTTCTCTGTAATAAAAGTATTAGTTTCATGGATTAAGTCCATTTCAAGTGAGACACAATCAGCAATGAGCTTTCAACAAATCAGATCTTTCGGCGAACTTTGGCAACAACATGGTTTTTCAATATTATTAGTCCTTTATCAAGAAAAAAACATTGTGACCAGATCAAACATGTTAACATATGTGGCAAGAAACACAAATGAAATGAGGATTATAGATTATGTTGGTTTCAAGTCTTGGTTTTCTTTTGATTTTATCTTTTGGTGACATTTCTTTTAGCTTTTCCAAGATGTCTATAACTAGAGATTCTATCTCTAGTATTTCTTTGACTAGAAAGGCAAGGATGGGGTATGTTCACCTATTTTACTAGTTGCGGATTGTCTCTTAGTAATAGTATGGGTTTTCCAAGGATATGAGGACACTATGAGTCTAGTGTGAACTGGGGCATTCCTTCTTTGTGATCGTTTGATCTCCATGCAATTGAGTACAATGACTTTCTACATTGAACACATACCTAGAAGGTCATAATCTACTTTCTATAATAAATCTTAATGATGATAATAGCACACAAATCTCTTTCACCTCCATATCTTCTACCTTCCATCCCCATTTCTCGTTTGTCCTCCTTTGTCCAGCTCGAGCCCTATGCAGTCTAGTATCAAATGATTGAGTAATAATTTTTGGCAATTGACACTCATCGGATTCATTCTGGTGCCATTGATGGCAACAAGATTAGATGGAAGTCATATACGGGCATTAGGAGGCATTTACCAACAGACACCAGCATTGGAGTAACCAGGATTACACTGGCACCAACACTGGCATCAAGTACTTCAAGGAAGCCGACATCAAGGAAGATTTATTTAGAAAACCATTTTGTAATTATTGTCAAGGCCGATATTGAATAGCTTTTGTAATGTATTGTAAGCCAACATAAGGAATATTGTTTTCAATAAGTATATAGGTTAGTCTGCTAGGTCATTTTGTAATATATGTGACATAGAAGAATATAGAAGAACTATATAATGCAAAGTATATCTATGTAGATCATTTGTATGTGAATGTTATATCATGCAATGATCTATAGATAGTTTGGAAAGAATTCTTGGAGGAGAATAGATACTGGTAGCAGTGCTAAGGGTTTATGAACTGGTAAAGAGCAGAGCTAAAACCAAAACTCTATTTGGCATAGCAAATGCATTTTGTGAGTTCATTTTCATTGTTTTACTTCAGCAGAAGCTTGTAGTCAGTGAGACTCTTTAGTGATGAGCAGTGTGCCTTCCTGCATGTGTAGACCCCCATTATATGTAATATCATTTCATATGGCCAATGTACTGATATTATGGGTCACAAATCCCACCATGGCTTTTCCTCTTTGAGGTTTCCACGTATAAATTATGTGTGTTATGGTGTTCATTTATATCGATGGTTTATTTGCTTCCAATTATATGTTTGTTTTTTTACTGGTTTATATATGTATGGTATAAAAGGATAAAATCATATCTTACTAGTAGAACACTGATTCACCCCCCCTCCCCTCTCAGTGTTCTTGGATCCCAACAATTGGTATTATATCCTGGTACCTCGGAAGAATTTTAACAACTTGAGGAAGATCTTGAAATAGGAATCTTTGAACATGGCTATGGAAAAGCAACTTGAGATGGCTCTTGAGGATTATGATGTTGAAAGGATGAAGAACTTGAAATTGCAAGATGAATTGAATTCTGCAAATGAATTCATTCTTATCCTATAAGAAAGGTTATCATGTGCTCAAGACAAGAGAAAGGAACTTTTGCAAAACCCAGATGATGAAGAAATAAATGCACTTAAGGAAGAATCTCAGAAGCTAAGTCAAGAAAGCATTGTCATGAAGAATGAAATGCAAGACTTGACTATGAGATTATCAAAAGATATTGAGAATAGAAAGAACAAGGAAGATAATCTTGTTATATCTCTAAAGAACAAATATGATGAATGTGGCAGATTGACTCATGAGAATAATCTATTGAGAACTGATTTGGCACACTCCCGGAACAATGAACAAAAACTTGAAAGACAAATAAGTATTCTGAGACATGATCTGACTACTGCAAGTGAGTATAAAGAAAAATTCAGGATTAATGCTGGATAGTTGGATGACTTTATATGGTTTGCAAACTACATAAGGTAGTGTATGGATTGAAGCAAGCATTGAGAGAATTGTTTGAAAGGTTGCATGCACACCTGATCAAGATAGGATTCTAGTGTACCAGTGAGGGCAGTAACATATATCTAAAGACTGATGGAGAGAAAGTATTGGTAGTTGAAGTATTTGTGGATGAAATTATCTTTGGTGGTAATGATGACTTATGCATGGATTTTGGTAAGGATATGAGAAAGGAATTTGAGATGTCTCCTATTGGAGAGATTAATTTTTTATTGGGTTGTAGGTCTGACAGTTGGATGGTGGAATTTTTATCTGTCAGAGTAAGTATGTCAAAGAGGTGTTGAAAACATTTGGCATGGAAGATTGTAAACTAGTTGGTACTCTGATAGTGATAGGTTGCAAGTTGTCTAAACAAGATGACTCACCATCTATGGATGAGAAAGAATATAGGTCCATGATTGGTAAATTGCATTATGTCAATCATAGCAGACCAGATATTGCACATGCTATTGGATTGGTTGCTATATTTCAAAAGGATCCCAAGGAGACTCACTTGATAGTGATGAAAAGGACATTTTGGTACCTGAAAGGCACAATAGATTATGGTTTGTGGTATCCTTATAAAGGATATTTATCTTTGGATGTGTTTACTAATGCAAATTGAGTAGGCAATGTAGATGACCAAAAATGCACTACTCATGGAGTTTTTCTTCTTGGAGGCAGATTGCTTGCTTGGACAAGTAAGAAGAAACTTATGTTTCTCAGTCAACAGCAGAGGCAGAGTATGTTTTAGCATCAATGAATTGCACACATGCAATCTGGATGAGACATGTTCTTGAAGGATTCAAATTTAATATGTTTGAACCGGTAACTATTTACTATGATAATACTAGTGCAATAAATATTTTAAAAATTCTTGTGTTACATGCAAGAACAAAGCACATAGAATTGAAATATCATTTTCTAAGGAAAAGAGTAAAGGAAAAACAAGTCTGCATGGAGTATGTTTCAAGTAAAGAGCAGCTAGCAGATATTTTCACAACACCATTGCCAAAGACAACCTTTGAGTATCTCATAGGTAAATTAGGGGTCAGACCCCTACTCGAACAAAACTAGAATGTATGATGCATCAATCCAATGGGCTTCATGACTATTTTTCACCTTGGATTGATGAGATGCAAGCTACTTCATAGGGGGGGTAGCTTAGATGCATTTACAGACATGTTGAAGACAGCAACTGCAACAGACTTGATGATTTGTGATACTTATGCATGTTTGGCATTGTTGGCAAAGGGGGAGAAGAAATATGATTAAGAGAAGACATATGATTAGTTGTTGAGGTAGATATAGTGTAACTAACATATGAGGTGCAACAAAGAAGAGAAGAGTTGAGTATGTTGATATTTAGTGTTGCCATCAATGCCAAAGGGGGAGATTGTTGGCATGTTTCCCATAACTAATGAAAATGAGATGATGGTGGATGACTGTCTTGGTAGAGGAAGATGACATGATCAGTTATTTATATTTTCATTGATGGCAACTAGGTCCAACTAATGTTTAATGAAGTTTACACTTGGTTTTTAGTGATTGACTTGTTGGCTAAATGATTTGGTCTACTGGAGTAAGAGTTTGACAGTAAGACATAATTTACAAGCAAGACTGCGAATTAGAACCTTAATCGGTAAAGCGGATAAGTTTTGATGGAATCGGGTGATTGATGATGTTTGGTGACTTGTGGTTTAATAAATAATCTTTTATGATGGATTTGAGTATGTAACCAGAACTGCATCCTATGTTGGTTATTGGAAGGCATGTTTTGAATTTTTGATGAAGTTTTGTTAGGGTTTAAGAAGGGTTTAAGGACTGGTAAAGAATTCTCTTAACCGCTAATGATTTTTGGTTTGGTGGTGATCTACATCAAGTTCACGTGTTGATGATAACGCGACACAAATTGCATGATGAGTTTGAAAGATGTTTTGGTGCGTTTGGAGAACAAATTTATTAGGAATGTGCAAACTACTTAGCGGAATGTTCTAAGGGTTTGACTTTGTACCAGATCAACTTGATGTGACGATTTATGATCATTCAACGGTCGATATTTATTTATATGATCCCTATGATGATCTGTAATGAGTTGTAAATATTTGTGATGATCTATGTAGTAGGTCTTAGGCTTTTGATGCCAACCTAGTTGTAAAACTTATTTATGCCAGCAAGGTTGATGTTTTGGAGTGTTAGTGATTTTGAGAAGTGTGAGAAGCTAAATCAGTGTGTGTGAGAAGATCTGCCAGAGAGATGAGGACTTAGAACTTAATTGGATCTATTCAAGCAAGCAGTAGAGTGCTATAAACAGATTATTCATAATTGTTCTCTAACAATTATAGAAGCTAAAATTCCTTAACCGAGTAGGTCCTAACAGGCCTCACATTGTAAAATCCCCTAATAGGGTGACTCAGTATCTTAGTTCTAAATCCTCTTGTTAGGTTGATCCTAATAGTTCAAATCTCCTAATAGGGTTGAGGTAAATCCCTTAAGTGGGTGACTCCTAATAGGGTCTTCTCCTAACAGGGCATCATTGTAAGATTCTAATTGAGCTTGGATCCTAAAAGGGCACATTCTAAAAGAGTGCAAAATATTTGTGGGTACCAATTCCCATCGTGGTTTTTCCCTATTTGGGTTTCCACATGAAAAACATGGTGTTCATGTGTGGTATGATTTTCTTGTGATGTTCATGTTTTATTTCTGATAACTGGTAAAGACAGTTTATGTTTGTTTATCAGAGATCTTAAAGTGGTTACTGGTATTGATGATTATATGATTGATGAACCATTCTAATCAGTTAATAAGTTGGTAACTGTGTTTGTTGATCTGATATTTAATTGATTGTTGATCTAATTAATAAGTTTACATAGGAGGAAATGATTATCTAGATCTGATAAGGATATCTATTATGAAGATTTGGTTTAAGTGTTGAATGTTTTCAGATCTAAAATAAGTTTGTTTTGGTGTTGAAAGTTTTAGTTTTTCTTAATATTGATTCACCCCCCTCTCAGTATTAACCGTATCCTCTAGGTTTATCAAGAACAAGAACACAGTGAATGATGGGGTAGTAGATGCAAATATGGTAAAACCAAATATGACTTTCCCTGGTAGAAGCTCTTCCAATTTGAATAATCAAGTGAATGCTCAAAGGCCATCAAAGCCTCCAAAGGCCATCAAAACCTCCAAGAAAATATACTCCATTGGGAGAACTGATTGAGACAAGATTTAAGAAATTGGTTGCAAAAAAAATTATAACAATACTATACAATCCACCATATGAACCAAACATGAAACATGCTTGGTGGAATGATGATGGTTTTTGTGAGTATAACTAGAGCAAAGGACATAAGACTAGAAATTGTCATATATTGAAGAACATCATACAAGATCTTATTGACAAGGGTGACATAGAAGTTGATGGTCACACTTTCAATGAAGAACATGCAATGTTTAAGGAACAATTCCCTAAACATGATAAAGGAAAATCCAAAGCAGATAACCAAGATAATTCAACTAAGATTTCCTATGATTATGATTCTATCGTTAACCACATTTCAATGAACAATCATGTTTCTACCATTAATATAAAGGACAAAACTTCTGAAGGCTCTACCCAAAGGGGTAAAGTTATTTTGAAATGCACTAGACCATCATCGTCTTCAACCCTTGAATGTAATGGCATGACCCATCAAGGTAAGATTACCTTGCAAGGTGTTCAATCCAAGCCCATGACTTTTTCATCTATCAAAAATGAGAATTACCTTGTAGACCAGTTTGGGAAGACACCCACCCTCATCTCCATCCTTGTGTTACTATGTATCTCTCCTTCACATAAGGTTATCCTTCACAAAACATTGAGAGAAACCTTTGTTCCCACTGATCTAAACATGGACCAATTTCAATCCATGGTGGGATATCTTTCCACTCGACATTGCCTTACATCGATAAAAGTCGATGATGCAACTCCATGTCAGCCACATAATGCACCTCTCCATATTGAATAATTTCTCCATAAAAGCCACATCAAATGAGTCTTGATAGATGGAGGAGTGGGTCTAAACATTTGTGCATTAAATACTTTTAAACAATTGGGATACTCTAAACAAATTATGGATTCAATCAATAAAATCACCTTCAAAGGATATGATGACCAAGAACGCTCATCCAAAGGAACAGTGAGGTTATCTTTAAGCATTGGACTAGTGACCAAGGATGTTATTTGTCAAGTTCTTGATTTATATCTCACCTGTAACATCCTTTTGGGATGTCTATGGATACATGAAATGAGAGCAGTACCATCAACATATCACCAATGTATTAAATTGCCTCATAATGGAATTGAAGTAGCAGTCAAAGGTTATCCAAATCCATTTATATATTGCAACAACCAACAACCAAAACTAGAAATAATAGTTCCTTTCAATCAAGAGGCTATTCCATGTTCGACATATGTTAACCCAAAATCATTGAAAGCCTCTACATCAAAACAAGGAGAGCTCAAATAAAAATTCAAGGTTAAATACATGGGATGTGGTGAACATATCTGTCATGTTGATCAATTTCCACTATCTTCTAAGACATTTAGTCAACAAGAACAACCTACAAAAAATTTAAAATATCAAGGAATTAAGTATGAACCACCTAGTGTTTTGGCTACTAAGTCTGAATGCAAATATCTTCTAGTGGTGCAAGCAACATTTGATATCAATAGTCCTAACAATGGTTCCAAAAAAGAATCTATTTAATATGTCACCAACTCTCTTGAGAGCTCAAGTAGCCTTACCATTTCATCTACTCATTCCATTTCCTCTCTACTCATATACTTGGATCAACAAGAATCAAAAAAGTCCTTACTCATTGGGAATTAAAAATAAAGATTTGAAAAGAGAAATCTAAAAATAAAAAATAAAGAGAAGTCCTTTAGTCCAAATCAAAATAAAAAGCTATTGGACTATACAAAAATCAAAGTCAAGGAGAAAAATCTGATGAAGAAAAAAGAACAAGAGTTTATCTCCCCTAATACCAAAATAACTAGGGGCAAAAGTTCTAAAATTTGAATTCAAAAGGTATACTTGTTGATCCTAAGTCTCCATCATGTCATGATACTTTCACATCTTTTTGCAATCATAAGCCTTCATCCCTCATCCACTTGTTCCATACATCCATCCCCTTTTGGTGATATAACAAATCAATGGACCTTTAATGGAACTTCCTTGAGGGGATTTGTTATCAAGGATGCCCAAACTTCTTTAGGTGACATGCATATGGGCCTACGTAATTCACATATTTGTAATTCAACCTTAGTTCCTTCATCAAGGAAGACAATAAATGGAGCTACACATCAGTCAATCAAGGAACGACGCAGCTATAATATTATGGTAAAACCTCACACATTTGAGATAGGTGACTTAGTGCTGAGAGAAATTCCTAAGAATCAGAAAGATAGAGAAAAGAAGGGTAAGTTTGAATGCAAATAGCTTCTAGTGGTGCAAGCAACTTTTGATATCAGTAGTCCTAAGAGTGGTTCCAACAAAGAATCTATTTAATATGTCACCAAACCTCTTGAGAGCTCATGTAGCCTTACCATTTCATCTACTCATTCCATTTCCACTATATTCCTTTACTTGGATCAACAAGAATTAGAAAATCCCTTACTCATTGGGGATTAAAAATAAGGATTTGAAAAGAAAAATCTAAAAATAAAAAATAAAGAGAAGTCCTTTAGTCCAAATCAAAATAACAAGCTATTGGACTCTACAAAAATCAAAGTCAATGATAAAAATTTGATGAAGAAAAAAGAACAAGGGTTGATCTCCCCTAATACCAAAACAACTAGGGGTAAAAGTTCTATAATTTGAATTCAAAAGGAATACTTATTGATCCTAAGTCTCCATCATGTTATGATACTTTCACTTCTTTTTGTAATCATAAGCCTTCATCCCTGATCCACTTGTTCCATACATCCATCGCCTTTTGGTGATATATCACATCAATGGACCTTTAATGGAACTTCCTTGACGGGATTTGTTATGATGCCCAAACTTCTTTAGGTGACATGCATATGGGCCTACCTAGTTCACATACTAGTAATTCAACCTTAGTTCCTTGATCAAGGAAGACAATAAATGGAGCTACACATCATTCAATCAAGGAATGATGCAGCTATAATCATAAGGTAAAACCTCACACATGTGAGATAGGTGACTTAGTGCTGAGAGAAAATCCTAAGAATCAGAAACATAGAGAAAAGAAGGGTAAGTTTGAACCAAATTAGCTTGGCCCTTATGTTATCACAATAGTATATGGATCAAGTGCAGAACCTTTGGAGGATCCTATCAATAGCATGCACCTTCACAGGTTTTACACATATTTTTTCAAAGTATCCTAATAAAAATACAACAAAATATAAAAAATATCAAAAAAAGAAAAATTAAAAATTAAAAAACAATGTCACTATTGTGAAAACATGGCAAACAGACGCCTTTTGATGCACAAAAAAAAATGGAAAAAAATGGAAAAATTAATGAGAAATAAATTCATCCAAGGATGAAAATGACTTTGGTGGTGCCCTAGGAAAGTACCTTGCTGAAAAATGGATTACCAGCACCATGTGTAGAGACTTTGCTCCTCCTTCCTTTAGGACTCAATCTCACCCTTTCACTTTGCACACACTCATAGCCTTTCATTTCACAATAAATTTAACCATTTTCATCAGGGCTTGTTATTGATCTACCTAAGATTGGTTCACCATTCATAATAATCCCCTTTTCACCATTTCCTTCCATAATAAATCAGCTTCAATCTATAACTAGGGAAAAATCCTAAATCTAGTGATGGGAGTGGAACCCTAAGCATCTCATATTTTGAGGAGCATCATCTTTTCATTCCTCCTTTTTGCACACCATCCGCAATAAAAGGTCAATTGCATCGCTGATCTACAATAAAGTTTTGTTCTTCTCCGTAATAAAAGTATATGTTTCATGGATTCAGTCTGTTTCAAGTGAGACACAATCAACAATGAACTTTCAACAAATCAAATCTTTTGGCAAACTTTGGCAACAACATGGTTTTTCAACATTATCTGTCCTTTATCAGGAAAATAACATTGTGACCAAATCAAACATGTTAACATATGTGGCAAGAAACACAAATGAAATGAGGATTAGAGTTTATTTTGGTGTCAAGTCTTGGTTTTCTTTTGATTTTATCTTTTGGTGACATTTCTTTTAGCTTTTCCAGGATGTCTCTAACTAGAGATTCTATCTCTAGTATTTCTTTGACTAGAAAGGCAAGGATGGGGTATGTTCACCTATTTTACTAGTTGCAGATTGTCTCTTAGTAATAGTATGGATTGTCCAAGGATATGAGGACACTATGAGTCTAGTGTGAACTGGGGCATTCCTTGTTGGTGATCATTTGATCTCCATGCAAATGAGTACAATGACTTTCTAGGTCGAACACATACCTGGATGGTCATAACCTATTTTCTATAATAAAGTTCAATGATGATAATAGCACATGAATCTCTTTCACCTCCATATCTTCTACCTTCCATCCCCATTTCTCGTTTGTCCTCCTTTGTCCACCTCGAGCCCTATGTAGTCTAGTATCAGAAGATTGAGTAATAATTATTGGCAATTGACACTCATTGGATTCATTTTGTTGTCATTGATGGCAACAAGATCAGATGGAAGTCATATATGGGCATTAGGAGGCATTTGCCAATAGACACCAGCATTGGAGTATTCAGTATTACACTAGCACCGACACCGACATCAAGTACTTCAAGGAAGACGACATCAAGGAAGATTTATTTAGAAAACCATTTTGTAATTATTGTCAAGTCCGACATTGAATATCTTTTGTAATGTATTGTAAGCCGACATAAGGCATATTGTTTATAATGGGTATATAGGTCAGTCTGCTAGGTCATTTTGTAATATATGTGACATAGGAGAATATAGCAGAACTATATAATGCGAAGTATATCTATGTAGATCATTTGTATGTGAATGTTATATCATGCAATAATCTATAGATAGTTTGGAAAACATTCTTGGAGGAGAAGAGATACCAGTAGTAGTGTTAAGTGTTAATGAACCTGTTGGCATTTTGGATATGTTGATATGGTTTTGTCATTGATGTCAACACCTATCATTGCTTGTCAACACTTATCAGCACTTGGAGATTTTGGTTATGTTCATAGGCAAGTCAGAGACCTATACATAGTCAGTTATATTTGGTTCACCAACAGATTATATTGTTCACCGGCATTTGGAATGACTCGGTGACTACTTGGTTATGTCGAAGACATTATTTGATCACTTGGTTTTGGTGATTTGGTTAATTATTTATTCACGTTTGCATATTTGTTGTTCCCAGTAAATAGGTCCAAGATAACCACCAGCAGGCATATCTATTCCAGATCAGCATGACACGTTATGGAGATGATTTATTATTATTATAAATTCATTGAACCAACATCATGCATCGAATATTGATTTAATTGTAATTGATTCTATTATAATATCTTTTAGTGAGCCAAACTATTCAAATTGGTCTTAGGTTATGGTATAATTGTGAGATCTCATTTGTGAGATTGGTGTGTGAATGTGAAAAGGATTGCAATAAGGTATATGCAAAAATAAGAAGAGCTATACATGAAGACATCAATTGAAGGTTGAAGGAAGTATTTTTTGAAGGCAATCAAAACTAAACTGGTACTGAATCTAGCATATGAAGATGCTATTTTATGTAGTACATTATCATTGGATTTAACCATCCAATTGTAGTTAGTGTGACTCTCATTTTGTGTTTGAGCAGTGAGCTCTAGGCAGCTGGCCTTTCTGCATGTGTTGAATCCATATTGTACACACATACTATCTGCAGTAGTATCATTTGATTGTGGGTAAGGCTTCCCACCATGGTTTTTCCCCTTACAGGTTTTCCATGTACAAATATTTGTGTTATGTGTTGTAGATGTTATTGTCTTTTTGTTTCATGAATTACTCCTTACCAGTACTGAAATTAACTGTTAAGACTGTCTACCGACATAAAGTTTGGTTTACCGGTATTAAGCATTTAGTTTTGGTTAAGTTAAATTTGGTTGAATTTATTGGATAACTGATTCACCCCCCCCCCCTCTTAGTTGTCTCTGGGACCTAATAATCGGTATCAGAGCCTAGTCCTCTTTTTGCAGAAGTTTAATAGCTTGAGGAGATCCAATGTCTTTTAACTATTTAAGGAAGGACAATTCGAAACTTGATGGAACTAACTATGGCATATGGAATATCAGGATGGAGATACATTTCAATTGCATTGGAAAGGACATTTGGGATGTTACAAATAATGGCTATAATGTTCCTACTCAAGGTCAACCTATTCCACCTAACTTGGCTAAAGATGAGGAAAATGATTGCAAAGCAAGAGAAGCACTTTTGAGCACATTGTCAGATCAACAAGTCATGGGATTGTCAGATAGATCTACTACTAAATCTATTTGGGACAAACTGGAAACATTGAATGAAGGAGATTCCACAATAAAAATTGCAAAACTTGAATGCTTCCGGGATAGGTATGAAAATCTGAAAATGGAAGAAGAAGAAAGAATTTATGCTTTTTATGGAAAGAGTAAATGAAATTGTTTTGGGTATACAATGTTGTGGAGGAACCTAAAGTGAAGATGAGATTGTTTCTAAAGTTTTAAGAGCTTTGCCACTGGTATATAAAATGAAAGTTACTGCTATAAATGAATTGAGAACAATGCCTAATGCATCAATATCTAGAGAAACTTTGGTTGGAAAACTTTCAGCTTTTGAGCTTGAGGAATTTGGTCTTGTTACTACTATCAAGACAGATCTAGCTTTCAAGGCATCATCATCATCTGATAAATCTGATTGGAAAGCCTTCTATGCAAGAGAACTTGAAGAAAGCAGGAGAGAAAATGAAGAACTTGAAGCACTATTTGCAAGGAAAATGCCTAAAGGTCCAATTGGAAGTAAGTATGAAGGTGAAGCACCCTTTAAATGTTTTAGCTATAATAATATTGGTCATATGGCTTCTAGATGCCCTGATAGACATGCAAGATTAAGAGAAGAAGCTAAAAGAGAATATAAGCCTAACCCTGACTATCAAAAATACAAGTTTAAGAAGGATAGAGACAAATCTTGTTATTGTGCTGATGAAGGAGTTACGGATGATTCTGATGAGGATCCAATAGACAATGGATGGGCTTTTGTTGCTATAACAGAAGATCAACCGACACCTACTATTCAACTGGTAGAGCAGGCCCTGGCAGCTAAAGTTGAAGATAAGAATGAATGGATTATTGATTCAGGATGTTCACATCATATGACTGGTGATAAGAGTAAATTATTAACCTTTCGGGATTACAATGGAGGTCTAGTAAGATTTGGAGATGATAAATCTTGTTTGATCAAAGGAAAAGGCACTATATCTTTTGATGGTAATCACAATACTGATAATGTTTACTATGTTGAAGGTTTGAAGCATAGTCTTTTAAGTATTGGTCAATTAGTTGAAAAAGGATTTTAGTTACAATTCAAGAATGGTAAATGCAAAATCTTAAACAGAACTAGTTTGGAAATTACAACCTGTAATCAGACTAGAGGTAATATCTTTCATTTGAACAACAATGAGAAAGCATGTTTGATTGCACATATTGATGAAAGTTGGTTATGGCACAAGAGACTTTGTCATGTAAATTTTGATTACATTGTGAAAATCAGTACTACTAAGGCGATAAGAGATTTACCTAAGATTGTGAAACCTCACAATCCAGTATGTAAGGAATGTCAATTTGGAAAGCAAGCTAGAGCAACTTTCAAGAGTATTCCAGTGAAGTCTAACAATGTTCTTGATTTAATTCATAATGATTTATGTGGTCAAACAAGAACTAGAAGTATACAAGGAGATAGGTATTTTATGCTAATCATTGATGACTATTCTAGAATGTGTTGGGTTACTTTTCTCAGAGAAAAATCTGAAGCATTTGGGAAATTTGAACTATTCAAGGTGATGGTAGAAAATGAAACCGGCAAGAAAATCTAAGGAATATAATACATTCTATGAAGTGAATGGCATCAAAAGATAGTTAATTAGCACCCCAGACACCCCAGCAAAATGGAATTGTGGAAAGGAAAAACAGAATTATCTTAGATGCAGCCAGAAATATGATATCTAAAGAAAATCTACCTCATATATATTGGAGAGAAGTGGTCAATACAACCTTTTATGCATTCAACAAAGTTCACATCAGAGGTGAAACCGATAAGACCCCACATGAACTATGGTTTGGTAATACTCCTACTCTTAAATATTTTAGAATATTTGGAAGTAAATGCTATATTAGAAGAGATGAGTATATTGGCAAATTTGATCCTAGAAGTGATGAAGGAATATTTCTTGGTTATTCATCTAAGAGCAAGGCATATAGATGTTTTAACAAGAGATTGCAGAAAATTGTTGAGAGTGCAAATGTGAAGATTGATGAACAATTTATAGGAAATTTAGGGTACATAGACTCTAAACCGACAATAGAGATAATCACAAATAAACCTACTGTGAATACACCAGTACAAAATGGTGATCCAGTTACACCGGCATCATCTGGAGATTCAACAGTCACTGAAGAACAACAACAAGTAAAAACACCCCAGTATGTAAGATTGAATCATTCTGAAGATCAGATAATTGGAAACAAATTTCAAGGAGTTGTGACTAGAGGAAGATTGGCAAATGAGGAGGTATGTGTTATTTTTGAAATTGAACCTACATCAATTAATGAGGCATGTGAAGATAAATATTGGATTAGAGCTATGGAAGATGAATTGGAACAAGTTGAAAGGAATAACACTTGGTCATTAGTTCCCCAACCTAAAGACAAAAATGTAATTGGAACTAAATGGGTTTTCAGAAATAAACTCAATGAAGATGGCATGGTAATCAGAAACAAATCAAGATTAGTGTGTAAGGGATATTCACAGAAAGAAGGAATTTATTACAATGAAACCTTTGCACCGGTAGCTAGAATTGAGGCAGTCAGACTTTTATTGGCTTTTGCAACACACAAGAACTATAAAGTATATTAAATGGATGTTAAATGTGCATTTCTAAATGGATATCTTGAAGAAGAATTTTATATTGAACAACTTGATGGATTTTCTTTGACAGATAACAAAAACATGGTTTGCAGGTTAAATGGATTGAAACAAGCTCCTAGAGCTTGGTATGCTAGATTGGACAAATATCTTTTGAAGCTTGGATACACTAAAGGTAATGCTGACAACAATCTATACTACAAAGTGACTAATGATGACATCTTGGTTATTGAAGTTTTTGTTGATGATATAATCTTTGGAGGAGAAGATGGTTTATGTAAAGACTTTTCTAACAAAATGCAACAATAATTTGAAATGTCTATGATTGGAGAGATAAAATTCATTTTAGGATTGCAGATTTAATAGACTGATAAAGGTATATACCTATGTCAATCTAAGTACTTGAAGGAATTACTAAATAAATTTGGCATGGAAAATTGTAAACCAGTAAACACACCTTCGACTATAATTGATAAATTATCTTTGAAAGATGAATCTGCACCTGTTAATCTGACTAGATACAAATCTATGATAGGAGGTTTACTATATTTGACACAAAAAAGACCTAATATTATGAATGCAGTATGTATTGTTTCAAGATTTCAGAGTAATCCTAAAGAAAATCATGAATCAGTAGTGAAAAGTATTTTCCAGTACCTACAAGGCATTGCAAATCTTGGTTGATGGTATCCTAGAGATGAAAATTTTGACTTATGTGCATACACAGATGCTAATTGGGCAGGAGATGTGGATGATAGAAAAAACACCATCAACGGAGCATTTTTTCTTGGCAACAGACTAATTTCATGGTTGAGCAAGAAACAGAGTCATACAAGTCTATCAACAACAGAATCAGAATATGTTACAACAACAACTAATTGTACATAGGTATTATGGATCAAGCAAATATTGAAGGACATAAAGGTAAAATGCAAGGAACCTATTACTATCTACTATGATAATATGGAAGTAATTGATATATCAAAGAACCCAGTATTTCACTCTAAGACTAAACATGTTTCTATCAAATTCAATTTTCTAAAGGAGAATATTGAAGCAAAAGAAGTGAAATTGGTTTATGTGAATACTAAAGAGCAGATCGCAGATATTTTTACTAAGCCTTTGCCTAAGGAAACATTTGAGTATCTCAAAGAGAAACTCGGAGTCCTACCCCCACCAATAGAGACTTAGATAGTTGATGTTTGTCATCAACCGACAGAATTAATAGAGAAATCTTTTATTCCTGCTTTGATGAGGAGAGATACTTCTCAGGGGGAGTAGTCGGTATGATAAGTTGGTATTTTGCATTTGGTTTTGTATTGCTTTGGCATTTGATATCAAAGGGGGAGAGATTGATATGGAAAAACACATTATCCCTTGGGGGAGAGATTGTTACTTTGGGGAGAGATTGTTGGAGAGATTGATTACTCTTTGTATTTGTATTTTGCGAGATTGTTGGTTTTCGGTTTTTGGCATTTCTATTTTGGCACTTTGATGGTTTTTCCATCTTGTGTTGCCATCAATGCCAAAGGTAGAGATTATTGGAATTTTTGATATGTTGATATGGTTTTGTCATTGATGTCAACACCTATCATCGCTTGTCAACACTTATCAGCACTTGGAGATTTTGGTTATGTTCACCGGCAAGTCAGAGACTTATGCACAGTCACCGGTATTTGGTTCACCAGCAAATTATATTGTTCACCGGCACTTGGAATGACTTGGAGACTACTTGGTTATGTTGAAGAAATTATTGGATCACTTGGTTTTGGCGATTTGGTTAATTGTTTATTCGGGTTTGCATATTTGTTGTTACCGCAAAATAGGCCAAGGATAAGCACTGACAGGCATATCTATTCCTGATCATCATGACACATTATGGAGATGATTTATTATTATTGTAAATGCATTGAGCCGACATCATGCATCGGATATTGATTTATTTGTAATTGATTCTATTGTAATATCTTTTAGTGAGTCGACCTATTCAGATTGGTCTTAGGTTATGGTATAAATGTACGATCTCATCTGTGAGATTGGTGTGTGAATACAAAAAGGATTGCAATAAGGTATATGCAAAAATAAGCAAAGCTATACATGCAGACATCATTTGAAGGTTAAAGGAAGGATTTTGTGAAGGCAATCAGAATTAAACCAGTACTGAATCCAGCATATGAAGATGCTATTTTGTGCAGTACATTATCATTGGATTTAACCATCCAATTGTAGCTAGTGTGACTCTCATTTTGTGTTTGAGCAGTGAGCTCTAGACAACTGGCCTTTCTGCATGTGCAGAATACATATTGTACACACATACTATCTACAGTAGTATCATTTTATTGTGGGTCCTTTCCACCATAGTTTTTCCCCTTATAGGTTTTCCACGTACAAATATTTGTGTTATGTGTTGTGGATGTTATTGTCTTTCTGTTTCATGCATTAATCTTTACCTGTACTATAATTAACTGTTAAGACTATCTATAGGCATAAAGTTTGGTTTACCAATATTAAGCATTAAGTTTTGGTTGAATTTATTGGACAACTGATTCACCCCCCCTCCCCCCTCTCAGTTGTCATTGGGACCTAACAGAACCGGTACAAAGCAGAGCTAGAACCAAAACTCTATTTGGCATAGCAAATGCATTTTGTGAGTTCATTTTCATTGTTTTACTTCAGCAGAAGCTTGTAGTCAGTGAGACTCTTTAGTGATGAGCAGTGTGCTCTAGGCAGCATGCCTTCCTATATGTGTAGGCCCCCATTATATGTAATATCATTTCATATGGTCAGTGTACTGATATTGTGGGTTACAATTCCCACCATGGTTTTTCGTCTTTGAGCTTTTCCATGTATAAATTATGTGTGTTATGGTGTTCATTTATGTGGATGATTTATTTGCTTCCAATTATATGTTTATTTTTTTACCGGTTTATATATGTATGGTATAAAAGGATAAAAATCTTATCTTACCGACAAAACACTGATTCACCCCCCCCTCCCCTCTCAGTGTTCTTGGATCCCAACAATTGGTATCAAATCCTGGTACCTCAAAAGAAGTTTAATAGCTTGAGGAAGATCCTGAAATTAGAATCTTTGAACATGGCTATGGAAAAGCAACTTGAGATGGCTCTCAAGGATTATGATGCTAAAAGGATGAAGAAATTGAAATTGCAAGATGAATTGAATTCTACAAATGAATTCATTCTACAAATGAATTCATTCTTATCCTATAAGAAAGTTTATCATCTGCTCAAGACAAGAGAAAGGAACTTTTGCAAAACCTGGATGATGAAGAAATAAATGCACTTAAGGAAGAATGTCAGAAACTAAGTCAAGAAAACATGCTCATGAAGAATGAAATGCAAGACTTGACTATGAGATTATCAAAAGATATTGAGAACAGGAAGAACAAGGAAGATAATCTTGTTATATCTCTGAAGAGAAAATATGATGAATGTGGCAGATTGACTCATGAGAATAATCTATTGAGAACTGATTTGGCACACTCCCGGAACAATGAACAAAAACTTGAAACACAAATAAGTACTATGAGAGATTATCTAACTACTGCAAGTGAGTATAAAGAAAAATTTAGGATTAGTGCTGCATAGTTGGATGACTTATTGAAAAGGCAAAGGCAAATTCATGAATCTAGAGGACTTGGATTTGTACAAGGTGAAATCTGTGGTACTGCAAATAAAGATCAGACAACTGGTATGTAGAACTCATCAGACGAGAGGAAACCAGAAAGGCAGTCTAATGCTTATAAATTCAATGGTAGGTGTTTTTTTTGCAATAAATTTGGGCATATGGCTAAACAATGTAGAAATAGAGCAAATCAAAACTACAATTTTGTTCCTGGTCAATGCATATTTTTCTAATCATTGCAAGTCAAGGAATGACATCAGATATGCCAAAGCAATTCAAAAGAACAATGTTACATGTTATGCATGCAACAAAATAGGTCAGATTGCTAAGTACTACAAAAGAAAGACTCAACCAATTAGAAATGATAAATATAATGAAAAAGGAAAGAAGAAGGTAGATGAAATACAAAAAGATCACACAAAGAGATGGGTTAGAAAATATGAAGAACCAAGTGGAAATGTAACAACATCGGTAACTCCACCAGTAGAACAGAGCATTCCTACACCGACAGGAAATTTCACTAGTAATTGAGGCATAAGCCTTAGGGGTTGGCAAATTTATTACAAATATTTTTATTCCCCTGAAGGAGATCAGAAGAGATCTGGAGAGTTGAGTTCATCATTGTTGAAGGTTCACCTGGCATAAGACCGCGAAACCGACATCTGATAGGGTACATCGCGAAGCATTAATGATAGAGAAAGATTAGGGTTTTATTCACTGATAAAAAGGGAACATGGATGCATTTTCACTCACCCTACATTCAAGCATTCAAAGTGAAGTAAAGGAGAATTAAGAGTGATCAAAGACATTCTGAAAGGATTTTGAGCAGTTATCTGAGAAGCACTAAATCTTCCACCGGCGTTCACTTTTAGGTATTCTTCAAAAATGGCATATGGATCTTCAGCCCCTAATTTCATTGCAAATCCCACCATTGTTGAAGTTAAGGAGAGGTTGATGCATGTATTCAAGGAGGTTCCCTTGATTGCTAAGAAAGAAGACTCTATCGGAGCATTTTTTAGGGTTCCTAATTGTATGATGTATGTTGAAGATGTGAGGGCATACATTCACAGCACCCTGGAGGATCTAGGTACAAATAAAATCAAAAGCATGTATCAATTCATGATATTGGGCAGCTTTGGAACCATCAAGCAATAATACAAAGCAATTGAGGATCTAGGGTTAATCGATATTCTATACATACCAGAATTCAAAGATGAGGTCATCAAATACATTCTGAGTAGGGTTCACAATGAGTTCATCTGGCTAGACCGGCCTTACATGATCACCAAGGAGGCTATTCAAGCAGTCACTAGCTTACCTAAAGTTAGACAAGAACCTGGCAAGAAATTTTCCAACACTGAGGTTGAGATACTCACCTATGCAACTCCTGATAGCAGATCAATGAGTATCAACACAATCACTGACACTGATGTTAAATTTGCAAGCATGATAATAGGTTATAAGGTAACTCAATATGAAGTAGAGCCCTCCTTGTTACCTACCAAACACCTCCAAATGTATGACACTGACCCCCTAGCGCAAGAATGGGATCCTATCAAGGCAAGGCTCTACAACTTAGTACAATCTTCTCACCATATTCATAGCCCTCTCTTACTCAATTAGGGGTATCTTGCTACAACACACTCCATCGTACCTCCAAGGGTTACAAATAATTTCCACACTAGTTTTGGGTCATACAAAACTCCCCAAGTTCAAAGAAAGCACCGATGGCAAGAGTTCATACTCATTCCTTAAGAAACTCACTCAATTGGGCCTAGTTGCTTGTAGCCCTATTTAGCGGGTAAAGGGACCTTAAGTTTAGATTTTCTCAAACACCTTGGTAAAAAAATTAAGGTTTCAGACACCCTTTTGGAAGTTATACAAGTCCCCAAAAGGAAGGGTCAAGGTCTGGAAAATAAAGGTCTTTTCTAGTAGGAATTTGACTGTCCTAGAAGGGCTAATTAGGTCTCTTTTGTGAAGCAACTATGCTTAGATGAATGAACCGGTGGATTAAAATCCCATGGGAATGTTAGGAAACATAAATCAACAAGGATTCTAAGGCTACATTCCTGGAAACATCACCATTTGTACACAAGGAGATTTGGTTTGTTCAAGGTCTAGGTAGCCACATAGAGATGTCTACCTAGGGTCGCTTCAAACACTTCTCTCCCTTGCTACTCCTACAAAACACTCTTGTAAATATAAAATAAATTGACCATACCTTCTTTTCATCAAATCCCATGAGCCTCAGATTGGTAAAGTGCAAGATATGGCCATGAATGAGGAAAAACCCAAGGTAAACCCTGGTTTTCTGGGTATCTACAACAAAACTTGAATATCAGGAATAACACACACAATCAAGGCTCCAAATCAAAACAAAAATAGATTCAACTCTCCTCTCAAATCAATTCACATCATTGGGAATGGATCCCAATCCATACAGAACCGTACCACAGACCAAAACTCTTGAATTGCAGGAGAACTCATAATTTTATTAGTTTGTTTGCATCAAAGCTTTTCTCCATACAATCACCTTTGGAAATTGGATCCTCAAGGTGTATAAACCATTCCTCAACTTCTCTCAACCAAAAATCAAGAGGTTAGATCCATTGGAGAAGTTTCAAATTATAAAATGCAAAAAGTGCATAAAAGTTGCTCATGACAACCCTTGACAACTTTTGCAAAAGTTGTCAAAATGTCATCTTTCGCCTCCTAATGCCTTGGATCAAGTTCAAACCCTCCTAAAACATCTTAAAACACTTGAAACCAACACATTAGATCCCCTATTTTCCAAAAGTCCTAATTGGCTCATAGAAATGCCAAAATAGGAGTTTGGCTCACAAGATGGGGTTCATTATTACAAACATATAATACATGATTGAAAACCTATATAAAACATCCTAAAGACATTATTAATGCCTTATCCTCCCTTATCAAACACCGATGTGTCATATTGAAGGGTTTGATGAGGTTCTCCTGCACTATACTCCCCAAAAGAAGAAATCTTGAGTACACTTGAGATGAGAGTCTACAGGTCTGCACCATGATCTTTGATCTGTTGCTCTGTCATCCAGACTGCTTTAGTATCAAGTTGTCCTTTCCAAGCCACCAAATACTCCATGTAAAATTTACTCTTGGTTCGCTAGGCAACCTTAGTATCTAGAACCTTATGCAACTTTGGTTGTTCATGTTTAGGAATGTCATCATCACCAATAGCCTGCATTGTGTCTTCGCCTGCATCAACACTACACATATAAAGAGTTAAGTCAAAAACATTAAAAATAGGTGACAAACCAAGATCAGATGGTAGTTGAAGTTCATAGGTATTTGAACCACATTTCTTCAAGATTTGATAGGGGCCAATCTTTCTTTGTATCAACTTTGTGTATCTTCCTTTTGGAAGTCTTTCCTTTTTCAAGTGAACCCACACCAAGTTTCCTACATCAAATTTAACATCTATCTTCTTTTTGTCAACATGAGCTTTATATCTCTCTGTAGATTGTTGAAGTTGAGTCTTCACTTGGTCATGGATCTCTTGTATAGTAGTAGCAAAGGTTTCTCCATCTGCACTAATGGGTTCTCCTTGAGGTATCTCTCTCAACTCCAGCACACCCCTTATTTGGATGCCATAGACAATCTAAAAAGGTGACTTACTAGTACTCCTATTCACTATATCATTATAGGATAATTTTTCCTGAGATAGTATACTATCCCACCTTTCTCCATGTTGTCTAGTCAAACACCTTAAGAGATTCCCTAGTGATCTATTTACAACTGTAGTTTGACCATCTATTTGGGGATGGTAGGCTAAGGAGATGGCTAAATTTGTACCAAGTTTCTTCTAAAGGGTCCTCCAAAAGTGACCAACAAATTTTACATCTCTATCAGAGACTATGGTCAAAGGTAAGCCATGTATCCAGACAATCTCCTTAAAGAACAAATCTGCTACATAAGAAGCATCACAAGTTGTTTTGCATGGCAATAAATGTTGCATCTTACTGAACCTATCCACCACTACAAAAACACTATCATATCCTTTCTTTGTCCTAGGCAATCCTAAAACAAAATCCATACTTATGCTTTCACATGGTCTTGAAGGTATGGGTAAAGGCTGGTATAAACCTGCATTAGTGGACTTTCCTTTTTCCTTTTGGCATATCACACATGTCTCCACAAATCTCCTAACATCTATCTATAGTTTGGGCCAAAAATAGTGTCTTTTTACCAAATCTAATGTCTTGTCAAGACCAAAATGTCCTGCCATTGCTCCACAATGTTTTTCCTTAATGATATTCAGTCTCATAGAGCATTTGGGTATGCATAATTGTGCACCCTTAAACAATAATCCATTTTGAATCAAAAATTCAGAATACTCAACATGAAACCATTCATCAAATGAAGTACATACCCTGTAGGCCTCTCCAAAATCTTCATCATCTTCATACATGGTTTTCAAAGAGTTTATTCCAACACTCTCCAACTGAATTTGATTTGCAGTTAGGACTCTTCTGCTCAAAGCATCTGCCACCTTATTCTTGACTCCCTTTTTGTGCTTAAGAATGAAAGTGAAAGCTTGTAGGGTCTCTACCCATTTAATGTGTCAGTGATTCAACTTTTGTTGACTTTTTATGAAGCTAAGGGCTTGATTGTCTATGAAAACTATGAATTATTTTGGTAGCAAGTAGTGTCTCCATTTTTTCAAGGATTGGACTAGAGCATACAGCTCTAGGTCATAAGATGAGTATCTTCTCTTTGACCCATTTAACTTCTCACTGAAGAAAGCAATAGGTCTTCCTTCTTGACTAAGAACTACTCCACTGGCCATATGAATATCATCATATTCTACTTGAAAGATCTTATTGAAGTCAGGTAGGGCAAGGACCGGTTGTTCTACAACTTTTCTCTTCAATGTTTCAAAAGAGTTATCTGCTTCTTCTGTCCAACTAAATCTGCACTTTTTTCTTCCCTTTATTGTATCAATCATAGGGGCATATATATGACTAAAGCCTCTTATAAACTTCCTATAGAAGGTAGCTAAGCCATGGAAACTCCTAACATCATTCATTGTCCTAGGTGTCGGCCAAGACAATATGGTACTCACCTTTTCTTGATCCATTTTCAATTCACCATATGAGATCACAAATCCCAAGTAAATGATCTCTTCCTACATAAAGAAACACTTTTCCAATTTTATCATTAATTGTTATTAATACAATCTCCTTAAGACTAGGTCTACATGCTTTAGATGTTCTCCTTTGGTTTGACTAAAAACTAGAATGTCATCTAGGTAGACTATAAAAAATTTCCCTATGAAATCCCTCAAGAATTAATTCATTAACCTCATAAAGGTACTAGTTGCATTGGATAAGCCAAAGGGCATGACTTTACACTCATATAACCCCTCATTTGTTTTAAAGGCAGTTTTCCATTCATCTCCCAACCTAATCCTAATCTGATGCTAGCCACTTTTTAAATAAATTTTTGTAAAATATCTAGCACCCCCCAAACAATCTAACAAATCCTCAATCCTAGGCATGGGAGACCTATACCTGATAGTAATCTTGTTTATAGCTCTTGAATCTGTGCAAAGCCTCCAAGTGCCTTCCTTTTTGGGTGCCAAGACTGCAGAGACTGCACATGGGCTCAAATTTTTCCAATCAATCCGGATTCCAACAATTCTTCAACCTATTTTGTCATCTCAACATTTTGATCTGGTGTGAGCTTGTATGTTGCTTTATTAGGCAATGTGGATCTCGGTATAAGGTCTATACAATGGTTTATGTCCCTCATGGGAGGTAGTGACCTTGGCATGCCATCAGAGATGACACCCTTGTATTTGTCTAGTAGTTGCTGCACTATAGGGTCAATCAACCTCAATCTATCCTCTTTCTTATCCTTGGACCTCTCCACCTTTGTTATTGTTGGAATAGGGATAAGGGCATAATAGACCATGCCTTCATTTGCCATGTTCTTCATGAATTTCTTCCCTCCTAATATCAACACCTTGGCTTCCTTTTGTTTGGTATCCTCTTCACTCTCCATTAAAGGTAGAAACTCGATTACCTTACCATCCTTGGTAATGGAATTCTAGCACCATCATGTTGTGCCTTCAAATCAAACTGCCATGTTCTCCCAAAGAGGAGATGGCAAGCATCCATCTTTGCAATATCAAACATCAACCTATCTCTATAAGTTCCTATTTGAATTTCTACCCAAGCCTTCTCTTCCACAACAACTTGTTGTCCTTGTGTGAGCCATGAGACCTTGTAGGGGCAAGGGTGAGGTAGTCTCCTCAATTTCAGTTACTCCACCATCTCTAGAGACACAAAGTTCTCAGTTAAACTAGAATCTACTAGGACCTTGCAAACCTTTCCACCTTCTTTGCAAGTGGTCTTGAATAGAGACTTCCTCTATGGGGGTTCTCTATCAGGCATCTTCATAGTGGTTACTACTCTTCTTATCATCAAGGCTTCACCTCTTTAAGGGTATCCATAACTGTCAGTGGTATTGACACTTTGGTATGTGTTTGCACTTGCCACACTTTGGCAGTCAGCCTCTAAAATCAAGTTACTTCTTCTTTCTCCTATGGAACTAGTAGGCTTCTTCAGGCATCTATTAGCCATGTGTCCTTCTTGATTATAGTTATAACATTTGATTGGACCTCTACCTTAAGATATCCCTCTAAATGGTGGTTTTCTTCCTCTGAAGTTACCTCTCTGATTGTATCCTCCATTGTTATTGGAACTTCTCTCTCCTTTAGTGCCTTCTTGACTGGTTTCACTTTAATTTCCAAAGCCATTTCCTTTTCTTCTAAAAAAATTTCTTCCACCCTCTGTTATCTTCCTCTTCCTTTATTATTCTGTTCTTGTCTCCTTTTGATCTTCTCTTCCACCTTGATAGCAAGTTTATGGAATCTACCAACAGTATTCGGGCTAAGAAGGTTCAATTCTTCTTGAATGTTGTACCTTAATCCATTCAAGTACTGGGCAACTTTCTCACTCTCTTCCTCTTTTGTTTTTGACTTCATGCATTGCCATTGGAACTCCTTTTTATATGAGTTCACATCCATCTCTTTCTGCTTGAGATTTTGTCTCCTCTTATGGAGTTGTATTTCATAGTCTTTGGGTACATATGCCTCTTTGATTAGGGAAACCATCCTCTTCCAAGAAACAATTTTGGGCTTATTGTCCTTCTCTCTTTCCTCTTGGACAAAGTTCCACCAAGTTAGGGCTGCTCCCTTCAATTTGGACTTAGCAATCTTCACCTTCTGGTGTCCTAGAATGTCTTCAAACTCAAAGAAACTAGACAGGGAGTCTATCCAATCCATCACAACATCTAGTTCCATCTTCCCAGTGAAAGTTAGCAAACAAATCTTCCTCTCCATGGTTCTCCTCTCCATGGATTTGAGGGCATTAAGGAAGTGCCTCTAGTCATGAGTAATCGCCTCTTCCTTTGGCATAGGGATCTCATCCTCATCCCCTTCATCACAACTACCCATGCCTCAATATTCCTTCCCATCTACTCTTCCTCTCAACCTCTCTAGCTCCCTCTACATTGCCTTGCAAGCAGTGGCCTGCTCTCTTACAATCTTTGCCAATTCCATGTTGGTGTTTGGTCCTCTAGGGACCTCTTCTTCTTGTCCCTCTGACATCTCTCAATTTTCTATCTCCTTACCAAATTCATTACTAGCTTTGATACAACTTGATGTAGATCCCTCCTTGTTACCTACAAAACACCTCCAAATGTATGACACTGACCCCCTAGCGCAAGAATGGGATCCTATCAAGGCAAGGCTCTACAACTTAGTACAATCTTCTCACCATCTTCAAGACCCTCTCTTACTCAAATAGGGGTATCTTTCTACAACACACTCCATGGTACCTCCAAGGGTTACAAATCATTTCCACACTAGTTTTTGGTCATACAAAACTCCCCAAGTTCAAACAAAGAACCGATGGCAAGAGTTCATACTCATTCCTTAAGAAACTCACTCAATTAGGCATAGTTGCTTGTAGCCTTATTTAGTGGGTAAAGGGACCTTAAGTTTAGATTTTACCAAACACCTTTGTAAACAAATTAAGGATTCAGACACCCTTTCGGAAGTTATACAAGTCCCCACAAGGAAGGGTCAAGGTTTGGAAAATAAAGGTCTTTACCGGTAGGAATTTGATTGTCCTAGAAGGGCTAATTAGGTTTCTTTTATGAAGCAACTATGCTCAGATGAATGAACTGATGGATTAAAATCCAATGGGAATGTTAGGAAACATAAATCAACATGGATTCTAGGGTTAAACACCTAGAAACATTGTCATTTGTATGCAAGGTGATTTGGTTTGTTCAAGGTCTAGGTAGCCACAAAGAGATGTCTACCTAGGGTCACTTCAAAAACTTCTCTCCCTTTCTCCTCCTAAAAAACACTCTTGGAACTCTAAAATACATTTACCATACCTGCCTTTCACCAAATCCCATGACCCTCAAATTGGTAAAGTGCAAGATATGGCCATGAATGAGGAAAAACCCAAGGTAAACCCTGGTTTTCTGGGTATCTACAACAAAACTTAAATATCAGGAACAACACACACAATCAAGGCTCCAAATCAAAACCAAAATAGAGTCAACTCTCCTCTCAAATAAATTCACATAACTGGGAATGGATCCAAATCCGTATAGAACCATACCACGGACCAAAACTCCAGAATTGTAGGAAAACTCAGAATTTTATTAGTTTGTTTGCATCAAAGCTCTTCTCCGTACAATCACCTTTGAAAATTAGATCCTCGAGGTGTATAAACCATTCCTCAATTTCTCTCAGCCAAAAAACAAGAGGTTAGATCTATTGGAGAAGTTTCAATTTACAAAATGCAAAAAGTGCATAAAATTTGCTCATGACAACTTTTGACAACTTTTGCAAAAGTTGTAAAAATGTCATCTTTCACCTCCTAATGCCTTGGGTCAAGTTCAACCCCTCCTAAAACATCTTAAAACACTTAAAACCAGCACATTGGATCCTCTATTGTCCAAAATTCCTAATTGGCTCATAGAAATGCCAAAATAGGAGTTGGGCTCACAAGATGGGGTTCATTATTACAAACATATAATGCATGATTGAAAACCTATATAAAACATCCTAAAAACATTATTAATTCCTTATCCTCCCTTGTTAGAGTCTGACATGTCATCTTGAAAGGTTTGATGAGGTTCTCCTACACCACAATCCAACTGATTGAATTATGTTGCTAGTTCTTGCATTCATGCTACATATCAGATGCTGAGGAATGATTCAAAATATGACTTATGTGAATGGTTGAGGAGTGAATTGATATTGAACTTTGGAAAGATCAAGGGAGTTAAGAAAGGAACTTTTAGATATGGAAATTTGCTTATTTGTTTAATGCTTTACTTCCTGAATGAGCTACCTTGTCTAGGAAAGAAGCATTAGGCTCATGACATACTGGTAGGTATGCAGATCAAGGAAGCAATTGCTGGTCCTTGTATAGGTAGAGATGAGAAAATTTGGGGTTATTTCAAAACATTCCAAGAAAACATGAGGCAGAGGGAGAGGTTATCAAAGAACATTGTAGAGAAGTACTACACTAATATCTGTTTCATGGTGAAGACCGATGAAACCCTCATGGAAGTAGTTGAACCAAGGACCATATGGGTTACAGAACTTGGATATGAGGTGAATGATAACATTCTAGACCTCTATGCAAAAATGTTGCTAGATGCCCAATTGGATGACAAAACAAATCATTTTGGCATGGCAGAAGAGAAGGCCTTTGAAGTCAAAATCAGCTTCAACAAGAAGAGAAGAGAGAATAAAATAGACAAGATGTCTACATATATATAGGATGTAATTCATAAAATAGACACTCAACTGGGTTCTAGATCTAAACCGGTAGTGGCTAGTACTACAGAAGTAAAGAAGCCTGAAGCTTACATTTCTACCATCACTTTTGATTTTGACCCTGAGGACAATGAATGTCTAGCTTTCAGAAGGGTACAAAGGAAGAAAGTAGATCAGCCACCGGTAGAACAGAAGAAGGTGGAGCCTAGGAGAAGACTTGTTAGAAAGACAACAAAACCTACTACACTGCCACCTCCAGCAAGGAAGCCTATCACTAGTACATTTGGGCCTAATTTCCGATGGCTAATTGTCGAAAGTCCGACGACACCACATCAGACTTTCGACCAATTTAACCATCGAAAACTCGTCATCGATCTTCTTGATAATGCCATTTGCATCGGTAGTCCGACGATGTTATGAACTCTTTTGACGGCGGCTATATTTGCTCCTCCGGCCAAAAATGTCGACGGATTATGGTCAGAATTCCAACGGCTGCTATGTTTTCTCCTCAACGATTGTCCGACAAGGAAGTGACGTTAGATATACATCATTCTTGTTAGATGTTTCTTTAGTTGTCGTCAAAATTTTGATGGTATCAGATACTATGGGTCAGACGGATTTTTCGTTAGTGCATGAAAGCATTGAACGAGTTCTACTTTTAAAAATTAAATAAAACATTTTTAGTTTATTTGATTTCGTGTTATTTGCAAAAAAAGGTTATCAATGATGTTTCCTTTCTCCAAGAATTGTCTAGGATCTTTTCGTCAAATAATATGTAACATCCAGTGACTAAATATTTTCTTTACAAATGATTATTTTATTTAATTATCATCTGAGCATGAATTATAATTTATATTTGTGCGGAAGCAAAAGATACAAGTTGAAGACTCATGTGCAAGTAAATTTTGTAAAAGAAAGCAAGCAGGCATTATCTTGAATGACATGGAAACAAGCTCATCGGTTGCCTAGAAGAGAGCAATTGGAGAAAAGCAAAGGAAAGTGTTAAAGGGTGATAAATACATAGAGAGTATGCAATACAAACAAACAATGTCTGGAGTGTGTGATGTGATGTCTCTAATTTATGTCCAGAGGGACTAACTAGTTTTGGAGTTCCTAGGAAACCTATTGGGCCAGGCTTGGAGGAAATCAATGTGTTCATGCAAGGACCACCTTTTTTCTATTATGAGAATGATTCTTTTTCACTGAAGGATATTTGGAAGGAAATATCCAAAAATTTCTATAGTGTGGAACCAGAGTTGGTGGACTTGAAGTACTTTTTAGCTTCCAGAAGACCAAGAGGTTATGTACACAATCTCCTAATAGAAGGGCTATTTCAAGCATTACCTCTCCCTCCCATGAATATTCAGGAAGCACTTCCTCAGGCAAAGGACTATTGGCCTCCATGGGATCAAAGAAAAAAATTGAAGCATAGACTCTAGACGATGTGGTGGTGTCCTTCATGAACAACTCTGCACTATAATTGAAAATTCATGAGGGAAACTACAAGATAGTGAACATAAATACATTCTCGAAAAGTGTGAAGAATGGATCTTGGTTTGGGTGGGGCCAGGTCAGGTGGATCCTCTAGAGGTTGATGAGATAGAAATCATATTAGGATTTGAAAAAGATCACACTCATGGAACTTCATGTGTGACTAATCAATTGCGTTGTTTGGGTAATGCATTCCAAATAGATACAGTTATATACCATTTATCTATCTTGAAAGCCTTTTATCCTGATGGCATTAAATTAAATTTCTCTCTCTATTTTCTGGTGATCTCTAGAACAGAGGTTGCTTTGCATCGACCTGGGATACATTTAACTTGTGTTGTATCTGCAAAAATATGTATCCTAGGTTGATGCAATGCAACCTCTGCTCCACCAATACCAGATAATAGAGAAAGTACTTTAATTTAATGCCATTAGGATAAAATGCTTTCAAGACATATGAATGGTATGCAACTGTATCTATTTGAATGCATTACCCAAACTGTGATCTTTTTCAAATCCTAATATAATTTCTATCTCGTCAACCTCTAGAGGAGCCACCTAACCAAGCCCCACCCAAACCAAGTTCCATTCTTTGCACTTTTCAAGAATCTATTTCTATTCACTATCTTGTAGTTTCCCTCGTGAATTTTTAATTATAGTACAAAGTTATTCACGAAGGACACCACCACATCATCTAGAGTCTATGCAATTCAATTTTTTTATTTGATCCCATGGAGGCCATCCTTTGTCTGAGGAAGTGCTTCCTCAATAGTCATGGGGGGGAGAGGTAATTCTTGAAATCTCCCTTCTATTGGGAGATTGTTTATATAACCTCTTGGTCTTCTGGAAGCTAAAAAGTACTTCGAATCCACCAACTCTGGTTCCACACTATAGAAATTTTTGGATATTGTCTTCCAAATATCCTTCGGTGCAAAAGCATTATTCTCATAATAGAAAAAAGGTGGCCCTTGTATGAACACATTGATTTCCTCCAAGTGTGGCCCAATAGGTTTCCCAAGAATTCCAAAACCATTTAGTCCTCTGAACATAAATTAGAGACGTCACATCACACACTCTAGAAATTGTTTGTTTGTATTGCATACTCTCTATGTATTTATCACCCTTTAACACTTTCCTCTTTTTTTCTCTAGTTGCTCTCTTCTAGGTAGCTGATGAGCTTGTTTCCATGCCATTCAAGATAATGTCTTCTTGCTTTTCTTTACGAAATTTACTTGCATACAAGTCTTCAGCTTGTATCTTTTGCTTCCGCATAGATATAAATTATAATTCACACTTAGATGATAATTAAATAAAATATTTAGTCATTGGATGTTACATATTATCTGACGGAAAGATCCTAGACCAATTCTTGCAGAAAGGAAACATCATTGATAATATTTTTTTCAAAGAACATTGAATCAAATAAATTAAAAAAATTTCATGTAATTTTTCAAAGTAGAACTCACGCAATGCTTTCATGCATCGATGGCCAAGCCATCTGACCTACAACATTATCCATAATAGAACAAAACACCATAATAGGATATTATAAAGTATCTATACAAAAATATGAAAGAACATTAAATTACCATTACAAACCCATAAACCATTAAATAGTGAAAATAGATATAAATTTGTAAATGTATCCCTACAAACACCACAACCATAACCAAAACAAAAAAAATTCTTACCCGCAAAAACTAAGTAGCTTGCATGGAAAGGGGCATGATGCCCTTGCGAACGAACTTGAGTTGATACCAAGAGGTCTTCCAATCTTATTACGTAGAGGCCAAAATATTGTATTGACTTTAAATATTCAAAAGAATAGCCTCTACCTCCCTACAGTTATCTGAAACCTTCACCACCAAATCAAGCTTATAAGAGTCTTCAAACAGTCTCACCATGCTGGTGAGTTGCAAGTCTACAACATCTCTCAGATGATCAAACCATTTCTTAATTTTGTTCATTTGATTAGCCAATGGATTTAGTTGCATGTACAAGTTTTCTATTTGAAGCCTTTTGTTTCCTTCTGCATCATTCTTCATGTCTATAGTATTGGATATTTGTACAATTTGTGATGCTATAATATCTACGTGACCCTTAATATCCCTAGTATATTTAGGCCATTGCCTTTAAAACATGTATGCTGCCACTACATCCTTAACACTTTTCTAAAAAAAAAATTATGCTTTCTTGTAGTTGGATATGTGTTGTTGCACATCTAATCACCAAAACTTCTAGTCTTTTCTCTTCCACCTTCTTCTCTACATCCTTCAAAACTTTGGCTTCCAATTTGAAAGCATGTTCCTTAAATCCATTAAGCATCAATTGTATTTTCTATGCACTTGACAACGACTCATCCAAAAATACTTCTAGAAGTCCTTCATGAAGGACTTTCACTGCATCATTAATAAGTTATGAGCCCTATATTTGAGACTTAATAAAATTCTTATGAGTAGAATGGTGAAGTTTATCACCCAAACAAATCATATGCAAGAGAGACAATCACTTAAGGTCCATCTAATCTTGAGACATTGATGCCCACTTTAGCATGTCCCATCCTAAATATCCCCTAGGCATTTTTTGCTTCATGCCCACTTCGATTCTACTCACATCATCTTGAAATCTGCATTATCAATTCCTTCCTCAACCTCTGTTCAATTTTAAGTCCTCATTGACAAGACTAGGACAGCTTAGGTGCCCTGGTACTCATGATTGGGACCCAAAATGTTGGTATTATGGATGTGTTGCATTGGTTTTGTCATTGATGGCAACACTTGAGAAAACTTGGATATTCTTGGTTATGTTCACCGGCATGTTCAGTGACTTATGCACACTCACTAGAATTTGGTTCAACGACAGGTTATATTGTTCACCAACACTGAGGATGATCTGTTATCATATGAAGATTACTTGGTTATGTCAAAGACATTGTTTGGACACTTGGTTTTGGTGATTTGTTTATTAGTACAATCGAGTTTGCATATTTGTTGTTACCGGCAAATAGGTCTAGGTTATGGACCAGCAAGCATTATCTATTCCAGATCAGCATGACAAGTTATGTAGATGATTTGTTATTGTTGTAAATGCATTGAGCCAACATCATGCATCACATATTGATTCATTTGCAATTGATTTAATTGTAATATCTTAGTGAGCCGACCTACATAATTGGTCTTAGGTTTTGGTATATATGTAAGATCTCATTTGAGAGATCAATGTGAGAGTGTGAAAAGGATTATAATAAGGTATATGAAAATATAAGAAGAGCTATACATGTAGACATCATTTGAAGATTCAAGGAAGGTATGAGGAAGACAATCAGAGCTTAACTAGTACTGAATCCAACATATGAAGATGTTATTTTGAGCAATACATTATCATTAGATTTGACCATCCAATTGTAGTTAGTGTGACTCCCATTTTGTGATTGAGCAATGAGCTCTAGGTAGTTGGCCTTTCTGCATGTGCAGACCCCATTTGTACACACATACTATCTGTAGTAGTATCATCTGATTGTGGGTAAGGTTTCCCACCATGGTTTTTCCCCTTATAGGTTTTCCGCATACAAATAACTGTGTTATGTGTTGTGTATTTTATTTTTCATTCTGTTTCATGCATTAAACTTTATCGATATTGCAATTAACAGTTAAATTGTCTACCGACATTAAAGTTTGGTTTACCAGTATTATGCACTAAGTTTGGTTAAAGTATATCTGGTTGAAATTAATAAACAACTGATTCAACCCCCCCCCTTAGTTGCCTCTGGGACCTAACAATTGGTATCAAATCTAAGTCCTCTTTTTGCAAAAGTTTAACAACTTGAGGAGATCCTATGTCTACTAACTATTTTAGGAAGGATAGTCTGAAGCTTGATGGAACCAACTATGGCATATGGAAGATCAGAATGGAGACACATCTGAATTGCATTGGAAAGGACATATGGGATGTTACAAAGAATGGCTATGTTGTTCCTACTCAAGGTTGACTTAATCCACCAACCTTGGCTAAAGATGAACAAAATGATTGCAAAGAAAGAGAGGCACTTTTGAGTGCATTATCAGATCAGAAAATCATGGGATTATCAGATTGATCTACTGTTAAAGCTATTTGGGATAAATTGGAGACATTGAATGAAGGTGATACCATAGTCAAAATTGCAAAACTAGAATGCTTCCAGGTTAGGTATGAAAATCTGAAAGTGGAAGAAGATGAAATGATTTCTACTTTTATGGAAAGAGTTAATGAAGTTGTTTTGGGTATACAATATTGTGGAGGATCCTTAAGTGAAGATGAAATTGTTTCTAATGTTTTAATAGCTTTGCCACCGGCACTGCTATTAATTAATTGAGAACAATGCCTAATACATCAGTATCCAGAGATACTTTGGTTGGAAAACTTTCAGCTTTTGAACTTGAGGAATTTGGTCCTATTGCTACAATTAAGATAGATTTGGCTTTCAAAGCTTCATCATCTATAGCATCATCATCATCATCTAAAAATTTTGATTGGAAAGCACTCTATGCTAGAGAACTTGAAGAAATCAGAAGAGAGAATGAAGAACTTGAAGAACTTGAAGCACTATTTGCAAGGAAAATGCCTAAAGGTCCAATTGAAAGTAAGTATGAAGGTAAAGCACCATTTAAATGTTTTAACTACAATAAAATTGGTCATATGGAATCTAGGTGTCCTGATAGACATGCAAGATTGAAAGAAGAAGCTAAAAGAATACATAAGCCTAACCCTGAATATCAAAGGTACAAATTTAAGAAGAATAGAGACAAATCATGTTATTATGTTGATGAAGAAGTTATTGATGATTCTGATGAGGAACCGACAGACAATGGATGGGCTTTTGTTGCAATAGCAGAAGATCAACTAGCACCTACTGTTCAATTGGTAGAGAAGTCCTTGGAAGCTAAAATTGAAGAAAAGGATGAATGGATCATTGATTCTGAATGTTCACATTATATGAGTGGTGATAAGAGTAAATTCTTAACCTTTCAGGAATACAATGGAGGTCTAGTAAGATTTGGAGATGACAAAGCTTGTTTGATCAGAGGAAAAGACACTATATCTTTGATGGTAAGCACAATACTGATAATGTTTACTATGTTGAAGGTTTGAAGCATAATCTTTTGAGTGTTGGTCAATTAGTTGAAAAGGGATTTCAATTACAATTCAAGAATGGTAAATGCAAAATCATGAATAGAACTAGTTTGGAAATTGCAACCGGTAATCGAACTAGAGGTAATATCTTTCATTTGAATAACAATGAGAAGACATGCTTGATTGCATATTTTAATGAAAGTTGGTTATGGCATAAGTGACTATGTCATGTAAATTTTGATTGCATTGTGAAAATCAGTACAACTAAGGCAATAAGAGATTTACCTAAGATTGTTAAACCTCACAATCCTATATGTAAGATTGAATCACTCTGAAAGTTAGATAATTGAGAATAAGTATCAAGGAGTTATGACTAGAGGAAGACTGGAAAATGAAGAGGTATGTCTAATTTCTCAATTTGAATCAGCAACTATTAATGAGGCATGTGAAGATAAACATTGGATTAAGGCTATGGAAAATGAATTGGAACAAATTGAAAAGAATAACACATAGACATTGGTTCCCCAGCCTAAAAACAAAAATATAATTAGAAATAAAAGGGTATTCAGAAATAAACTTAATGAAGATGGTAAGCTAATCAGAAACAAAGAAAGATTAGTGTGTAAGGGATATTCACAGAAAGAAGGAATTGATTATAATGAAACATTTGCACCGGTAGCTAGAATTGAGGTAGTTAGATTATTCTTAGCTTTTGCAGCACACAGGAACTATAAAGTATATCAAATGGATTTTAAATGTGTATTTCTAAATGGTGATCTTGAAGAGGAAGTTTACATTGAACAGCCTGATGGATTTTCTTTGATAGATGACAAAGATTTGTTTAGCAGGTTAAGGAAAGCTTTATATGGATTGAAGCAAGCTCCTAGAGCTTGGTATGCTAGATTGGACAAATATCTTTTGAAGCTTGGTTACACTAAAGGTAATGCTGACATCAACTTATATTACAAAGTGACTAATGATGACATCTTGTTTATTGAAGTTTTTGTTGATGATATAATTTTTGGAGGAGAAGATGGATTGTGTAAAGACTTTTCTAATAAGATGCAGGAAGAATTTGAAATTTCTATGATTGGAGAGATTAAATTCTTTTTAGGATTGCAGATTTCACAGACTAATAAAGGTATATTCATAAATCAATCAAAGTACTTGAAGGAATTAGTTAAGAAATTTGGCATGGAAAACTCTAAACTGGTAAGTACACCTATGACTACAACTAATAAACTATCTTTGAAGGATGAATCAACACCTGTTAATCCGACAAGATACAAGTCTATGATAGGAGGTTTACTGTATTTGACACAAACAAGACCTGATATTATGAATGCAGTATGTATTGTTTCAATATTTTAGAGTAATCCTAAGGAAAATCATGAATCAGCAGTAAAAAGAATTTTCCAGTATCTACAAGGCACAACAAATCTTGGTTGATGGTATCCTAAAGATGAAAATTTTGATTTATGTGCATACATAGATGCAAATTGGGTAGGAGATGTAGATGACACAAAAAGCACCATCGGCGGAGCATTTTTTCTTGGCAGCAAACTAATTTCATGGTTGAGCAAGAAACAAAGTTGTACATCACTATCAACAACAGAATCAGAATATGTTGCAACAACAACTAATTGTACATAGGTATTATGGATTAAACAAATGTTGAAGGACATAAAGGTAAAATGCAAAGAACCTATAATCATTTACTGTGATAATATGGCAGCAATTGATATATCAAAGAATCCGGTATTTCATTCTAAAACTAAACATGTTTCTATCAAATTCAATTTTCTAAAAGAGAATGTTGAAGAAAAAGAAGTGAAATTGGTTTATGTGAATACTAAAGAGAAAATTGCAGATATCTTTACTAAACCTTTGCCTAAGGAAACTTTTGAATATCTAAGAGAGTAGCTTGGAGTTATACCCTCGCTGGTAGAAACTTAGATAGTTGGAGCATAGCATTATACTGACAGAATTAACAGAGAAATATTTTTTCCGGCTTTGATGAAGGAGAGCTACTTCTTAGGGGGAGTAGATTGAATAAATTTGGTTATAGCAATTGGTATTTGTAACAAGTTCTATGAATTATTTTGTATTTGGTTTTGTATTTCTTTGGCATTTGATGTCAAAGGGGGAGAGATATCTATGGAAAAACACTTTATCTTTGGGGAGAGATTATTCATTGGGGGAGAGATTGTTACTCTCTGTATCTTTATTTTAATGATCTCTTTGGGAGATTGTTGGTTTTTGGTTTTTGGCATTTCTGCTTTGGCAATTAGATGGTTTTTCCATCTTGTGTTTGTATTATGGATGTGTTGCATTGGTTTTGTCATTTATGTCAACACTTGAGAACACTTGGAGATTATTGGTTATGTTCACCAACATGTTCAGTGACATGCACAGTCACCGGTATCTGGTTCACTAGCAAGTTATATTGTTCACTAGCACTAAGGATGATCTGTTATCATCTGGAGATTACTTAGTTATGTCGAAGACATTGTTTGGACACTTGGTTTTGGTGATTTTTAGTACAATTGAGTTTGCATATTTGTTGTTACTAGCAAATAGGTCTAGGTTATGGACTGGCAAGCATTATCTATTCCAGATCAGAATGACATGTTATGGAGATGATTTGATATTGTTTTAAATGCATTGAGCTAACATCATGCATCACATATTGATTCATTTGTAATTGATTTAATTATAATATCTTAGTGAGCTGACCTACACAATTGGTCTTAGGTTTTGGTATATATGTAAGATCTCATTTGAGAGATTAATGTGAGAGTGTGAAAAGGATTGTAATAAGGTATATGCAAATATAAGAAGAGCTATACGCACAGACATCATTTGACAATTCAAGGAAGGTATGAGGAAGATAATCAAAGCTTAACCGGTACTGAATCTAGCATATGAAGATGCTATTTTGAGCAGTACATTATCATTGGATTTAACCATCCAATTGTAGTTAGTGTGAATCCCATTTTGTGATTGAGCAGTGAGCTCTAGGCAGTTGGCCTTTCTGCATGTCCAGACCCCATTTGTACACACATACTATCTGCAATAGTATCATCTGATTGTGGGTAAGGTTTCCCACCATGGTTTTTCCCCTTATATGGTTTCCACGTACAAATAATTGTGTTATGTGTTGTGTATGTTATTTGTCTTTCTGTTTCATGCATTAAACTTTACTGGCATTGCAATTAACTATTAAATTGTCTACCGGCATTAAAGTTTGGTTTACTAATATTATGCACTAAGTTTGGTAAAAGTATATTTTGTTTAAATTAATAGACAATTGATTCACCCCCCCCCCACCTCTCAGTTGCCTCTATGACCTAACACAAAATATGACCCTCATGTTCAAGAAAAAATGCAAACACTTTATGTATGATTAGGTATAAAAGGAAGCCTACCCTGTCATTTGAAGGGGTCTACCTACAATTCAAGTGATCTCTTAATTATAAAATCAATTCAATTCCAAGTGAACAAGCAATCAAGCATTCATCAAGAACTGAAGGAGAATTCAAGTTAAAGCACAACATTCATGATCAACAGTCTGCATGAGATCCTAAAACCTTGTGTGAGGATTCAAGAAAGATTCATCAAGGTATCATGTTCATTTTGAAGCATTTTTAGATTAGATCTATCCTTCCCTCAAAAGGAAAACATTATACTTCAAGGTTAATTCACAACCCGAGGTTTGACCTAGGAAAGCCCCCATCAACAAACCTATTTTCATCATTATGTGTGTAGGAAATTGATTCTAGAGTTATGTGTGAAGAATTTGGCAAAGTAAATGATGACAATCAAACTCAAATTTTGATGGCATGAAAAGCAAAAGAGTAGGCTAGTTCACACCTCCTAGTCCCAAGAATTTTTGACAACCTTTTTATAGTAGATTTTGTGTACCATCCTAATCCAAAAATCATTTATTTTGTCTACATCTAACAGAATTTGCTAAAATCAGTTTAAAGTGTATTCATTTAGGGACCTTTCATAAAATATTCTCAACTTAGACATCATAAAAGGTGTAGACACTTAAAAATAATTATTTTAATTATTTTAATTCCTCGCATAATTAATTAATTAATTATGTTAATTCAAATTCCTCTCAATATTAATTAAATATAATTAATATTGTCACTATAGCATATGATTGATTTATTTAATAAATCAATCCCTTTCTTTATTCTTCTAAAAAAATTAAATCCTCACAAATCTTCCTCTTAGCTAATTAACTTCAATTAATTAGGTAACCTACATGATTCCTACAAATCATCTTCTTAATTCATTCTTCTAGAAACTCCCTAAACTCACTTAACATTATTCTTCTAATTTTTTATTCCTTCCACTCATTCTCTCTCCTAGTCAAATTCTCCTACAATATTAATCCCACCTAACATTTCCTCTAATCCCCCTCCTAATGAGTCGTTAATGGTTAACCATCATGATTAGTCACAAAGTCAACTCTTTGTCCTTTTCATCCAGCCACTAGCTTTAAATGCTCTTTTCCTAGGTGAATGTAAGATTTTTGAAATCACACATTCCTCTAGGCATCCCCTTTCCCAAGGAATTTTTAATTCCTTTTTATTCCTCCAATCCCCGTGATATCCTTTTTTGGAGAATTTTTAATTCCTCCACTGCATCTTGTGGAATGTGGAGATACGAAATGCCTTTAAGACATGTTTCTTGGTCTCCACACCCTCTCTTGGACCTTGTGTGAGCTCACAAGTAAATCTTAGCTCTTCATCTCAAATTCATCCTAGCCATTCATTTTCCTCTCCTCTTCCTATAAAATAGGGCTCCATCCCTTCATTCAAAACATCTTTAAATCCAGTAAGTTTATGCTGCCCTTTTGAGCCCAGGAAATCATCTTGGCAACTTGATCATCTCATCCTTATCATTTTTCAAATCCATTCCATTTGTGCACAACATTAGAGAGCCATCCACATCCAGAAATCAAAGGAGCACATCAAGTGGAGCATTATCAAGGGGCGCCTTCACTTCATCAAGTTCTATCCGGAGGAGAAGGTAAAATAGTAAGGTGAAATGGTCTTTTAATGATATTTTAGCATTCTGCATGTTTATTTCATTATGTTTTGATCATTTAACCTTCAAATCTATTTTCCCCTCTTCATTTTGGCACGCTCGGTGGGACCCACGTCCCTAAGAACTGATATTTTTTTTTTAGGTTTTTGTGAGTTGTGAGACGCAGGTTCTAGAATAGCGTGACTGCAAAAAAAAAAAAAATGTAGGTTCTAGAATAGCAGCTCTATATTTCTATGCAACAGCTTCTTTTCTGTTTCTATTGTGTTTTTGTTTCTGTTCTTTTTCAATTTTTGTTTCAGTTTCAGCATGATAGCTCTACAATTAGCGTGAGCTTTTTTTTGGGAATTTGAATTCCTGTTATCCGATCTGTTATTTGCTCTGTTATCTGCTCTGTTTAATTATAATCTATGTGAAAGTAGGAGAGTATGCTCTTGTCTATATAGACAATCAGAAATCTAGACCTTTCACTTTTTTATTCTGTTTAGCGTGACTGTATGCTCTGACTATCTAGACAATCAGAAATCCGGACCTTTGACACTTTTCTATTTGTTTAGTGCTACTGTCTGCTCTATTAATCTGTCTAAAATTTTTAGGCACTAACTGTAGTCTACATTTTCTTTTTTCTTTTTTTTCATTTCTTGTTATCTGCTCTATTTAAATATAATTTGTCTAACTGCAGGAAACTATGAAAGTAGGAGATTATGCCCTTGTCTATCTAGACAATTAGAAATCAAGACCTTTGACATTTTTTTTTATTCTATTAAATCTAGGGTTTCTATCTACTCTATTAAATCTAGGGTTTTTGTCTACTCTGTTAAATCTAAGGTTTTAAAACAAAAAAAAAAATTATGTTTTTTCGCCATATCTTCTTTATCTCGACTCCATTTTCCTCCAAACTTCACCAGATTCTTCGCATTGCCATTTTCCACATTTCCTTCCTTGGAGGCCTTATCCCAAAAATCCACTTTTTGAAGCCCAAAATCCCATATTTCTCTATTTTTAGGGTTTGTCATAACTTCTTCCCCTTTTATCCAATCACCTCCAAATTTTTCCCACATTATCCATCTCCAACTTTTGCTTCTTTGCCCCTCTTTGACAAATTTTCCCTTTGCTTCATCTCTCCTCCAAAATCCCCATTTTCTGCTTGCCTATCCCTTGGAAAGTGGCAAAAACCTAGTCAAACCCCATTTACCCATCAAAGCTTTCTTCAAATCCACATTTGTCATTAGTAAAAAAGTTTTTATTCATGTTTTTCTATTCATTCCCAAAAAATTAAAAACAATAATATTTTTGTCATTTTGTTGTTTTTTGCAGGACGTTTGTTGAAGACTCTATTTTTCCAAACTAATCAAATTGTTTTGCGGGACGCTTGTTGAAGACTGTATTTTTCCAAACTACTAATCAATTTGTTTTGCAGGATGCTTGTTGAAGACTCTATTTTTTTCAAACTACTAATCAAGTGGTTTTGCAGGTTGCCTAGCTGATTCAACCAAATCTTGTGCATTTGTTTAAACTAGGCACCTAGATATTAATTAAAATAGAATGAACCATTGTCTTATGTGTCTTTAAGAAAAGTGTAAAGGTAGGAAAGTATGCTCTCGTCTTACTAGATGATCAAAAATCCAGACCCTCCAACCTTTTCTTGTTTGATTGTGTGTTTACCTCTAGTGGGCCTGCCCTCCCAACTTGCTTTTTGAGAAGGTAAGAGGGGAACGACCCAAGTGAGTACACGTAGACCTAGGGTTCCCAACTCACTATGATAAATAGGCCATTGACTACGAAAGGGTTAATGGTTGGGGCTATATGAGAATTCACTCTCACATTGGGTGCTTAGTAGGATCTTAGAGATCTCAATCATGCTTGCGTGACTACTAAGTTCTTGGTGCTTTGTTGGGCTATAGGCCTCAATTGCGCTTGCGCAACTTCAAAGGATAGCTCCTAATGGGAAGACTTACTAAACACCTTGTTCATAGTGGCCAAAAACCTTCTATTCATTGGTGCAGGAGGTCGGACCTCTGAAGTGGCCCATATTCTTACGGTCCTTAGTAGAGACACAAAGTTCGCCATGAGGAGTTTTCATGGGAATTGATGCTTGGCTGCCCCAAGAAGTGAGTGTCGTGGAGGGGAGCTAGTGGGGTCAAACATCTAAGTGTCCACTCTAGGTAAGCGTAGATAGGAAACCAATTGGGATTCAATGACTATTGTCCTTGCTAGCCTTAAGAATGTTGTATATGAGCATGAGTGTCTTTGATATACTATGCATTTGATCACTGTGTTTTCTTTGTTTGATACATAGTTGCCAAGAGTAGACTAAAAACACATCACTATCCCCAAACACTTTGCAAAAACATTTGTCAAGACACAAACAATTGTCCAAGTCATTACCCACACCAAGTCCAAAAAAAAAAATTGCGTCAAAGCTCTGTCCATCCCATATTTCATAAGCCTAAGAGAGAAGCTAAGAGTCCATCATCTCCATCAACATTCAATTTTGTTCTTTGAAACACCAACTATTGTCCAAATTAGGGTGGTTGTATCTCTTCATACAACTTGTCATTCAAATCAATCCTCCATTAAGTCATATTCATGTCAAAGACAACCTAGTCATCAAATTTCTTCTAAACCATCACTACTATACCTCCTCCATCAATCATCCTCAAATTTTCTAAGTCCTTTCATCACATTTTTCCTAAGTCTTTTCATCACAAATATCGTGTATGGTCGCAACTCGATCCCAAAAGAAAAAGATGGTTGAACAACAATATGGCATGCTAGACATTGGTGTCCTATATGAAGATCCCATGCAAGATCATACACAAAGTGGGCAACCTAGCGATCAAGATCAAAGTCAAAATCTTGACATGGTTAACCAAGATGAACTTTGTCCAGAAGTGCAAACTTTCCTAGCGGATTCTTATAACCAAGAGATGATGGAAAAGTTTATTAAACACAATCCTACTGCACTTCTGAAAACTCTCCTTGAACATGGAGCTCAACTTTTTCCTGAATTTAATAGATCCACTCTCACCCAACAACCACAAGGAGACCTCACTCCCACACAAAGTGCTGCACCTACTATTCAAACTCAATCAATTGCAGCCCCATCAATCATCCAAGCTCAATCAATGCCACCCGCGGTACCTCCCACCGTGGTCTCCATCCCACTTTCTTCCTCCTAACCATCCATACCACTATCAAATTTGATCTCTTCCATTCTCCAACAAACTTCTATACCACCTCCTTCTATTCAACCACAAATTTCTATTCCACAAACTTTCCTTCCTCCCAACAATGTCGCAAATTTTATCCGAGCCGTATTCAATCCCGTCATAACAGTTGGTGGACCGCAACCAACTATCCCTCAAACCCCAGTGACATCGGTCATCACATCCCACGTTCCCACCTCCTCATCATATCAATATATTGGTTTTGGTACACCTTCTTTGGCTCATCCAATTCTTGGGGCAAATACAATTCATCATTATCAAAGCCCACAACAAGACCTCATCAAGGAAATTCAAGACATGAAAAATATCATCAAGGACATGAAACAAAGGACTAATAAAAGAAAAACTTACTCATTTGAAGAGTTTTGCCCTTGTCCTTACAACCCATCTATATCAGTTGCACCATATCCCCTGAGATTTGAGATCCCTAAATTCACCAAGTATGAAGGCAAAGGAGATCCCCACGACCATGTCCGAGAATTCCACATCTTATGCCAAGAAGTCTCCTATAGTGACCTTTATCTTTGCAAACACTTTCCCAAGAGTCTCACAGGAGACGGCTTGGCATGGTTCTCATCTTTACCACGAGGTTCCATTGTCTCTTTTCCAGACTTGGCAGAAAAATTTGTGGCCCACTATGCATACAACATGGGTAATGATGCTTCTATGATGGACTTATGTAATACAAAACAAAGGCCCAGAGAAACCTTCACCAATTTCCTACAAAGATGGTGACATCTTATCAAGAAATTTTAGTGGGACATGCCAGAACAACATCAAATTAAGCTATTCCAAAAGAACTTGGTGCCTGAACTTTCAAGACCTTTAATATCTCAATGTATCAAATCCATCCAAAAATTTATAGATAAGGGCCTCACCCTCGAACGTGTCTTGTTGGAGGAAGGAACCTTGAAACATTACTAGAAATCAACACAAATTTCTTCCTCTTATTATAATGACAAGCCAAAATTCTGGTCCAAAAACAAAAATGTGGTCAATGATGATATAACTGATGCAAAGTGGGTCCAAACCGTGGCTGCTCTCCCAAAATCCACCACCAACAATCATCAATTCAACAACCAAAATCAATCCCAAAAATCTCACAATAATGTCTCAATCCAGAGATGACCACCCCAATTGAATAATAGGACTCCAAGAGATTTCACTCATCTGGCTGAGCCTATTGAAGTGGTGTTTCAAAAACTTGTCCAAGCAGGTATAGTGGTTTTTCCAATCACTCTCCCATTTGACCCCAATCAACCTAAACCAAGATGGTATAATGAAAATGAGTATTGTGAATACTATCATATCAAGGGACATGATACATGAAAGTGTATGAAACTAAAGATCTACATACAAGATCTCATTGATAGAGGTGAGATTGAGATAGCAAATACAAAACCTGGTAATAATAATGACAAACTCAAAATGTACCAATAATGACAAACTCAAAATGTACCAGGAACCCTTCCCGAAGCATGATAAATGAAAATGCTCATCATCTAATGCAATGGGTTATGACTACGCTAATCACATAACTGGTTTTGATTTTTTAGTAGGTCGCATTGAACCTGTAGACAATAATGTCAATGTCATAACCATCTAAGGAGTTAATCCTCCTTCTTCCCAAAGCAGACCAAATCCTGCTCGGATAGTCATTCAAGGTGCCACGCCTTCCACCTCCCATTTCTAGAATGACTACAATGCAACTACATGTCGAGGAAGAGTCACCATCCAAGGAGTTCCTCCCCCACCAAACCCCCCACCCATGTCTTCCACCCGCCGATATGACCTCCTTGATCAACTTGGGAAGACACCCACGCAAATCTCCATTTTGGAACTTCTCAAGACTTCCCCGGACCATAAAGAAATTTTGGAACAAGCCCTTCTCAAATCATGCATTCTAGATAACATCAACGCCACCCAATTCTAAGCCCTCATTGGAAACCTTGTTGCCCAGCAACACATTGTATTTAACTCCAAAGATGCTCTTGCGGATGAAGACCATAACAAACCTTTGCACATTGAAGCTCTTATCCATAAGCACAAGGTCAAACGTATCCTAATAGATGGTGGATCTGGGCTTAATCTGTGTACATACAAATTAATAAAACAATTGGGACTTTCTGAGGATCTGATAGACACATCAGGAAGGATCACAATAAAGCCATATGATGATGCAGAAAGAATTTCAAAGGGTGTGATCACCTTACCTCTTCAAGTGGGCCCCATTACAATTGAAACCCCTTGCCAAGTACTAGATCTTGACCTCCCCTACAACATTCTCCTCAGGAGGCCATGGATTCATTCCTTGCAGGTCGTACCCTCCACCTATCACCAATGCATCTAATTCCCCTATAATAGAAGAGAGATCACTATCAAAGGTGATCCCCAACCTTTTCAATATTGCAAACTATTAGAGGGGAAGCATCCGTATCATTTCCCACTAAATAGACCCTCGCTAATGCCTCCATCTGACACATCAAATGTTGCCTCCACATCATCCCAACCAGATAATCAAATCAAGATCTTGGACAATGGCTGTGGAGAATACAAATTGGAGGACGTCTTATTAATCGGCAACCTCCCTCTCTCTCCTAAGTCATTTGGCAAACCAAAAAAGATAAAAAAGGACCCAAAACCAGTCATGCAATGCCAAAACACCACCTTCCAGCAATGGGGCCCACTTGATAATGAGAGCCTCAAAGTAGATATCTCTTCATGGTTGTACCGGGAAGAAGATAAAGATCCAGCAAGAATATCAAAAGAAATGTATCCAAAAGCATCTACCATAGTTGAAAAAATGGGTTACAAAGGACACGGCCTGGGACCAGAGGAGAAAGGAAGAAAAACACCCATAAATCCTATCTCCTACAAATACAATAGAGGCTTGGGGTACACCCTGGTGCCTAAGATTACTATTGCTGGTGCCCCTTCTAGTCCTTTTTTGGATATCAAAGCGCTGACGAAGAGGAATTCCATGAAATGCCTTATGAATATGAGAAAGATATATTCTTGGATGCTTACATCAATACCATCAATACCATCACCCCCATAACCCCTCCCACTTCACATGAGCTACATCTTGTCCATCCTGAACTCATTGATTGGGGTCAATGAGACAAACCCACTTTAGATATCTGTGCTGACAATAATGCTCTCATTACTCTCCTAACAGTGCAAAATATGGAAGATTGTAGCAGAATTGAGGGTATTCAACTACACAAAAATGGATACTTTGGTAGTCAAGTCAATGCCCTTAGCCACAAAAAAAGATAATAAAAGAAAAAGATATGATTCCCTAGGTGAAAACCTCCCTAAGGTGCCTTTGGATGAATAAGAAATAAAAACAAAGGGTGTATCTGAAAGTGAAAACCTGGAAAAGGCAGGATTTGACCTCCCTACCATTGGTTATCTTCCATAGGACAAATCAAATTTGCTGATAAAAGAAGCAAACAACATCAACATGGGCACCGAAGTCATTCCGAAAAATGTGCTCATTGCCAAATCCCTCACAGAAATTGAGAAACAAGACTTCATCAACTTCCTTATAGAGGTAAAAATCAATTTTGCATGGTCCTATTCCGATATGCCAGGGTTGGACCTTGCCTTGGTGGTTCACAATCTTGTCGTTCACCCAGATGCAAAACTTGTAAAATAGAAATTGCGCAAAATGCACCCACATGTTGCACTCCTAGTCAAGGCGGAACTCCAAAAGATGTTAGACGCAGAATTTATCAAACCAATAGATTATGCTAAATGGATCTCCAACATTGTACCTGTCAGCAAACCTGCTGGGGGCATCCACATCTACATAGATTTCCAAGATCTAAATATAGCTTGTCCTAAAGATGATTTCCCACTCCCAAACATAGATATGATTGTAGACCTCAGAAAGTCTTAAATGGTCCCAAAAAAAAAATCAAGAAAAAAAAAATTATTCATCCATTAGTGAAAACCACTTGGTGGCGCTATGGACAAGTACCTTGGTGAAAACCTGTGTGCAGGCGCCAAGGTAAATAACTGGATCCACTATCTAACATGTCGATACTACAAATCATCCGCCATCTAGCCCACCCATGCGCAACATTCCTTCTTTTCTGCCTCCCAATAAAACATGTGTATGATGATGAGTCTTCACCTGAGTCATGAACAGGGAATTTCCCATTGAAACTAAGCTTTTATGCCTCTGTGTAAGCCTCAAGAAGTCTTGAGAAACAATCCCAAGTCCATCCTAGTTCTACTCTTGGCAAGAGGTATCATGTGGTCACAAGGAAGAGACTTGTTAGATTTTTTTAGATCTTTTCATATAGACTTGCATCTTTGCCCTACGACTGCCACTATTTACAACTGCCTGGATTCTTTCATATCCAGGTACATTATGATAGGCACATACTAGGGTATATTTCATAGCATGGAATATTTTGGATTCTTCTTGTATAAACCGGTGACCTAGTACCAGTGTTTACCAATAGTTACCTTCTCGTGTACAAGAGGTATCGGTGTGTTTGAGGGTTTCCTTGCATGAATGCACAATTGTGTATTAGTGTTTCTTAACACTTGCATTGTTGTGTGCAAGAAATTCCCATTTGTCTACAGAGTCAGTCCACACCTTGGGTTTCTCATGGCATCCTAATTTCTATAATTAGTGGTGCAAGTCACTCAAGGCAACATCAAACTAGGTTGGCTCTCCACATTTGTTGTGCACAAAATCTCACCATCATTCCATCAAATCCTAAATTCAATAATCCCATGGAGTTCTCAATTGCCCCATTTTCCTCCGCAGTCTCACATCTCGTATTCTTCTTTCTAAATACCTCACGATTGCTTCATATTTGTTCCTCATCTATCTCTTCCACCTTAATTTTTCTTCCTCTATTTTTTTTTTTCCTCACATAATCAATTTTGATTCTGATTCATGTCTTATACAGGATGTATCCTTCCTGAAACCAGACACTCTGATCATGTCTTATACAGGATGAATCCTCCCTGAAACCAGACATTGTGATATGATCATGTCTTATACAAGATGAATCCTTCCTGAAACCAAACATTGTGATCAATCATGTCTTATACAAGATGAATCCTTCCTGAAGCCAGACGTTGTGATCTGATCATGTCTTATATAGGATGAATCCTTCCTAAAACTAGATGTTGTGATCAATCATGTCTTATATAGGAGGAATCATTCCTGAAACTAGACATTGTGATCTGATCATGTCTTATACAGGATGAATCCTTCCTGAAACTAGACGTTGTGATCAGTCATGTCTTATATAGGATGTATCCTTCCTAAAACCAGACACTCTGATCATGTCTTATACAGGATGAATCCTTCCTGAAACTAGATGTTGTGATCAGTCATGTCTTATACAGGATGTATCCTTCTTGAAACCAGACACTCTAATCATGTCTTATACAGGATGAATCCTTCCTGAAACCAGACATTGTGATCAGTCATGTCTTATATAGGATGTATCCTTCCTGAAACTAGACACTCCGATCATGTCTTATACAGGATGAATCCTTCCTGAAACTAGATATTGTGATCAATCATGTCTTATACAGGATGTATCCTTCGTGAAACCAGACACTCCGATCATGTCTTATACAGGATAAATCCTTCTTGAAACCAGATATTGTGATCAATCATGTCTTATACAGGATAAATCCTTCCTGAAACCAGACACTTTGATCATCTTTGTATTATACAAGATGAATTCTTCTTGAAACCAGACTGAATCTAGATCTTATCAATCGAATCAAATCAAATCTATCAGGATATCAATTTCGCAAAACTCCAAAGATCAAATACCTCAATTGATATCCCGAGGGGGCATCACCATACCATAATCCATCAATCAAGAGCTGGGGAATCCTATCAAACCAATATCAGCATCAAAATAAGATTATTCTTTGAATCAATGTGTCATCACACCTCGCTTCAAAGAGGGGCAAAATGTAGACACTTAAAAATAATTATTTTAATTATTTTTAATTCCTTGTATAATTAATTAATTAATTATGTTAATTCAAATTCCTCTCAATATTAATTAAATATAATTAATATTGTCACTATAGCATATGATTGATTTATTTAATAAATCAATCCCTTTCTTTATTCTTCTAAAAAAATTAAATCCTCACAAATCTTCCTCTTAGCTAATTAATTTCAATTAATTAGTTAACCTACATGATTCCTACAAATCATCTTCTTAATTCATTCTTCTAGAAACTCCCTAAACTCACTTAACATTATTGTTCTAATTTTTTATTCCCTCCACTCATTCTCTCTCCTAGTCAAATTCTCTTACAAATATTAATCCCACCTAACATTTCCTCTAATCCCTCTCCTAATGAGTCGTTAATGGTTAATCATCATGATTAGTCACAAAGTCAACTCTTTGTCCTTTTCATCTAGCCACTAGCTTTAAATGCTCTTTTCCTAGGTGAATGTAAGATTTTTGAAATCACACATTCCTCTAGGCATCCCCTCTCCCAAGGAATTTTTAATTCCTTTTTATTCCTCCAATCCCCATGATATCCTTTTTTGGAGAATTTTTAATTCCTCCAATGCATCTTATGGAGTGTGGAGATACGAAATGCCTTTAAGGCATATTTCTTGGTCTCCACACCCTCTCTTGGACCTTGCGTGAGCTCACAAGTAAATCTTAGCCCTTCATCTTGAATTCATCCTAGCCATTCATTTTCCTCTCCTCTTCCTATAATATAGGGCTCCATCCCTTCATTCAAAACATCTTAAAATCCAGTAAGTTTGTGCTGCCCTTTTGAGACTAGGAAATCATCTTGGCAACTTGATCATCTCATCCTTATCATTTTTCAAATCCATTCCATTTGTGTACGACATTGGAGAGCCATCCACATCCAGCAATCAAAGGAGCACATCAAGTGGAGCATTATCAAGGGGCGCCTTCACTTCATCAAGCTCAATCTGAAGGAGAAGGTAAAATAGCAAAGTGAAATGGTCTTTTAATGATATTTTAGCATTCTACATGTTTATTTCGTTATGTTTTTATCATTTGACCTTCAAATCTATTTTCCCCTCTTCAAAAGGATCTTAAAATATTCATTGTTTATATTGATAAGAATTTGGTTGTTCCAAACACCTTCCTTTACTATTTTAAAAATATCATCAACCAAAATATTGTGCAGCAGTAGTATGGAGTGTATTTCATCTATTTTATGCCCAAAGATTTCATCATACCACTTTCTTTTAAAAGGCACCCAAAATTTGATGTGTAGTTACTTCCAAAATCTCTAAAATAACCCTACTTCTTGGTGTTTGAATCAATTCTAATATTTTATAACAAGGGTTTCCATATTTTAAATGTCTATATTAAAATATCCATAACACCCCAACATTCAATTGGTGTGCTGGTATATAAGAAATGTATGCATATCAAACCTTGTTCCTAAAATCTTTATTTTTTGAAATCATGGAAACATTACATAATTTAAATGAAGGCAACCAAAAGAATACAAAGAGATAAAAACACTCTATAGAGAAACTATTTTAAATACCTCAAATACAAAATTGTAGGGTGGAACAATAAAAATGGCAAATCAGGGAAAGAATGAAAGATCCACACCAGATTCTTATACAATGCAGTCTAGTTGAAGGATTTTCATTCAACACAAGATAGTGAAGGGGTCATTATGATGATTTATTTGAAGGTTCATAAGTTAAAGGTAGTCACTAATATATAAAGAGTGAATAAATTGAAGAGATCGATGAATTTCCAGTATAGCATGAGGACGTATGATGTTAACAATAGCAAAATGATATTATGATGGTGGCGAAACTACAAAAGTTTTAGTCATATTTTTATTGAGCATGAAAGAAACCACCTTGAGCTCCTGAATGATAGGCATCGTGTTGTAGAGTATCAACCCTTGTTGAAAAAGGGTGTGACATTTTTTAGGCTCGATCAGTGCAAGGAGACATCCTCTTTGCTTCATATGCAAGTGAAGAAATATGAATGCACGAAGTAGGTAATGGTGGTTACAGTGATATATTTCAGATGAAGGATTTTCATTCAGCACAAGATAGTGAATGGGTCGTTACTGATAGTAATATACGTGCAAATTTTGTTTGCATCTTTTTATAAAACATGGAACAAGTTGAAAAGTTTGAAAATTAAATATGAAGTAGTTTCAATTAGCCATTTTGTGTATAAGTAGAGAGGAGAGGTCGATGTCTTTGTTTATTTGCCTACAAAGCAATGATGAAATGGGTCATGGTTATTATTACAACCATAAGCTCTTGATTATAAAATCAATTCAATTCCAAGTGAACAAGCAATCAAGCATTCATCAAGCATTGAAGGAGAATTCAAGTTATAGCACAACATTCATGATCAACAATCTACATGACATCCTAAAACCTTGTGTGAGGATTCAAGAAAGATTCATCAAGCTATCATGTTTAATTTTAGGCATTTTTAGATTAGATCTATCCTTTCCCTCAAAAAAAAGCATTATACTTCAAGGTTAATTCACAACCCGAGGTTTGACCTAGGAAAGCCCCCATCAACAAACCTATTTTTTCTCATTTTGTGTGTAGGAAATTGATTCAGGAGTTACGTGTGAAGAATTTGGCAAGGTAAATGATGACAATCAAACTCAAATTTTGATGGTATGAAAAGAAGAAGAGTATGCCAGTTCACACCTCCTAGTCCCAAGAATTTTTCACAACCTTTTGATAGTAGATGTTGTGTACCATCCTAATCCAAAAATCATTCATTTTGTCTACATCCAACAGGTGGAGGATTTAGTCAATCCGCACTTCCTTGTCCCAACAATTCTACTTGAACACTCTGTCACAGGAGAAGAGATATGACTTCTAGGTCTACTAAGGAGATGCTTACTATTAGTCATATGATAAGAGAAAAGAGAAGAAACATGAATACTACTAGCTAACAAGTTGTATAATGTTGGGTGATTCATGCTACATCATGGATTTCATTAACTAGCAAGTTGTGCTATGCTAGGTGATCCATGATAGAGAAGATTAACAAAAAAAACCATTTGTTCGCAAGGCAATCCAAAAACTCTACTATAAAATGGTTGTTGTAGTGACACAAAACACAAACAACAATAATAACCAACACTTGCAAAGGTGTAAACAAACAATCATCACACTAGCATTAATCTATGCTATTCCAAGTAACGAATCTCAAAAAAATAATAACCATGCCCTAGGGGGCGCTATGTAACACAACACTTCTAGTTTGAGGATATAACATAAATTAATTAACATGAGAAAAAAGGAGATCTCATATGCCTCCCCTTTAGATGTCAACATACCTCTAGGTTGATATATTAAGGTAGATAGCGATCAAGGATAAGCTCCTTCAACACCAAGAAGATACCCTTAATAAACAAACATACATGCATTCCAAGCTAGGAAGAAAGATCCTTGTACATGCCTCATTGCTATAAGAAAGGAAGAGATAGTTGTAAAAGAGATATTTTCAACAAGTGTAAAGGGATCATTTTAATGAGGGAGGAAAAGATCTTTTCCTAAAGATAGCTACCTCCAAAAATAGAGGATATATTTAATAAAGATATCATCTTTTAAATTAAGAAATGGGCAGGAGATTAAGAATACAAACCTTCCATATTGCTAGGAAATGGTATCCTTGATGAAGGATTGCATAGTTTCTATCACTAAGGAGAGATTGTTCATAAAATACATACCGTTTCAAGAAAGAAAGAGGTCCTAATCAAGGAACACACACATCCAAGCAAAGAGAGAATTTGGATTGAGGACAATTCTATGCAAGAAAGGATATCAAGTTATAAAAGATAAAAATCAACAAAGGTAAAGTGGATCCTTAAAAAAGAGGAACAATTGACAACTATTATTCTTGCTCCACAATGTAGAGACAAGAAGAACTAGGCTATTATGTTGCCTCCCAAGTATGATTGCACATGAAATCATAGTACCATGAATGACAATGAGCCCCTAATAGGTAATTAAGCTACCGATGTCATATAGCAAGATAAAAATATAATAGGTTATAAATGTCATCTAGAAGGGATATGATGAGTGTATAACTCATTGTCACCTATTATTTAAATGTTATTAGAACTACAATAAGTTGTTGAATTTTAATCTCCAAATCATGACATTCATTAGTGGAATAGTTGATGATGCTTGAAAAAAGGATTGTCCTAATTTTGTTTATGGTTTTTTCTTCAATTTTTCAAGGGGAGAGTAATAAAGTTGGCTTTAAGAAACTCATAAAAAATTATCTCTTGTTGTGATTAAAAGTTGTTGGAAAAGTCATAGATATATTAGACAATGGGGGAGGGGATGTCAACAAAGGAGGAGGATAGAAACCTAAATCTTCTTCAAAAAAATGTAATGTATATTTCTCATGAACCTCCACACTCCATTGCACACATCCTAAATCATGTCCCTTGCATCCATGTGTATAATTAAATGTGGTATTTAAATCATGTCTAGAGGAGTGTGTTCATTCATATTTTCAAAGTTTAAAGATCCTCAACCATCATCAAGACATGTGTTGGAAAAAGAGGTTGGAATAGATTTAGAAGAAGCTTGAATAATTGACACATACAACTCCCTTGAGACTTCATATTTGGATAGAGGGACCTTATATCAAATTAAGGCATGATAGTGAATATGTATTAGTGTAATTATTATACTTTTTGAGTATTTATCCTTTGTATAATATTAGAAATAGTATCTTATACTAATTAGGGAGTCATAATTAGGATATTATTTTCCCATTTTTAGTTGTTGATCTCATTATTTAAGACACAAATTATTTTCATCGTTTATTTTCTTTATGTGGAATATATATCTAATGTAATTATTTATATTTTTAATAAGAAAATAAATTTATTGTAGTAATCATGTGGTTTTTTAATTTTATCTCTTGTCTAAGAGAAAGTATTGAAGATCATAACTCTAACATGGCTTTATTTTGGATGAGTAATGTTGGTGTTTACATCACCAGACTTGGGCATAGCTTAATCAGGTTATTCAGACCTCTTCTTTCATTGTAATTTTGAGATATATGCTTTAGTTAGTGACTATCTAATGTCTTCAGAAAATAAGCAGCATATCTCTTGGTAGTCAGCCTATGTAAAGATCCTATGATCGCATTGGAACTAGTTTATAATAAGATTTGAATGGGCTTGTAGCTGTAATATGTTTTTAGAGGTTGCATGACATGTTTGACGAAATGTCAATAATCTAGTGAAGTCTGATTTTGATACATTATTCTGACAGTCCATGTAATTTTACATTAGTTTCCTATAACATGTGTTTATGATTGTCAATGAGGCATTTGTTTGATTTAGATATGAAATAAGAGGAATTTGAGGTTGCATCATCATACGCCCATTTTTTTAGGACTCTTGCAGATTTGACAACGAATATTCCTTGTTTTTCAGTCATCATTGGACAAGGGATATTACACAATCATACTAAATAGATTTCAAACCCCATAATTCGTATAGAGAACAACGAATTTGGACTCGAGAGATTCTAGAGTAATTTTTTAGGTTAAATGAATCTATGAACAATAGTTTAAACATGAATAGTGTTTATTTACACTATGAATATTATTTGATGTTGTGATTAATGTCTTAGGCATGGACAATGTTTTAGGTGTGAATAATGTTTTCAAGTATGAATAGGTTTTTTTGGTAATGAGGAGATTTTATAGGGGCTATGAATAATGAATTAAGCCTTGTGTAGTTTTTTCAAGCTTTTTTTGCTTTCCTAAAGGAATAGTTTCATGAAAATAGATATCTATTAGGAATATGATATCCAAATTTTAAAAAATAAATAGACATTGGAATGTTGATTCTATGATATAAAACATATTTAAAACATGTACCCTACCAATTGTAGCTACAACATGTGACAAAATTCCTCTATTATTTATCCTATGATAGATGTTCATACCTTGTTCCAAAGCTTCCAATTTCTGTGAGGCAATCTGTGAAACAGTCGGTGTGCCATTTCAAAGCTCCCATTTTTGCACAAGTTGGGGGATATTGACAGAGCTTTACACCTACGCCCAAGCCAACAGAGAATCAGAAACATCACTATCTACAGGTGCAAAATAGATGGGTGACCGATACTAATGAATGAAAGAAGGGGAATGAAGCCTATTGGTCTTTATCCCCCAGGAGCCCGCCCTATTCCATGATCTGACATTGCTCCCATTTTTGCATAAGATGGGGGATGTTGACAGAGCTTTACACCTGCCTTATTCCATGAGCTGACATTGCTCCCATTTTTGCAAACCCTATTCCAAGAGCCGACAATGCTTGGAGTTGGCATTAATCAATCAAAACAGTTCACATGCCTCATCCAAAACCTAGAGTATGCTTACTCTGGGTAGGAGTATGTTGTTGGGGCAGGAACGTGAGAATGGTAAGAGGCCGCAAAAATGATTTGAAATGTCTTGGTCTTTTTTTTTTAAAGTAATGCTCGTGGTCATCGGAATTTTGATGAACAAGGGCACTTTTTGTAAAAAAACACAAATTTCATTGCCAATTCCTTCTCTATCAAAAAAAGATATTGAATTATCATCGGAATTCTGACGAATGGGAGCAATTTTTCAAAAAAAAATCAAATTTGTTCACAATATACCTTCTCCATCGGAAACCTCTGTCGGAATTTTAGGCCAAATGTATTAGTGTGTACAAAAGAGAAAACCAGTTACATCTACTTTGGCAACCATAAGCAAAAAGAAGGAGAGTGTTGATGCTGAGTCTGGTAAGACCAAAATGACCTGTGCTAAATTAATTAATGAAATTACAAAGGATGGAATGTTAAAAAATGTATCCATTTATTATGAAGATTTAGAGGATGATGAGAAAAATGAGATTGAAGAGGCAATTTTGTTATACATGGATATATATATATAAGAAAGCCTTAGTATAAATTTTGAAGGAAATTCCTCTATCACTATATAATAAATTAGATGCTAGAAGATTTGATGCAATCAAGAGGGATAGAGAAATGAAGGAAGTCAAACTTTTGGAAATGTGTGGTTCAATAAACAATGAGGAAATGAAAAGATGCATAGATGTTGCAAACAGAATAGTATTTAGTAGCAAACCCTGACAAATAAACCTAATGTTGGGCAAAGTTAATGAGTTGATAAATGAGATCGGTAAGGGTTGGACCAAATTCTTCCAGAAGAATCCATACTTTCTTACATCTCATGAAGAGTTTGTTAAGGCAACAACTTCCACCATTCCAGATAAATCAAAAGGGAAAGGTATTTTTGGAAGTTCAACTCCAATTTTGACTAAACCGGCAGTAACTATAGATATACAGACACAACCGACAGTAAAGGAAAGTGTATAGTCGGTGCCGGTATAAACTATTTTTGTGCAAGGCAATGTACAGGATACTGTGAATATTGTGGATAATACTCCACCGACAATAATTGACACTGCACCAAGTGGCGAAGCCACTGGTGCTAAAGAAGATAAGGTAAAGGGAATTGAGTCTACACCGGTAGTTCATATTGATTTCCTAACAAAGGTTTTGGCAATTGACACTTCTCAAGTTGAGAAGAAACCAGTCATTGAGATGAGTCCAACTGAGTTAATGATGATGGCTACTCAGAAACTATTAAAAGAGGGATCTATAGATAAGGGAATAATAGATCAATCAGTTACAGTGTTGCATAATTTAATCCCTGATTGTCAGATTGAGAATGAAACAAACCCTTCTGGCAAGCTTAAAACACTAACAAAGTTCATATCTAACAATTTTCAATCACTGCAGTAGAGATCAGACCAACGGGCACTAGAAAGATTTATTGTGGCTAAGAAAGACGCCTTTGACCAGATCATTAAAACAAAGAAAAATAAAATTGAATCTAAACTCATTCTTATTAAGAATTGTTTGAAACAATGTACAAATATCTATAGGGTCTTTTGTAACAAAGAAATTCTTACATCAAATATAGATAGCAGATTAAAGGAATTACATGATAAGGTAGCTAGCATTGAAAATTCTTTTGATGGATTAACCTCACTGACAACATCTGTTGATGGACAAATTTTGTCCTTGGAGAACCAATTTTTTTCTTTTGAGAAGGAGAGAGATAAAATCATTTGGAGAGAAAGGATTCTTAGAGGATTGTTGAGTCCCAGATTGGATTCATTGGGTGTACATAAAAGAGTGTATGGACATGATTGCTAAACCCACACCGACAGAAGTCAAAGAGAAGGAAACACTAGCACACTTACTAAGTGGACTAGCATCCATATCTGAAACTTCCAAAACCGACTGGGATACATATCTATAGTTGATGGATAAGGGTTACCTGGAAATTTTGAAGTTAGTCAAGCTCCAGTAAAAAAAAATAGTATTTATTCATTCTTTTGTTCTAAATTCTTATAATTCTTTCACCAGTCTTTGGCATTGATGCCAAAGGGGGAGTGTATATATGTGAAAAATATTAGAAAAATATCAGACAGGAACATATGGGAAGGATATCAGAATATCATCAGGGGTGTATTTCTCAAGGGGAGCATATTTCAGTTGAAGTGACAGGGAATCCATTTTTCACATGAGTGTTTCCATCAATGCCAATGGGGGAGATTGTTGGCAATTGACACTCATCGGATTCATTTTCTTATCATTGATGGCAACAAGATTAGATGGAGGTCATATACCGGCATTAGGAGGCATTTACCAATAGACACCGGCATTGGAGTATCCAGGATTACACCGGCACCAACACTGGCATCAAGTACTTCAAGGAAGTCAACATCAAGGAAGATTTATTTAGAAAATCATTTTGTAATTATTTTCGAGGCCGACATTGAATATCTTTTGTAATGTATTGTAAGCCGACATAAGGCATATTGTTTGTAATGGGTATATAGGTCAGTCTGCTAGGTCATTTTGTAATATATGTGACATAGGAGAATATAGCAGAATTGTATAATGTGACGTATATGTATGGAGATCATTTGTATGCAAATTTTAAATCATGCAATGATCTATAGATAGTTTGGAAATCATTCTTGGAGGAGAAGAGATACCAGTATCAGTGTTTAGGGTTTATGAACTGGTACAAAGCAGAGCCAGAACCAAAACTCTATTTGGCATAGAAAATGCATTTTGTGAGTTCATTTTCATTGTTTTACTTCAGCGGAAGCTTGTAGTTAGTGATACTCTTTAGTGACAAGCAATGTGATCTAGGCAGTGTGCCTTCCTACATGTGCAGGCCCCCATTATATGTAATATCCTTTCATATGGCCAGTGAACTGATATTGTGGGTCACAAATTCCACCGTGGTTTTTCCTCTTTGAGGTTTTCCACTGATATGGTTTATTTTCTTCCATTTATATGTTTATTTGTTTATTGGTTTATATGTGTATGGTATAAAAGGATAAAATCTTATCTTACCAGTAGAACACTGATTCACCCCCCCCCCCCCCCTCCCCTCTCAGTATTCTTGGATCCCAGCAATAATGACATACCAAAAATATTTGCATCTCATGTAGTGTTCATTTGCACCATCACATGTTAGTAAATTTCATCATATGCATATAAAAATCATAATAATATCACATCCTGCACACACCAATTGTTAGTACATAATATAAGCATTATATTCATGCATCCATTGGCATTAGTGCATATACATTTGCATTATACATAACATTAACATAGAAAGTACAAAAAAATATAAGGCATTGCATCATCCACATAGATTGCATTGCATAATCAAAAGCATCACATAGAATATAAGCATCATAAAGTCATATGTGCATCCATAGCATAGATCATCACATAGACACATTGACATATAAGCATCATACACAATATATACATCCCATGAGTCATATAGTTCAAGCATACATAGACTACATCATCTCATCACAAAGTATATAGAAACATCATAATATCACATCACATAGGAACACATGCATATAAACACTGCAAAGGATAGGGGGTAAAAGCACAAACTTGTGTCACACTTTTATAAAGGAACCAGCCAACACAGCTAAAATTGTTTAACTTTGTTCGCATAAAAGTGACATTTCTAAATTGAATTTTGAAATGATGTAAACTGATCAAAAGTAGAAATATTACTGAAATTTAGGTCTGTTATGTTTTTTAAAAAATTGAAAAAATTTGATATTTTTTTAATAAATTCAAAGGCAAATTTTTCATTGTTGAAAAGTGTTGAAAATTAGGGATTCTAGTCAATGTCACCCAAAAAATGAAAACAGACTTTATTTTTTCTTATTTCTTTTCTCCAAATAGAGAACATATATATGTAGTGTTAAAAAAAATTAAAAAGAAAATTAATGTATATTTTTCTCGTTATAATATTTTGAAGTCCAACATAGCTAAATTTGATAGTTTTCATTTGGTGTAACCTTTTGACTACTAAATTTATCATTAACCAAAATTCAAAATACCATTTTTGAGAAGATTCTTTCATCTAGTGAATTTTTTTTTTAATATCATTTAATATTTTTTTTCAAATTTCTAATTAGCCTCTTTTTTAACTTTAAAAAGCTACTCACAATGTTTAATTAATAAAAAATATTAGAATTAATCAAAATACGAAAAAAATTATGTCTAGATTCATGACTTCGAGCTCTACAAAAGGGTATTTTTCCACTTTTGTAAAAAAAAATTATGTTTGAAGAAAAATTGAGCAGAAATGGAAAGTTTTGGAAATGCAAAGTTTTTTACCTTTTTTTGTGCAACATCACATGACACATAGGCTTGTTCAGTTAGACTGAGTTCGGTCGGACTCAGTCCGACCGGACTAACCTTAAATCTAACAATAAAAAAAATTTAAGTTTTTTTGAATGAAAGCATTTGAACTAAGGGAGTCCAACTGAACTAAGTCTGACCAGACTCTTGGCACCATTTCAGTGTCATGTCGTGTCACGCAGCCCAGGGGTAGTCTAATTGGACTGCGTCTGACCAAACTACCCTCAGTTGGCCTAAAGTGTGACATAACTCCATGATTTTTCCCTAGGTCATCTCATATATATAAAAAATATTAGTGTCATGATACAATGATGTTAAAATATCATAGAGCTACAAAATCACCCGAAGGTGTCTATATCATCATAAAAAACTGATACAAAAAATTGGATCCAAGAGAACAATGATGAAGACCCTCCCTCAGAGTGGGAAGGTCTCGATGGGATCCGAGAACTCAAAGGCCCAACCCTTGGATCATTTCATTGGCCCCCTCTTGTAGATGTAGTGGTACCTATGTCTATCACATGGTGTTGCTCATTATGCTCTATCCTAGTTCTTATGTTTATCACATGGCGCTACATCCTATTAGTGTATATGCTTATCACATTGCACTTGATCATATTTTTTCTAGAGCACTCGTCGGATTCTATCAATTCAACGGCTTATCCGCTATCATCTTTGGAACCTATTTTGCTAGAGCACTCACAAAATTTTATCCATTTGATGACTTATATGATATTCAGCTTAGCAAACCGACCTATTTTGGGGCACCTTTTGAGTGAATCCTCTCAATAGCTTATCTAATTGGCAATGCATGTCTGAGTTGTTGCTGAGAACTTTTCTTGAGTGTTAACGTGTTGATCGATGAAGATTTGATTAAGTGGTGTTGGTGCAACTATTGTGGATGGTTCTAACGTGCTTGTTGTTGTTTTCTAATCATGTCCTATTTGTTTTGGTGGTCCGCATTGATAATTGTGCATGTTCTTGATGATCTTATGGGTCTGGTGATATTCTTCATGTTATGCAGTATTTTTGGTGGTGTAACATGTTGCCATTGATCTTGACGAGATTTATGGTGGTGGTGCGCAATCATGGAGTTGATTTGGGTCCACTCTATGTTGTCTATAACATTGTATTGGTCTCATGGTTTATTTATGCATCATGGGATGTGATTTTGTAATAAGGTGTTGAGGGTTTGGCCGACCTTGTAGTCAAGGTTGATGATTTGTATAAATAGATGTTATATTCATGTATTGGCTATGGGTGTTGAGTCTACATTATCAGAGAGTGGTGTATGTGTGAATATGAAAATTCATCTTTTGATGTGGTGTATTGAGCAGAGAGTGTTGCAGGGCAGACAAATGAGCTTAACCAGAACTATCATCAAGCATTAGCAGATGTTATTCTTTCTGTTCATCTTTGTTGGATTATAGTCCAAATATATTTGTAAGGTAGTTAACCTTCCCTAAGGGTTGTATCCTTTTGGGTCATTGTATTTTGAGTAGTGATCTCTAGGTAGTGTGCTTGATTGCATGTGCATTCCCCATTGTAATATTTATAGATACTACTATAGAGTATCATCTCATTGTGGGTAGGTTCCCACCATGGTTTCTCCCTTGACCAGGTTTTCCATGTCAAAAATCTTGGTGTTATGTGTGTTTTTGTTATTGTGTTTATCTTTATTATTGTTGCAGATGATTAGATCTAAGGTTGTGCTTAATTTTTTTAATCTGGTAAAAATTGATTCACCCTCCCCCCCTCTCAATTTTCCTTCATTCTTGTTGCCAACAATTGGTATCAAAGCTAGATCCTTTAGAAGAATCTTGATCACTTGAGGAGATTCGAGATGGAAACCTATTTGTTCAAGAAGGAGAGTCCTAGATTTGATAGAAATAATTATACTACATGGAAGTTCATTTGAAGTGTATTGGAGAAGATTATCAAAAGATTATAAATAATACCTACAATGTTCCTCATAATGGATTGGTTACTGTTGCTGAAATGAAGGATGTTGAATATAACATAAGCTAAGGAATAATTGGTGAGTGCCTTGACCAATTTAGAGATGACTAATGTGATGGGTCTTTAGACTGTACATGAGATCTGGAAAAATTAAGAGACCTTGTATGAAGGTGATGCACAAGCTAAAGTTGCTAAGTTGTAGAGTTTGAAAGGAAAGTATGAGACATTGAAGATGGGAGAAGATGAGGACATAACATCCTTTATGGCTAAAGTGAATGAACTTGTTATGAACATTATATGTGTTAGTGATCTCTCGAGGAAGATGATATTGTTGCTAAGGTGTTGAGATCCTTTCCTTCTTCCTATAAAGAAAGTATTTGGTATTGATGAGATCCAAAGTGTGACTACTATGACAAGAGACATGTTGGCTGGTAAGATAGCTACATTTTAAGTTGAGTGAATTTGGAGAATCACATGGTAAATCTAAGACTGCATTTAAAACCTTTGTATTTGGGAAGCTGAAGAATGACCCAGGAGAGAGTTCATTAAGGGTTTCAAAATATGAAAGAGAAATGAGAATGGAAGAACTGGAAAAGGAGTTAGATGAGCTTGAAGCACTTATTGCTCAGAGATTTCTTAAGGGAGTTGGTAAGTATGATGGAAAGTTACCTTTGAAATGTTTCTCTTGTAATAAGATAGGACATTTTGCTTCTAGGTGTCTTGAAAGAATTTCTAGGTATGATAAGCATGAAAGGCATGATAGATTTGATAAGCATGATAGATATGAGAAGCGTGATAAGTATGATAAGCCCTATAAGCCTAACCATAAGTACAAATATAAGAAGAGGTGTTATTATGTTGTTTATGAAGGTGTGACAGATGAGGAATCTGAGAATAGGAATTTAGAAGATAAATTTGTATTTATTGCTATCAAGGAAGATAATCTGATACCAATGAATCCTACAAGTTGCATTGTTGAGGAGAAAGATTTGGCTACTAAGATTGAAGAGAAAGATGAATGGGTAATTGAAAATGGTTGTTCATATCATATGATATATGATAAAAGAAAATTTGTGAATATGGAAAGGTATGATGGTGGTATAGTAAGATTTGGAGATGATATAGCTTGTGTGATTCATGGTAGAGGTTCTATATCTTTTGATGGTAAGAATAATATTGATGATGTCTTATATGTTGAAGGTTTAAAGCATAATATTTTGAGTGTTGGATAGATGGTTGATAAGGGATATTATTTACAATTTAAGAATGGTACATGCAATATTTTGAATGCCTCTGATATAGATATTACATTAGGGACTAAGATAAAAGGTAATATCTTTCACTTGAATGCCGGTGAGAAAAGTTATTTGATTGCTCAGATTGATGGAAGTTGGTTCTGGCATAGAAGGATGTGTCATGTTAATTTTGACTGCATGATAAGGCTAAGTTCTACTGAAGCTGTTAGAGATTTGCCTAAGATTGTGAAGCCTTCTAATCCGGTATGTAAAGAATGTAAGTTGGAAAAGTAGAGAAGAACTTCATTTAAGAGTAAGTTGTATATATCTAATGGATTGTTAGATCCTGTGCATACAAACTTGTGTGGTCCTACAAGAGAAGCATGCAGGGTGACAGGTATTTCATGTTGTTGATTGATGACTACTCTAGAATGATGTGGGTTACCTTTCTAAGAGAGAAATTAGAAGCACTAGAGAAATTCAAGATATTCAAAGCTAAGGTGGAGACTGAGATAGGGTTGAAGTTGAAGTGTCTAAGATCTGACAGAGGAGGAGAATTCACATTCGGTGAGTTTGATTCATTTTGTGAAAGGAATGGAATTAGAAGATAGTTATTTCCTCCTAGAGCTCTTCAGTAGAATGGAGTTGTTGAAAGGAAGAAAATAACAATTTTGGATGTTGCTAGAACTATGTTGATTGAAGAAAATGTTGTGGATACCTTTTGGAGAGAAGTTGTTATCACTATTGCCTACACATTCAACCGGGTGCATATAAAAGGTGATTTCGGTAAGACTTCTTATGAGTTGTGGTTTGGTCATGTTCCTACAGTTAGATATTTCAGAGTTTTTGGAAGCAAATTTTATATCAAAAGAGATGAGGTTATAGGAAAGTTTGATGCAAGATGTGATTAAGGAATCTTCTTGGGTTATTCTACTAAGAGAAAGACCTACTGGTGTTACAATAAGAGGTTGAAGAATATAATGGAAAGTACAAATGTGAAGGTTGATGAATGTCATGGGAAGCAGATCAGAGCATGCAGATATGAGATTGATGATCAGGATATTGTTTCTAAGCCTACATAGATTGAGATCCTGAAGCGGAATACTCTGATAGAGATAGTTATTCCAGATATTGTTGTTGTCGGTGAAGAAGTTCAAGAGCCTAAGAATCAGAATAATCAGAAGACTCTGAGGTATGTGAAACTGAATCATTCAGAGAATCAGATTATTGGTGACAAAAATAAAGGCGTGATGACTAGGAGAAGGATTGTTGTTGAAGAGATATGTCTGATTTCGAAGATTGAACCTGAAGATGTTTTTGAAGCATGTAAGGATGAAAATTGGATTAAATCTATGGAGGAAGAATTGAATCAGATTGATAATAATAACACATGGGAGCTTGTTCCGAGACCTAAAGACAAGAATGTGATTGGCACTAAATGGGTATTCTGGAATAAACTGAATGAAGTTGATGAAGTGGTAAGAAACAAAGCAAGATTGGTGTGTAAAGGATTCTCACAAATAGAAGGTATTGATTATGAGGAGGATTTTTCTTCAATAACTAGAATTGAAGGTGTTAAATTACTGCTTGCATATGTTGCTTACAAGAATTTCATGGTATATCAGATGGATGTGAAGTTAGCCTTTTTGAAAGGAGGTTTGGAAGAGGAATTCTACATTGAGCAACTGGAAGAATTTTATTATCAAATGAAGGAGACATGGTATGTAGATTGAAGAAAGCATTGTATGGACTGAAGCAAGCCCCTAGAGCCTAGTATACTTGATTAGACAAGTATTTGATGAAGTTGGGATTTTGTAAAGGTATTGTTGACAGTAATTTATACTTTAAGGTTGATAATGATAACATTTTGATTGTTGAAGTGTTCATGGATGACATTATTTTTGGAGGAGATGGTTATTTGAGTATGAAGTTTGTTGATGATATGCAAAACAAATTTGAGATGTCTATGATAGGTGAGATGAAATTCTTCTTACTATTACAGATTACACAGACTGATAAAGGCATTTTCATTTCTCAATCTAAGTATGTGACGAAACTGTTGAAGAAATTTGGGTTAGCTGATTCTAAACCTGTTGGAACTCCTATGGTGATTGGATGCAAGTTGTCTAAGCAAGATGAATCTCCAAAATTAAATCAGACATTGTAAAGATCTATGGTTGGTGGACTATTGTACCTAACTCAGACTAGACCAAATATTATGCATGTTGTTTGTCTTTGTACCAGATTTCAAGCAGATCCTTGTAAGGAAGTCAAGTAGTGAAACAACTTCCTACACTAACTTTGAGAGGAGGGTGATGCAAAAACTTTTATAGATCATCACAACAGTTACAAAAAACAAAAATAGATATAATAACATTCAAACCATGACACAGTGATTTATGTGGGGAAAACCCTTTCGGCTGAAAAACCCCACACTCCAAAAGCTGCCCAATATATTGTTCAGCAATCAAAACAGATTGCAATATACTTGCAGAGAAAGCTCTTCATAGGAGTAGCACTAATCAGAGATTCAAAGGTAACTCAATAGACATATGACTCTTCCACACAATCTCTATCTCACACACCTCATTTATAGAAGATACAATACAAGAAACCGTCAAATGATATTACAAAACCATGGGCTAAAACCACCCAACAAGGTGTAGCTGACCTTATCTCCCTTCTAGACTCCCTATGACGTGTCCCTCCCTTTTTACAACTCATTTATGTGTTCGATGTATTTAATATTTCCTATTTGAGGAGTACAAACTTTCAAAGGCCATAACTTGAGAACTGTGTGTCCTATTGACAAACTGTTTGAAGCATCGGAAAGCTCACAAAGTGCTCTAATGCCTTGTAAGACATTATTCTGCTTATGCCCAATTTTCAAGGCATTTTGGGGCCTCTAAAGTCCTCAAAATCAAATTTAAACCTTTCATTGGACCCCTCCAAAATGAAAAAATTTAATCTTCAAAACTAGTTGTAATCGTGCAATGTAACTTTATTGAAATGCTTATCTCACCAACCAGAAGCTTCAGGGAGAATTTCACACCATTTTGTGCTCAAATGAAAACACTATAAATAGTAACCTCATGTAAATGCAAGGTTGAGACACCATTTTCCCAACAATCCTAAAGAGAGTCATGTTACTATTGTGAAGAGGATTTTCAAATATTTGAAGGGGACTATTGATTATGGGTTGTGGTATTTGAAGAATGATGATTTCTTGTTATGTGCTTATACTAATGTTGATTGGGCAGGTGATGTAGATGATCGAAAGAGTACTACTGGTGGAGCTTTCTTTTTGGGGAAGAAATTGGTTTCATGAGCAAGTAAGAAACAAGATGATATATCTCTATCTACTGTTGAAGTTGAATACATTGTTGCTGCTAGCAACTATACTCATGTAGTTTGGATGGAGTAGATGTTGAAGGACATTAGGGTTATGTATGCTGAGCCTATTGTTATATATTGTGACCATTCAAGTGCTATTAATATTTCCAAGAATCTAGTATTGCATTCTAAAAAATTTATATATCAATTAAGTATCATTTCTTGAGGGAGAAGGTCAGTGATGAAGAAGTCAAATTGGAGTATGTATCTACAAAGGATCAGATTGCAGATATTTTCACTAAGCCTTTGCCCATAGATACATTTTTCTATTTGAGAGATAAATTAGGGGTCTTTGCCCCTCTTGATGAAAACTAGATGCATGGAGATGCATCAATTTGGTGGACTTCATTGTCATATCTTCTTATCCAAGTTGATGAGTTGGCGCTGCTAGTCAGTCAGGGTAGTCAGTATGTTGTTCAGATTTGTGAGTTTATCCTAAGGGGGAGAGATTTTCCTTCTTAGAGTGAAAGATGCATGATTTATCTATGTCTTTGGCATTGATGTCAAAGGGGGGAGAAGGATGTGAAAAACTACTTTATCTTTCAAGCTTTGTATGCATGATCTTAGGGGGAGATTGTTGGAGTTTGTTGGTGATTGATTTATTCCTTTGCATTGATTGTTTTTCACATTCATATGTTTCCATCAATGCCAAAGGGGGATATTGTTGCTGCTAGGATATGTTGTCATTGATGCCAACAAATTCGTGTGTTTTGATGTTGCAGAGAGTTGTTTGGTGATCTAGTGATTACAGTGAGTTGATCTGGTTGGTTTATCTATTTGATATGTTGAATCAACTAGAGATACTTTATTCTTTATTGATTAAATGTTGCTATGTCGTATTTTGATCGAATTGAGGATTCTGGTATGGAGATTGGTTTTTAGTGTTGCAGTGTTCTGGTGTTTGATCTGTTGTGCTCCAGTATGATCATATCTTGTGTTGTAGATTTGGGAGAATGTTTGGGATGTTCGTGTGTATCTTTAGTTTAGATGGTTTGTGGTTTTATGCTCCACAAGTTATCTTTCTTGTCTGAGGTGCTTCTGATAAGTGTTCTAGAATGTTAGCATGTTGATCGATGAAGATTTGATTAAGTGGTGTTGGTACAGCTATTGCAGATGGTTCTAATGTGCTTGTTGGTGTTTTCTAATCATGTCCTATTTGTTTTGGTGGTTTGTGTTGATCATTGTGTGTGTTCTTGATGATCTTATGGGTATGATGATATTCTTCATGTTATGTGGTATTTTTTGGTGGTGTAACATGTTGCGGTTGATCTTGGCGATATTTCTGGTGGTGGTGCACATTCGTGGAGTTGATTTGGGTCCATGATATGTTGTCTACGAAATTGTATTGGTCTAGTGGTTTATTTATGTATCATGGGATGTAATTTTGTAATTAGGTGTTGAGGGTTTGGTTGAACTTGCAGTCAAGGTTGATGATTTGTATAGATAGGTGTTATATTCATGTAATTTAGGTATAAGTGTTGAGTCTGCATTATAAAAGAGTGGTGTATGTGCAAATATGCAAATTCATCTTTTGATGTGGTGTATTAAGCAGGGAGTGTTGTAGGGCAAGCAAATGAGCTTAACCCGAATTGTCATCAAGCATCAGGAGATGCTATTCTTTCAGTTCATCTTTGTCAGATTGTAGTTCGAATGTATTTGTAAGGTAGTGAACCTTCCTTGAGGGTTGTATCCTTATGGGTCATTGTATTTTGAGTAGTGAGCTCTTGGTAGTGTGCCTGAATGCATGTGCATTCCCCATTGTAATATTTACACATACTACTACAGAGTATCATCTCATTGTGGGTAGGTTCCCACCGTGGTTTTTCCCTTGACTCATTTTTTCCCATCAAAAATCTTGGTCTTATGTGTGTTGATGTTATTGTGTTTATCTTTATTATTGTTGCACTTGATCAGATCTGAGGTTGTGCTTAATTTTTTTAATTCGGTGAAAACTAATTCACCCCCCTTTCAATTTTCCTTCATTCTTGTTGCCAAAATGTCTATCACAAAACTGTTGATTTCAACCTACCTAGACACAGATGTACTAAGGCCAAGCCTACATGAGCTATCACTGCATATGCATAGTTTTACCTTTATCCTTCGTTTTTCTAGCCTTTCTCTCTTGTTGAGAGATTGTCTAATTTTTTTTCAAAAATTTCACCCAATCTCTCGAGGGGGCATATCATTCCCATCTTGGAGCAACTTTGTATCAGTTTATCTTCTTTGAAACAGCGTGACAACCTGCATTTTCTCAAAGAGGGACAAATGTAGACACCTAAAATTGCCCAAACTTAATTAAATAAATAGTTTATTTATTTAATTATTTTATCCTAGGTCTTCTATTAATTAAATTAAATCTTATTTATTTAATGAATTCAATTATCCTCTTTTAGCCTTTCCTTATATAAATAAAAAAAATTTATTTATTTAAATTATCTTTTCTCTAAATTAAATGAATATTTTATTTACTTAATTGGTCTCACTTCCTCTATTAATAAATCTTTATGTATTTAATTAATTCATTGGCTTTTTCTCTTTTATGGCACGTGTCATTTATCTCTTAAATTTCCTCTACCTACCCTGTTCATTATTTTATTATTTTCTTATACCTACCCTTTAATCCCAACCAACAATTTATTTCTTTCACCTCTTAATCGTATCCCTCCATTTTCTAAATTGTCTTCTATATAAGAGGATTCTTTCTGTTAGGACCTAGAGGCAACTGAGAGAGGGGGGGGGTGAATCAGTTGTCTAATAATTTTATCTCAAATACAACTTAACCAAACTTAATGTCGGTAAACAGATTAACAGTTAATAATAGTGTCGATGAAACTTAATGCATGAAACAGAAAGAGAAACAATATCCACAACATTTGTACATGGAGACCCTGTAAGGGGAAAAACCATGGTGGGAAACCTTACCCACAATCAGATGATACTACTATAGATAGTATGTGTTTGCAAATGGGGTCTGCACATGTAAAAAGGCCAGCTGCCTAGAGCTCACTGCTCAATCACAAAATAGGAGTCACACTGACTACAATTGGATGATTAAATCCAATGATGATGCACTTCTCAAAGTAGCATCTCCAATGCTCGATTCAATACCAGTTAAGCTCTGATTGTCTTCTTCAAACCTTTCTTGAATCTTCAAATGATGTCTGTGTGAGTGGCTATGCTTATATTCACATATACCAAATATCACAACCTTATAATACCTTATTACATACCACCTCTATATGAATCTCACAATTAAGATCTTACATATATACCAAGACCTAAGACCAAATGTGTAGGTCGGCTTACTAAGAATAATACAATAAAATCAATTACAACAAGTCAAGATGCGATGCATCATGTTGGCTCAACAACAATAATAATTAATTAAACCATCTCCATAACGTGTCATGCTGATCTATAATAGATAATGCATGCCAGTCCATAATCTACACCAATTCGCCAATAATAGCAAATATGTCAACCCGATTAGACCAATAACCAAATCTCCAAAACCAAGTGTCCAAACCATGTCTTCGACATAACCAAGTGATCTCCAGATGATAACAAGTCATCCTCAGTATTGGTGAACAATATAACCTGTCGGTGAACCAAATACCGGTGACTATGCATAAGTCACTGAACTTGTCAGTGAACATAATCAAAGATCTCCAGAAGGATAAGTGTTGATAAGTGTTGACATCAATGACAAAATCAATGCAACATATCCATAATACCAACAATCTCCCCCTTTGGCATTGATGGCAACACAAGATGGAAAAATCATCAAAGTGCCAAAGCAGAAATGCCAATAGATCGAAACCCAACAATCTCTAGAATAGATCAATACCATAAATCAAAATACAAATGCAGAGAGTAACAATCTCTCCTCTCCCCCAATGAATAATCTCTCCCCAAAAGATAGTGTGTTTAATGTTTTTCCATAGATATCTCTCCCCCTTTGACATCAAATGCCAAAGCAATACAAATACCAGATAAAATCAGTTCATAGAACCAAAATACCAACTTAACCAACTACTCCCCCTGAGAAGTAGCTCTCCTCCATCAAAGCTAGAAAAAGGTTTCTCTGTAAATTCTATCGGGTTGATGCCAAGCATCAACTATCTAAGTCTCTACCGGTGAGGGTATGACCCCAAGCTACTCTCTGAGATATTCAAAAGTGTCCTTAGGCAAAGGCTTAGTAAAGATGTCTGCAATCTGCTCTTTAGTATTCACATAAACCAATCTTAGTTCTTTTGCTTCAATATTCTCTTTCAGAAAATTGTATTTGATAGAAACATGTTTAGTTTTAGAGTGAAATACCGAATTCTTAGATATATCAATTGCTGCCATATTATCACAATAGATGATTATAGGTTCTTTTCATTTTACATGTATGTCCTTCAACATTTTCTTAATCCATAATACCTGAGTGCAATTGGTTGTTGCTGCAACATACTCTGATTCTGTTGTTGATAATGATGTACAACTCTATTTCTTGCTCAACCATGAAATCAATCTGCTACCAAGAAAGAATGCCCTGCTGGTGGTTCTCTTTCTATCATCTACATCTCCTACCCAATTAGCATCGGTGTATGCACATAACTCAAAATTTTCATCTTTAGGATACCATAAACCAAGATTTGTTGTGCCTTGTAAATACCAAAAAATCCTTTTTACTGCTGATTCATGATTTTCTCTAGGATTACTCTAAAATCTTAAAACAATACACACTGCATTCATTATATCAGGTCTTGTTTGTGTCAAATACAATAAACCTCCAATCATAGATTTGTATCTTGTCGAATTAACAGGAGCTAAATCATCCTTCAATGATAGTTTATCAATTGTAGTCATAGGAGTACTTACCAGTTTAGAGTTTTCCATACCAAATTTCTTCAATAATTCCTTCAAATACTTTGATTGACATAAAAATATACCTTTATCAGTCTGTGAAATCTGCAATCCTAAAAAGAATTTTATCTCCCCAATCATAGACATTTCAAATTCTTCATGCATCTTGTTAGAAAAGTCTTTACACAATCCATCTTCTCCTCCAAAAATGATGTCATCAACAAAAACTTCAATAACCAAAATGTCTTTATTAGTCACTTTGAAATATAATTTGTTGTCAGCATTACCTTTAGTGTAACCAAGCTTCATAAGATATTTGTCCAATCTAGCATACCAAGCTCTAGGATCTTGCTTCAATCCATATAAAGCTTTCCTTAATCTACAAACCATATCTTTATCATTTGTCAATAAAAATCCATCAGGTTGTTCAATGTAAACTTTCTCTTCAAGATCACCATTCAGAAATGCACATTTACCATTTGATAAACTTTATAGTTTTTGTGTGTTGCAAATGTAAGAAATAATCTGACTGCCTCAATTCTAGCTACCAGTGCAAAGGTTTCATTGTAATCAATTCCTTCTTTTTGTGAATATCCCTTACACACTAATCTTGCTTTGTTTCTGATTACCTTACCATCTTCATTGAGTTTATTTATGAATACCCATTTAGTTCCAATTACATTTTTACTTTTAGGCCGGGGAACCAATGTCCATGTATTGTTCTTTTCAATTTATTCCAATTCATCTTCCATAGCCTTAATCCAATGTTTATCTTCACATGCCTCAATGACAGATGCTGGTTCAATTTGAGAAATTAAACATACCTCTTCATTTTCCAGTCTTCCTCTTGTCATAACTCCTTGATACTTATTCCCAATTATCTGACTTTTAGAGTGATTCAATCTTACATACCTGGGTGTGTTCACTTGTTGTTCTTCAGTCACTGTGGAATTCTCTGATGATGTCGGTGTGACTGGATCAATATTTTGTACCAGTGCACTCTATATAGGCTCATTTGTGATTATCTCAATTGTCGGTTTAGAATCCATAGACCTTGAATTTCTTCTAAAGTGTTCGTCAATCTTCACATTTGCACTCTCAATGATTTTCTGCAATCTCTTATTAAAACATCTATATGCTTTGCTTTTAGATGAATACCCAAGAATTATTTCTTCATCACTTCTAGGATCAAATTTACCAATATACTCATCTCTCCTAATGTAACATTTGCTTCCAAATATTCTGAAGTACTTAAGAGTGGGAATATTACCAAACCATAATTCATAGGGTGTTATCGGTTTCACCTTTGATGTGAACTTTGTTGAAAGTGTAAACCATTGTATTCACTGCTTCTCTCCAATACACATGAGGTAGATTTTATTTTGATATCATGCTTCTGGCTGCATCTAGAACAGTTTTGTTCTTCCTTTCCACAACTCCATTTTGCTGAGGTGTTTGGGGTGCTGATAGTTGTCTTCTGATTCCAATCACTTCACAAAAAGTATTGAACTCCCTAGACGTAAATTCACCTCCTTGATCTGATCTTAAACATTTGATTTTCTTGTCGGTTTCATTATCTACAAGTGTCTTGAATAATTTGAATTTCCCAAAAGCTTTTGATTTCTCCCTGAGAAAAGTAACCCAACACATTCTAGAATAATCATCAATGATTAGCATAAAGTATCTATCTCCATGTAGACTTCTTGTTCTTACCAGACCACATAAGTCAGTATGAATTAAATCAAGAACATCATTGGTTTTCTCTTAAATACTTTTGAAAGTTATTCTAACTTGTTTTCCCATTTGACATTCCTTACATACTGGATTATGAGGTTTTACAATCTTAGGTAAATCCCTTACTGCTTTAGATGAACTAATCTTCACAATGCAATCAAAATTCACATGATAGAGTCTTGTATGCCATAACCAACTTTCATCAATATGTGCAATCAAGCATGTCTTTTCAATGTTATTCAAATGAAAGATATTACCTCTAGTCTGATTATCGGTTGCAATTTCCAAACCAGTTCTATTCATGATTTTGCATTTACCATTCTTGAATTGTAACTGAAATCCTTTTTCAACTAATTGACCAACACTCAGAAGATTATGCTTCAAACCTTCAACGTAATAAACATTGTCAATATTGTGCTTACCATCAAAAGATATAGTGCATTTTCCTCTGATCAAACAAGCTTTGTCATCTCCATATCTTACTAGACCTCCATTGTATTCTTGAAAAGATAAGAATTTACTTTTATCACTAGTCATATGATGTGAGCATCCAGAATATATAATCCATTCATCCTTTTCTTCTATTTTAGCTACCAGGGCCTTCTCTACCGGTGGAACAGTAGGTGTCAATTGATCTTCTATTATTGCAACAAAAGCCCATCCATTGCCTCCTGGTTCTTCATCAGAATCATCATTAACTCCTTCATCCACATAGTAACAAGATTTGTCTCTATTCTTCTTAAATCTATATCTCTGATATTTAGGGTTAGGCTTATATGTTCTTTTAGCTTCTTCTCTCAATCTTGCATGTCTGTCCGGACATCTAGATGCCATATGACCAATTTTATTGCAATTAAAACATTTAAAAGGTGGTTTACCTTCATACTTACTTCCAATAGGACCTTTAGGCATTTCCCTTGCAAATAGTGCTTCAAGCTCTTCAAATTCTTCATTTTCCCTCCTGATGTCTTCAAGTTCTCTTGCATAAAGTTCTTTCCAATCAAATTTATCAGTTGATGATGAAGATGTTGCAGATGATGCTGATTTGAAAGCTAAATTTGTCTTAATTGTAGCAACATGACCAAATTCCTCAAGCTCAAATGCTGAAAGTTTTCCAACCAAGGTATCTCTAGACACTGATGTATTAGGCATGGTTTTCAACTCATTTATAGCAGTTACTTTCATTTTGTATGTTAGTGGAAATGCTCTTAAAACTTTAGAAACAATTTCATCTTCACTTAAGAAACCTCCACAACATTGTATTCCCAAAACAATTTCATTAACCCTTTCCATAAAAGCAAAAATTCTTTCATCTTCTTCCATTTTCAAATTTTCATACATGACCCGGAAGCATTCCAGTTTTGCAATTTTGACAGTGGTATCTCTCTCATTCAATGTTTCCAACTTGTCCCAAATAGCTTTAGCAGTAGATCGGTCTGATAATCCCATGTTTTGTTGATTTGACAAGGCACTCAAGAGTGCTTCTCTAGCTTTGCAATCATTCTCTTGATCCTTAGCCAATGTAGGTGGATTAGGTTGACCTGGTGTAGGACCAACATAACCATTTTGTGTAACATCTCATATGTCTCTTCTAATGCAATTCAGATGTGTCTCTATTTTGATCTTCCATATACCATAGTTAGTTCCATCAAGTTTCAGACTGTCCTTCCTAAATAGTTAGTTGCCATAGAATCTCCTCAAGTTGTTAAACTTTTGCAAAAGAGGACTTAGCTCTAATACCAATTGTTAGGACCCGGAGGCAACTAAGAGGGGTGGGGGGGTTGAATCAGTAGTCTAATAATTTTATCTCAAATACAACTTAACCAAACTTTATACTTAATACCGGTAAACCAAAGTTAATGTCGGTAAACAAATTAATAGTCAATAACAATACTGGTGAAACTTAATTCATGAAAAAGAAAGAGAAACAATATCCACAACACATAACACATAGATTTGTATGTGGAAACCCTGTAAAGGGAAAAACCACGGTGGGAAACCTTACCCACAATCAGATGATACTACTGCAGATAGTATGTGTTTACAAATGGGGTCTGCACATGCAGAAAGGCCAGCTGCCTAAAGCTCACGACTCAATCACAAAATAGGAGTCACACTGACTACAATTAGATGATTAAATCCAATGATGATGTACTGCTCAAAGTAGCATCTCCAATGCTCAATTCAGTATCGGTTAAGCTCTTACTGTCTTCTTCAAACCTTTCTTGAATCTTCAAATGATGTCTGCGTGAGTAGCTCTTCTTATATTCACATATACCAACTATCACAACCTTATAATACCTTATTACATACCACCTCTATATGAATCTCACATTTGAGATCTTACATATATACCAAAACCTAAGACCAAATGTGTAGGTCGGCTTACTAAGAATAATACAATAAAATCAATTACAACAAGTCAAGATGCGATGCCTCATGTCGGCTCAATAACAATATTGATTGATTAAACTATCTCCATAACATGTCGTGCTGATCTAGAATAGATAACGCATGCCATTCCATAACCTAGACCAATTTGTCGGTAATAGCAAATATGTCAACCCGGTTAGACCAATAACCAAATCTCCAAAACCAAGTGTCCAAACCATGTCTTCGACATAACCAAGTGATCTCCAGATGATAACAAGTCATCCTCAGTGTCAGTGAACAATATAACCTATCGGTGAACCAAATATTGGTGAATGTGCATAAGTCACTGAACTTGCCGGTGAACATAATCAAAGATCTCCAGAAGGATAAGTGTTGATAAGTGTTGACATCAATGACAAAACCAATGCAACATATCCATAATACCAACACTTTCATCCTTATCAACCCTAACTAATTCATCTATCAAGCCTTCTTGCGATCAAGTGAATTCACACCCACAATCTGTTCTTTGTTGAGCTCTTGTGCACAATACACAATCTAAGAGCAAATATGTCAAAAAAGATCAATGGAGATAGGAGACAATGGAGATCAAACCCTACTTGGAATGTGAATGGTATTATTGCTTCATGTTCTTAGGTTTCTTCATTGGTCTATGGTGAATGTTTTATTGTAGAACTAGGATTGTTTGTGGTTGGATCTTTGTGGTTTTGCAATAGTTCGTTGTGATCATTTTTCACCTCACATAGTTACCCATCAGGGTGGGTAATGACTTAGTTTTAATTTCAAATTATTGGAATTACTTATCTAAGTTGTCATTAATGTCAAATCTAATGATCCAGATTGGTTCAGATTGATATGTGAGATGTTGCATATGTTGAGTTGTAACACAGTGGAAGATAGGTATCCGTGTTACAGATTGTAGATCCTTACTATTACTGTTGTTGCTATTTTAATTTTTGATATGATTATAAATCAAGAATTATGAGAACATGAGTGTCTAGATGTGATATTTTTGGTGTTGGTTGTGACATTTGGTCTTGTATTTTTAGAAGCTATTCTCCAGATGTCATGCTTCGATTGTATGTTTAGATATGTTGTGATGAGCAGATTCTCGTTCTTTGATTTCCTCTGGTTTCTTTGATTTCTGGTAAGATTCATTTGGTGGTTTGGTTTTCACATCTTAATCATGTAATGTTGACTTGAATCATAATTATTTTGCCCAATTTTTTTTTGTTTTAGCTATGATCCGGTGATTGTAGAATGTATCATAATCATTAATTTTTCTTTTTAAAAAGCATCTCAAAGGCTGGTTTGATGTATATTTCCAAATTCACACACACACACACACACACACACATAAGATCTCTTTAGGTTGTGTGTGTAGAAGAGTATGAAGTATGGATTGAATATGTTGTGAAAGAGATAGTGAGCTTGAGTGAAGGATAAAAGTGGTAAGCAATAGAGTTAGAGATTTGGTTCAGTATGAGCATATTGGTGTAGTGAGTTGGTGAAGTGTTTTGCAGAGGTTGTAAACCCAAGCTGCTGCAAGCAATCAGTATATTGTCAAAGATTTAACTGAAACTGATTTCATGCATGCGTAGATGCAATTTTCACAGTTCACTCCTTTTGGCAGTAAGACGATTGTATTTGAGCAATAAGCTCTCTGGGTAGTGATCCTATTTTTGTAATCACATATAACTAGTTATATTATCTTGAGAGTTAACCCTCTCCATAGTTTTTCACTTATTGGGTTTTCCATGTATAAAAATATTTGGTGTCTCTTATGTGGTTGTGTTATGAAATTCATTTCAGTTTTTCCAATGATAATTAAGATTAAGTTAAGATCAACATATTATCTTATTTCAGTTATAGAATTTGAGTGGATTACTGATTCACCCCTGCTCTCAACATTCTAGTCTATTCAACACAAATAAGGATATGTCTATATATCCACCTATTCTTAGGTAGGAAATAGTTAGTCAGTCATCAGTCATTTCAATATTGTCAATCCTTTCAGTTCTGTATTTTTCAAACCTTGTTTCACTCCCTTCTAGGAGCCAATTCGAATGCAAATAAAAAAATGATCTAAATCTTGGTGTTTGAAAGATCCCACCAGAGGAAGAGTAGGGCTTGCTCAACCGAAGGAATATTCACCCCCACCTCTCAATATTCCTGTCTATTCAACACAAATAGAGATATGTCTATATATCCACCTATTCTTAGGTAGGAAATAGTTAGTCAGTCATCAGTCATTTCAGTATTGTCAATCCTTTCAGTTCTATAATTTTCAAACCTTGTTTCGCTCTCTTCTAGGAGCCAATTTGAATGCAAATCAGAAATTCATCTAAATCTTGATGTTTAAAAGATCCCACCAGAGGAAGAGTAGGGCCTGCTCAACTGAAGGGAGGTGATCTTGTGCTATCATTTGTTATTTTTCATTTATTTTCTATTTATCTTTCCTTCAACAAGTTTTAGAATTGAAATAAAAATCAAAAATCAATTTTAATCTACAAAGCTATCATTTACAAATAGTTTTCAATTTAGTGACATTTAAAATTAGTTAATTCATTCATGGATGTTTAGATTAGCATTTTGTTAAGTTAGTTCAAATTCAACTTTTCAAAGTATTTCAATTGATAATTGCATTTAGATGATGGTTTTAACAACAAATGACAATGGTGATGGAAATAGAGATTAGATAGAAGCTTTATTGAATTGGTTCTTGAGATTTAGTTTTATTATGATTTTTCTTTAGAATAATATTTCAATTCCTTTCAAGTGTAAAGCATGTTTCTTTTTCAGCAAATTAGAATAGAATTTCAATTTTGAATGTGAGTAGTAGATTAGAGTTTGAATTTAGTTCGTAGTTGTAGTTTAGGAATTCCATGAATTGATCCCAAACATGAACTAGCATCAGAAACTCTAAGATTGCATCTCTAAGAAACTCAAGACGGTGATATGATTGTAGAGCTTCTGATAGCAAGTCTTTGTTTTTAAAACTGTATTTTAAAATGGATTCTATCTCAAGTATGTCAACTCCGAAATTTATCCTTGACATTTCCTCAGCCACAAAGTAAAACCAAAATAACCTTTAATATTTGACGTACTCTATGTAATTGAGAATTGCCGAAGCTTCACCATAATTAAAGATTTTAAAAATCGTGTTTCACAAAAAGAGTTACAAGTGGATTTTATGTTGATTTGAGAGAAGTACATTTAGAAAGCTTTGTTATTTATACTATTGAGAAAAGGTTTAAAGGTTTGACTTACGTCGATTCCATTGAGATAGAGATATTCTTAACTATATTAACCTCAAAATAATAAAAAATGAATTCTTATGCTCTCATAAAAAAAAAAAAAATTCTTATCATAAAGTTCATGAATTTTCACTAGATTGTGCACAAATTCATTTTTGCTACCACAAGAGCACAAGAAAATCTCTGTCTAAGAGAACTCAACAAGACTTGATTCGTGGTGGGCTCATTAAGAACCTTTCAACTTCACTAGCAAACCAAAAGCCCATGGCCAAGGGCTTTTTCTTTCTAGAATTTAATATATATGGCAAAAGCCTTATGAAATAGGGGTTGAAGAAGGCATTCTTTCTCTAGCCAAAATGTAGTGTGCCAAGGTTTCATGGATAGTCTTGTATGATTAGAGAATTAAGGGCTTGCATAAAAGATTTGATCATAATCCTCTTCAAAAGGGATAAGATGGAAATAACCATTTGCACATAAGCTTATATTCTCCCCATCTTTGATGTTCTCATTTTTGGCTATGCAAGATTTTGTTGCTCTCAATTGAAGTTTGAGTCATGAAATGACATATTAAGGTTTCATTTTCAAGGTTTCAATTCTATTATCTAATACTTCTATATCCGAGGTTGGTAACTAGTGAACCTTTTGTACTATTAAGGCAACTATTTTCATTTTTCTTAGATCTAATTTTGGCAATCTCAAGTATTTAGGAGCGTATTGATTGCATGGCTTTCCTACCTCAAAACTAGATTTTTCTATAGAATATAACATAAAAGCTAGAATTTGGGGAGATTATTTTCCCCAAGCAAGAATCCCATGGAGAAATTCACTTGGAAAAATTAACTTGACTAGTTACACTAACTTTCATTACTACTCAATTACACTTGAGCTCTAAGTTGCAATGTCCTTTCCCTAAGTCCAAGTGTGTGTCTATCAATGCTTATATACAAAGATCCAAGTTTGGCAAACTCTCATGCCTAACTAATCATTCAGAGACTCCTATGTTACAAGCTTCTTATTGATATTTGTCTTTGCTTCCTCTAGTATCCTCCTCTATTATGTAGTTTTTGTAACAAAAAATAATCTTCTAAACATATTTTCTAGTTTTGTTTTTATGATCGTAAAAAGACTTCATCTACTATTTTTTACTCTCATTATTTGATCTTCTATTAAATTTCTTAGAAAGCTGCATTATTTTGATTATTATAATTTTTAAATATTATTAAGATTATTATTATGAATTTCTAAAACTCGGATATTTCTTAAAAATGCAACTTCTGTTATTCAATTAATCCTCATCAAAAAAGACACTCTTAAAACTCATAAAAATCTTGCCCCATATATCAACATCCAAACACAACTCACAAGATTAGAAACCCATCAAAAAGACTGAAATTCAAAAGCAAGATTCCATTTGAACAAGGTTAGTTATCAGTACATTCTGAACATCCACCAACGATGAACTGAATGGCTGATATGGTTACATGACAGCTACTCCTATTGGGAAGGGATTTGTCTACTCTTATAATGTTGTTTCTGCTACTTTTATAATAATATTTTGTGATTGAATTTATTGAGAGTGTTGGTTAAAGAACGAGCAAAACGTTTTCACGTCCGGAATATAATTTTTCCTAATAGAAGGCAATTTGAATTGTTTCAAACCGATTACCATGAATAATCTCATACGTTTCTCTTTCTTCCTCGAGCTATCTGTGTATCTCTTTCTGTCAATATAATTATGTTCATTAATTAATCAACGAGGATGTATATATATAATTCCTAATGTTTTGTGACGAACCATCCACGCTAGGAGGATTTGAACTAACTAAATTTACCTCCATCAACAGAGGGTGCTCTTGAATCTTCAATAATTAAAAGAGAAAACGAGAAAGATTTACAGTTTTTTTAATAAATTTGGGCTTACAAAGCACCAAAATTGCTCGGTCTTCAAATGTCAATTCAGAACATTGAAAATGTGTCTAAAATTATATACTTCTGTTCGGGACATCTATGCTGCTACCATCAGAGCTATTCCAGTTGTATTTGGGAAATCTCTATGGAAGACAGAAACAAAAAATAATCATTTTGTAAGGCTGGCAAGCATAAAATGTTTCCATTAATATAGAATGTTTAAATAAGTAATAAACAATCATGTTGAAAACAAATTTTCAGGGGCAAATTTTGAAAATCGCAACCCTTAATGAATGGCAGGTCTAACAAGTTGGTAGACCTGCACTCTGTTTTCTTGCTTGAGATTTCTTATGGCAGATGTGAGCAAGGTTTCTCAACTGCTCAAATGCAGACATGCTTTCAGTATCAAACCCTCCTGCAAACTGTAAACAAAAACCCAATGAATTTTGTTTTAGCAGCTATATATTTTATTTTATCAGATTTCCACAATACTAAATAATTACTATTAAGCTGAAATCTAACCTGGTGAACTCGAAAAGCAAAACGGACGCCCTGAAGCATTAAGAATTCGTGTGTAAGCTCCTTCTCACACGATTCCATTGATTTTAGTTCTATTGCAACTCTTTTCATGTACTTTTTCGCCAGCTTAACTGAAGCAAACTTTATCTGCATTTATAATGAATAAATCACTTTACTTCGCACCAAACATAAAGATTAAACCCATGTTCAAAACATATCACAACTGCTGTAACGCTCAATGGCATCAACTAAACCTTGTCAAAAATGTAAGAAAGAAAAAGATTTATTAGTGTAATATCAATGGAAACATAAAAATATTACACTACTAAACAGCTGAAACTCACGCCAAGTAAAGCAGTTGGAATCAGGGTTTGTTTTGTTAACATCGGGAATAGTTGCTCTTAGAAATTTGTTTGTCTTGGTTTGCAAAAAGAATCTATTATGCTTTTAGAAGAGGATTCACAAAGAATTAGAGCCTTATTCCTCCAACTAATATGCTGTATCCTGGGGCAACCTTCTAATGAGCAAGGACAAGAAGATCTGTATTTTGGAAGCAACATTTAATAAGAAACTCTGGAAAGAAAGGTATTTGCAGAAACAGTATTCCATTATCATCGGCTTTGAAAGCTTAGGAATATAAGTATGTTCACATATTCACCAAAAATCATTGAGTTCTGCCCTTCGCTATTCAGGGGACAAAAGTGGCATTACTGTACCTTCTGTTAACTATTTTTAATTCACATTTGAAACAGAGGCCCATCATATCAAAGGGGAAAAAATTCTAGATACTCAGCCAAACTGTTTGGTTCTCATCTCCATTATTCCTGTCGGCGAGGAGGAAGATGAGAAATATGATCATATTACGATACCAAACATCAAGCACAGATTTGCTATACAAATTACTTAATTGCAGTGAAGGATTCTTTAGTAATCATTTTGTTTCTTTCAAAGATAATTTACGAAGAGATATTTTGTTAACTTTCCTTAGACTCTGGATATTTGGAGCAGGATATGTGAACAGGCCAATGTGACGCCCCTTGTCCACAGAACCAGCTGGGTTTCTCTTTCATTGCCTCTTGCCTTTATTTACAAATTATCGTTATACATAAATCATAATTGGAGGTGGTAAAGCAATAAGTCTAGGTCAATGTGAGGCTTCCAGTCCCGCCTGCTTCCTCTTTCTGTCTCTTGCCTTTGTTTTCCAATCAGAATAGCTAAAACATAATTCGTTGTGGTAGGACAGAAGGAATCACCTCAAAACATTCCAACTTTATCTAGGACAGGTTGTATGCAGCATGCAATAAGGAATACCCACAGATTGCTCCTTTTCCTATTGTTATTATGATCCAAATTACAACAATCCTTGCAAATATAAAGCTTGATTTGCAGTCCAGATTATCCTAAAGTTTGAACTGTCTTTATATTCCTTTCTCAACATCATTTGTAAGCTTGATTTAGTGGAGCTTATAAATACTTTTGTGAATCAGAGCTTCTGCAATTATTATTCGAGCATCAATATTTTTTCTCTTAATATTGATCTAAGAATCAAGCATTACGAATTTTCTTCATCCTGGTAGAATTGAACATGAGCACATTTCGATTTTTTGTCCTAAACAGTTGATAAGAAGCAGACAAGGTTATAGTCTAAATGGACACCCTGAGTATTCCAACTCCATTATATGTGGAAATTGTGAAATAGATAAGCCTAAGACTGAATAAAAAGTAATCATCTCACCCTGATAAAAGCATTCTGAATAATCCAACATGAACTAGTGCTTGCATGTTAAATGAACAAAGTTACAATACATTGCCCCAAATTTCAGTAAGTACCTTGCTAACAATTCCAGTATCTAGCATCCAATCCCATGGTATCTGAAACTCTTTGTATCGTGTCATTGCTGTATCTCTCATTCGCAAAAGGCTGTAGACACTATGCTCCAATCTGCCAAAAGAGGTAAGCAGAGATCAATGCAATTTTTCCCCGAAAGAAAAGAGATATTTTCAAGCACTATTTGATTTAAATCTAGACTATTTGTAGCAGCAATATTGAACATCAACTTAGTCAGCATGAATTCTAATATGTGAAAAATTTAAATTCTACATCTTGCTATCTTAGTATCCATAATGCTATAAGATGTAAGTAGGCAACAAATTACATGAGTAGTACAGTGTAGAGGAAGAAACAAGAAATATGAAAACCTCTTCAAGGATAGACTGGGTATGGAAGTTCTGAGCTGTAAGGCTCAATGTTTTACATGGGTTCTAATTTCTAACAAGTCTAAAATGTGAAGCATATACTCCAAAATGATTATGGATAACATTGTCAATTATGCAATCTTACTTTTCCAGTAAGGTTAGCATCTTCTTTAAAGCCACATCACAAGGCTGATGAAGATCATCTTCATATGATGTAACTTCAGTTTCCAGCTTCTTTAAATCGCAGTATCCAAAGGCAGCCTCTCTCAAAGCATCAGCTTTCCTCTCTGGCCAGTCAAAATGCTTCAATACTGCTCTTTCGTCAACCTGCAAACATGAAAGCAGGTGTGGTTATTTGTTTGACAGCAGCTAGAAAATAGAAAGAATGAAATCATGAAGACCAGCAAGGAATATGATTGACTGCTTTTCTCAGTGAGAAGATTTAATAAGTGAAGCACATTCTTGAAGAGACACTCATATTCCAAATTTTAGTTCTTAGCAAGTAAAGAAGACAGAATAAGCAATGCTACAAAACCCTTTCTTGAGAACAACAGCAGAGTTCTATTTTGACATAAACTTGTCAATCTTAAGAAACAACTTACCAGGAAAGATAATTCTTCATCAAGCCACTTAACAAATGCTACAACATCCTCTATCTCGGTATACACTGCAGCATGAACTTCACTTATTAAAGACCGGACAAAATCACCTTGAGTCTCCACATCTGTTTTGATCTGCAAAACCCCATTTCACAAAAATAATTGCCCTTCAGAGCTGGAGGATGTTTGAAGACAAAGAAGACAATCATTCTTCACATTGCAAACCATCACAAAAAGATTTGCAGGTCATCCAAGAATTATGATACTTACAGCCAGTAGGTGGGATGACCGGTTCTCAATTTCTCCAATCATGTTACTTCGTGCATTTGCAACATTTGGAGTATCAACCGATGCAGCTCCAGAGGAATCTTTTTTTGCATCTCTTTTCATTAATGAGTGGTAAAACTCAACCACTTCGGGTGCTCTCTGCATTACATCTTTTCCAGGTGCTAATGTATTTGAGGGAGGAGGGAGTGGTGGTGGTGCCCCTTTCGCCCGTAAATGTGGGGGTGGAGGAGGAGGTGGTGCTCCTTTGGACCCTGCATGTGGGGGTGGAGGAGGAGGTGGTGCAACTTTAGACCCTGCACGTGGGGGTGGTGGAGGTGGTGGCGGCATTGTTTTTCTGTCTGAATTGATAGGTCCATTTGTTGCAGCAGGACCAATACTGGGTTTGGGAGGGGGCTTTGGTATCCGTGATGCCCTTCTTTCAACTTCTACTGGTGTCAATTTAGTTACTTCAGAGAATTTGGGCACTTGATTATCCTCCTTAATTTGCTTCTCCTTCTTAAGAAATATTTTTTGTTTATCTTCGAAAGAAGAGCCTTTGGATGTAGGTTGAAGAGTAGAAGGCATATCATTAGATGACTCAAGCCTTGTCTTTTGTTGACCATTAGAAAGAGAAATTTTAGCTGTACCTTCATTGAGTTCTCGTCTGTGGTGCAGAAAATGATGCTCCAATGGTTCCTTTGACTCGCAGCTAGAATAACTATTCCTCGGACTGCTATTGCAAGAGCGATCCTTCTCACTGCCCTGATCTAAAAGATTTTGTACAAATTGCCATTCGTTCCTTTTCTTGGTCAACTTCCTTTTGCCAATCAATCTTGACCTTTTTGAGATACCAATAAGCCCTTGAAAATTTTCGAAAGATAAATCATCAAGATCGCCAGATTCAGATGTACTGGATGAACGAGATGATAAACCCTCATTATCAGAATCTTCCTGCCTTTTTCTCTGTAGCTCGGGCATGGTACATTCCAGAATAAGTTGTTTTGCACTGCGCCGTGAGTTTGGACTCAAACTGTCATTTAAATCATCTGCTGACCTTTTCCCAGATGTCTGCTTGTAACTGCTAAGCTGGTAGTGCAAATTGGCATTGACCCAGCGCAAGTGAGCAAGTTCTTCAACTTCTGTAAAGCGATCCATCTGCAATCCTTCAACTTGTTTCCGAAGATCTTCATTTGTGTGCCTTAACATAGACTCTTCGGTTTCAGCTTTTGCAACCAGATTGATCTGCACAAATTCCACATGAAATGATTGTCTTTAGAGTGTTAAAGTAATTCAACTATTTCGATACCCTTGAAATGACCAACCAGATTACTCTGCACAAATTCCACATGAAATGGTTGTCTTTAGAGTGTTAAAGTAATTCAACTATTTCGATACCCTTGAAATGACCAAGCTCTAATAGGTGGATAAGACAGAAGGGAATAAAATCTTCAAGAAATGTACATACTACTATAATCAATAGAATCTTGCAACTTTAAGAACATTCAAATTGAACATAGTCAGGAGCACAAAAAAGGGTTCGAACTACCAGATAAGTGGGACTCTGATACAGGATGTACAAAGCTAAGGTATAGACGGAAAAATCCAACAGAAGAGGGAATGGATGCAGAATGGACCCAAAATTTCTAAACAGAGCATCCAATAGAGTATATGCACAAAGTATATAGTATGGGAAAATGTTTCATTTATAAATTCATGCATATTCTCTAGATTGATAGCAACCGAATTGTCTATGCAATTTAGTGAAGGGTAGTCTGTTGAAAGGGTATAATTGGTTTCTTTGAATAGTTATGAACATATTTATGAGGTTATCAAAAAACCCTACCATTAATTGGCTTTTGGCAAGAATCTAAAATTTCTGTTAAGTGGCTGCTCTGGAAACCGCACTATATATTCTATAGCCTATTTTGAATCATTGATCAAATTTATCACTTGAATAAAAAATAGGAACTCACAGTGATTCCTAAAGATCTTAAATGAATCTTTGAGGACATGAAGCTGAAAGATTTACAGATATTCAACCTAGCAGTTCTCAGAGGGTTCTTGTTTGAACTTACCTCAGCAATGCTTCTCAAAGCAACAATTTGTGATTCAGCTGCTGCAAGCTGTGACATAAATTCATTATTTTGTTGTACAAGTTCTGCACTTGATTGGCGCAATTCTTTTAATTCAATTTCTAAATGTTGTATTTTCTTTTCTGCATTTGAAGCATCCCCCTTCTTCATTTCTTCAATATGTGCTTTTTCAGCTTTCAGTTCTGTTTCCAAGGCTGGAACCCTAGCAATTTCCTCACGCATTTGAATCTTCTCTCTTTCCAATGAGCCAATTTTTTTCATCATAACCTGAGCTTCGATGTTCTTAAACTCTAACTCTTTCTCAAGCTCGGAAAGTCTAGTGACTCGTTCCTTATATTCAATAAGCTCTGCCTCTTTCTCCTGCAATTCCTTCTCAAGCTGCTCAAGCTCGTTCACATTACGCTTTGCACAAATAGGCTCCGAAACCCCAGGAGATTGTGCATTGTTAACCTTAGGCAAGTACCCGATCAGAGATCTCTTTACACGAGCAGAGTACTCACTGGCTCGAACTTTGGACTTCTGCAGAGAGCTGTTAACGGACGACTGCTTCTTATTTGACAGGAGAACATTTTTTGAAACCTCCAGCAAAGGTCCCGGAGGATTGTTCTCAGCTCCCACTGGCGTCTTTGCTTTCCCAACTACCATTGCAGGAAGGAGTCTGAAATTACGTGTAGATTGCAAACAAAAAAAGTTTAACATCACCTTAACATCTGGCATTTCTAATGCCAAAAGCCTACCTCTACTAAAAATTTATCACAAAGCTAATTCTTTATTCGTCTTGACAAATGGTAACAACATTTTCAAAGAAACACTAAATAACTCATAAATCTTCAAAGAAACAACAGAGCTCAGCAGATTATTAAAAGCTGAAGATCTTGATCTCTAAATTCAAAATGCTAAAGCTTACATTGTTCAAGAAATGCTTAAAAAAAGCAACTTTTAGAGCAAAATGCGGCAGAAGCTAGCCGTAAACATGTTGTTCGGAGTTCTGAAACTTGACGCCAGTTCGTTCCGCCTCAGAAGAGCATATATGCTCTTGACACTGCATTTGCCTCACCAAAATATAAATATTTAAAGGAAATTTAGGTGTTTCCGTAATCGAGAAGACAATTTCTGGTTGGGGAAGAACCAAATACGAAGATTTGAATTTGTTAATGTTAATACTAGTAAAATACACACTAGAAAATGCTTCAAATGGACTAAAACCATGGCAACGAGCATGTATTTACCTCAAATAATCTCCGGAAACACGATTTTGCATGAAAATTTCATTTCTTCTACTGTTCACTAATGATTCCCCTGTAAAGTTTTATCCGAAAGGTTCTCAATAGATGTTTATAGCCGTTACAAGTCAAACATTTGGTGATTTCAAACTCCAAAACTCGTGGTACAGAAAATTAACTTTACCGATACAGTCGAGGCGTGCGACAATAATTTCCACCATAAAATGTAAGATTAACAGAAAAAATTTGCCTGCACGCAGAATTTTGTTGACAAGTTTTACCTTCCAGCATCACAACGGTAGGAATGTTAAATATAAAATAATAATTATGATTATTTTGAATTCTTTCGCCGTTGAGCTGTGTACTTTCTTTTTCACGAGATTCGAACTCCGGACCTGTCGCTGTTAACAACAACATAATTATCGTTACCTATTATAAAATTGACGAAAAATAACTTTTGACTTTCTGTTTTAGAAGTAATTTAATCTCAGCGCAACATTTTACAGGATTTTTATGGGAACACGTTTGAGATATTTAAATTTTTAGAAGTAATTTAATCTCAGCGCAACATTTTACAGGATTTTTATGGGAACACGTTTGAGATATTTAAATTTCGTACCTGGTTTCGGTTCGAACTTCAATTTCTGTTGACGACCGTTGGTTATAAGCTGGTCTTGTCAAACGTCAGGCTTTTTGTACATTAATGCGGTGAACCCTAAAAGATGGGCATTAGTTTTGTTATGTTGCCCACCTAGTTAGCATTCATCGTTATGGGTTTAGTACAATTATTTATTTGTGGTTGCAAATGGGACATTTCAACGTATTAATTTGTTATTTTAACAAATAGGTTGCTTTTATATCCATGAAACAGGGTGGAATCACGTTGCAAAAATATGGTTTCTGGTCACCATCACAATAGAAATAAATTGTAAAAGAGGGCGAGATTTAAATTTGACATCTATTATGTATTTATATTAAAACAAAAACCAGCGTTTAAATCATTATAGGGGAAGGATATTATTAGTCGTTATAGCTAACTTCATGTATCTATAGATTCTTTATGGTACATCAGATTTCAATGATTTTTTATTGTTGTTGTTTTCATATGAAGCTTAAGCTTGGGCTTTTGGGTAGTAACGACACATGTTGTGGGATCCATTATGTGTGCAAGGGTTATAGTGTGGTCATTTCAAAGTGTCACCTAATACTTGCATAAAGATGCCCCAATATTGTGCACTACTACCACCTCAAAAATGGCCCATGCTTATGTACAAATGCCCTAGTGGTTGTGTGCTATGGGTACCAATAAAGTTGCACAACTCCAATTAAAATCCAAATATTCTAACTATTGGGAATAAAGTGAGCCACTATTAATACATGTGAAATTTACTAATGAACTTTTAGTTATCATTTCTTGGGTTTCTTTAAAGTTAGTAATTGGAGGTTTGGGTGAGCAAGGAGTGAACGGTAATTGAAATGGGTTGTAACTGGTGGACGCGTCTATTATGGCTCCAAAAAGACAGTACGGATTGACTAACACGTGTGCTAGTCGCACATTTTACATCGTCGATTTTGCAGTTAATGGATGTGATTGACTAACCTGTCACTGACACGTTGTACGAAAGGTCTATTTTGGAGCTAGAACAGTTGCGACCATAACTGGTGCTCTTCCCCTATCAGGTGTTGATATAAAAAAAATATTACTATTTGGATTGTTGAAATATCATGTCTTTAATGCACATTGTTATCATATTGCATTATATTATCTATAAAATTGTTCCTACTTTTTGTTGTTAAAGAAAGCTAGTTTTACTTTGTTGAAATGCAATGTTTTATTTTAGCTTTATACATATATGGTCACTAATTTGGTTGGTATATGAAATTTATTTTGTAGAAGGTTATGAGATGATTTTTTAAAATTAAATTTGATTTTCTTATATATATATATATATATATATATATATATATATATATATATATATATATATATATATATATATATATATATATATATATATATATTCTAGATCGTTTACAAATATTTTACTCATACGAGCATCAACTTGAGACCATTACATGACACTAATACTTGCTCATTTCGAGCAACCACACTAGAATCAAGACCAAGAAGACCAAGAGTCACAAAACATAATCCACTTATTAGAAACCACCTAGAAGCCAACTGTGGAAGACTAAGAGTCACAACTTTGAATTCCATATTAGATGTCCCTTTGGGATTTGAACTTTGAGCTCCACAATGAGAACTCAATGCTTTAACCAATATAACACAATCCCTTGACTAAATTTAAAATTTTACTTTCTTAATAGATTATATATACTTAAAAAATATATTCTTTTATAAATGTCTAAAGTGAAATGATTTGAATATAATTTAATGTTTTATATATTTTAAGAGTCAATGCAAAATATAAATTGATGTGTTAAATTTGGTATCTATTTGGAATGCATTACCCAAACACCAGAATCGATCACTCGCACACGAAGTTCCACGAGTGTGATGTTTTTCAAATCCTAATATGATTTCTATCTCGTCAACCTCTAGAGGAGCCACCTAACTTGGCCCCACCCAAACCAAGATCCATTCTTCCCACTTTTCAAGATTGTATTTCTCTTCACTATCTTGCAGTTTCCCTCGTGAATTTTCAATTATAATGCAAAATTCTTCACGAAGGACACCACCACATCGTCTAGAGTCTATGCTTCAAATTTTTTCTTTGATCCCATGGAGCCCAATAGTCCTTTGTTTGAGGAAGTGCTTCCTGAATAGTCATGGGGGGGAGAGGTAATGCTTGAAATCACCCTTCTATTGGGAGATTGTGTACATAACTTATTGGTCTTCTGAAAGCTGAAATTACTTCGAGTCCGCCAACTTTGGTTCCACACTAGAGAAATTTTTGGATATTGACTTCCAAATATCCTTCGGTGCAAAAGCATCATTCTCATAATAGAAAAAAGGTGCTCCTTGCATGAACACATTGATTTCCTCCAAAGCGTGGCCCAATAGGTTTCGCAGGAACTCCAAAACTAGTTAGTCCCTCTGAACATAAATTAGACACGTCACATCAAACACTCCAGACATTGTTTGTTTGTATTGCATACTCTATATCTATTTATCACCCTTTAACACTTTCCTCTGCTTTTCTCCAATTGCTCTCTTCTAGGCAGTTGATGAGCTTGTTTCCATGTCATTCAAGATAATGCCTGCTTGCTTTCTTTTAGGAAATTTGCTTGCACATGACTCTAAAGCTTGTATGTTTTGCTTCCGTACAGATATAAATTTTAATTCATGCTCAGATAATAATTAAATAAAATAACCATTTGTAAAGAAAAGATTTAGTCATTTGATGTTACATATTATCTGACGGAAAGATCCTAGACAATTCTTGGAGAAAGGAAACATCATTGATAATAATTTTTTGCAAATAACACTGAATCAAATAAATAATAAATGTTTAATGCAATTTTTAAAAATAGAACTCGTTCAATGCTTTCATTCACCGACAACAAATCCGTTTGACCCACATCATCTCTCATCGTCAAAATTTCGAAGATAACTAATGAAACGTCTGACAAGGATGTTGTATATCCGACGTCACTTCCATGTCGGATGGTCGTTGAGGAGAAATCATAACATCCATCGAAAATCCGATGAAAATCCGTCGATATTTGTGGTGAGGGGTGCAAATATAGCCGCCGTCGGATGAGTTCATTACATTGTCAGATTACCAACACAAATGGCATCATTAGGAAGCCCGACGATGAGTTTTTGACAGTAAAGTTGGTCGGAAGTCCGACATTTGGTCGTCGCAAATCCGACAATTAGCCATTGGAAATTAGGCCCAAATGTACTAGTGTCCGGTTCGAGCACACACCCATAGTCAGTCTCTACTCCATTGGCCATCGAAAAGACCATAAAAGCATTGCTTCGATCTCCCGTTGAACCAGCGACTCCACTAATGCAGCTCTGCCAGGTGGCACCCCCTGATTGTCTCTGAGGTCCCTACCCTGCCACCTTAGCATGACCTCACTAACCACATGGAATGAAGCTCTTCTTTGTCGCTAGGTCGCAATGGAAAGTCTAACGAGAAATTTCCCATCGCGACCTAATGACCACCACTTACTCACCATGTCGCGAGGGATACCATTTCGGGCACTTCACAACCTCAGTACATCGACAGCTGCTGATAGCCCCTGAATTTTACTCCACCATTGATCTTCCTCAAATTTGTCGTTGGATCTTCTCGATTTGCACAACCCTTATCTCACCTGGGCTGCTCACTTATGCCACATGTCACTTCCTGATTGGCTCTAGAGTCCCTATCCTGCCACCTTAGCATGACCTCACTAATTGCCCGAAATGAAGCTCTTCTTTGTCGCTGGGTCACGATGGATATTCTATCAAGTAGTTTCCCATCACGACCTAGTGACTAGCGCTGGATCTTCCTTGATCTGCTCATCCATTAGCCCATCACAAGAAGAGGGTTCCATCGGCCCAACAAGAGTCACACCAACAGTTGTTCCATCAGGATAGGTTACTCCAATCAGTCTGAACACAAGTCAAGTTAATTTGAGGCACATTTCCAACAAACTCCCACTTGACAAGGAATTCACTGGACCGATCACCATTCCAGACATTACTGAGAAACATGGGTATCAAGACCCATAGAATTAGAACACCATCTGAACTTGTGAGTGCTCATAGGTTTCGTCAAGGTGTCTGCAACATTTTCCAGAGTGTCTACCTTGTTAAGATAAACTTTTCCATCTTCCACCATGTCACGAACAAAGTGATACTGAACATCAATATGCTTCGTTCTGGCATGGAAAGTAGGGTTCTTTACCAAACATATGGCACTTTGACTGTCACTCCAAATTTTAACCTGCCCTGCATCAAAACCAGTATCTGAACTCAAACACCTAAGCCAAACAACTTCTTTACAAGCATGTGTGGCCGCCATGAATTATGCCTTTGTAGTGTACAAAGCGACTACAGATTGCCGCTTGCTCATCCAACTAATTGCTCCACCATTCATGACAAAAACATATCCACTAGTGGATCTTCTTCTGTCTATGTCTCCTGCCCAATCAGAATCCACAAAACCACATACACTGAGATTTTTCTTTGAATCATCAAAATGACCATGATAGCACAAAGCAAAATTTGAAGTTCCCTTCAGATATATAAACACCCTCTTTATAGCATCCCAATGCGGCCTTCCTAGATTCGACATAAACCTGCTTAGTACTCACACTCATTGGGCAATGTCTGGTCTTGTACAGACCATAGCATACATCAAGATGCCAATAGAACTTACATAAGGGATGTTCTTCATGTCAGCAATCTCTTTTGGAGATTTCGGACTGTCAAGCACATACAGCTTAGTTCCCTGCAAGATGGGAACAACCTGTGATTTACAGTTAGACATATGAAACTTGTCAAGAACATTGGTTATATATTTTCTCTGGCTGAGCCAAAGTTTCCTCTTAGATCTATGCCTTTTGATCTCCATTTTGAGAATGTAATTTTCTGCTCCTAAGTCCATTTCAAATTTCATAGATAACTGAGATTTTAAATCTGAGATCATACCTTTTGTATTTCCTATGAACAACATGTCACCTACATACAAAGCTATGATAAGAATCCTATCACCTTCTGTTTTGTAGTAGACACAATGATTAGCTTTTGATCTCACAAATCCCAAGGACAAAACAAATGTATCATACTTTTGATACCACATTCCGGGAGATTGTTTCAAACCATACAGAGACTTCTTGAGTCTGCAAACCAAGTGTTCTTTACCTTTTTCCACAAAATGCTCAGGCCGAGACATATAAATCTCTTCAAGATCACCATGAAGAAACGTTGTCTTCATATTTGTTTGCTCAATCTCCCAATCATATGCTACTGCAAGTGACAAGACAAATCTGATAGATGTCAGCTTAGCCACATGAGAAAAGATCTCTCCATAGTCAATACCTTCCTTTTGAGAATACCCCTTTGCAACCAATCTTGCTTTGTACTTGTCAATGCTACCATCTGGACCATACTTCTTTTTGAACACCCACTTGCAGCCTATAGGATCTCTACCTTTAGGCAATGGCACCAAATCCCAAGTTCCATTTTTATCCAATGATGAAATTTCATCATTCATGGCTTCCAACTAGGAATTTGAATCAGGCATTTTAATAGCTTCTTTGATAGTCCTAGACTCATCAGTATATGCAAGTATAGCATAAGCACAATTAACATTCAACATAGAGTGACTGTACTTATTAGGTGTATACCTATTAGGTTTCCACCTCTCTCGAGTAGATCTTCTCAACTCTGGTGTTGAGGCTTCTTAAGGTTCAATAGGAGGCTCATCATCATGTTCTTCTTCAGAACTACTTGAACTACTTGAACTCTCCTCATCTTCAGATATCTCAGGAGATTCTTCCTTAGCTGAAGGAATTTCAACCTCAGCTTCTCCTTGGTTTCCTATGTTGTGATCTAGTGACATAGGTTTCGGCTCATGAAAAATCACACTTCTGTTGTATATAACCTTACTAGTCACTGGATTCCAAAGTTTGTATCCTTTCACACCAACTCCATAGCCAATGAAGATACATTTCATAGCTTTGTTATCCAACTTAGATCTATTAACATCAAGCACATGAGCATATGCCTCTACACCAAAAACATGAAGGTGCCTTAAAGAAGGTTTCTTACCAGACCATACTTCCATAGGTGGTTTGTCAACCAATGCTAAAGTAGGAGAATGATTCAATAGGTAACATACTATAGCAACTGCTTTAGCCTAGAATTTTTGTTCCAGCCCAACTCCGCTCAACATGCTTCTTGCTTTCTTCATTAGAGACTGATTCAACCTTTCAACAACTCCATTTTATTGTGGAGTGTAAGGTACAGTCTTGTGTCTCTTAATTCCATGATCAACACAGTACTTGTCGAAATCTGCACTACAGTATTCACCACCATTGTATGTTCTTAAACATTGAATCCTTCTCCCAGTCTGATTTTCAACAAGGTTCTTAAACTCCTTAAACCGACTGAACACTTCTGATTTACTTTTAAGAAAGTACATAAATTCCCTTCTTGAATAATCATCTACAAAAGATACATAGTACTTAGACTTAGATAGAGAAGGAACATCCACTGGACCAAACACATTAGAGTGAACATAATCCAGAATGTCAGAAGACTTATGAGAACTGGAATAAAACTAAACATGGTTATGTTTTCCATATATGCAGTTTTCACATGAATCGAAATCAAAACTACAATCATTCAAACCTTCAACTAGATTCTTATTCTTCAAAACTTTTAAACCTTTTTCACCTATGTGGCCTAACCTGTTATGCCAGAGCATTGTTTTCTCATTTGGAAGTCTATCTTCCAATGAATTAGCATTATGCATCATTACAATTGTCTTAACAGACTTTTCAGAGGTTACATTACAACTGTAGTCACATAAATCTGTCCACTTAATTAAATGAATACTTAGTATTTATTTGATTATTTAACCATCAATTAATAATTAATTAAATTAATATTTAATTAATTCATCTTAACCCTATTCTCCTATTAATTAAATAAATTATTCAATTTATTTGATTTAATTCACTTAACCAAATTCAGACCATTAATTAAATAAATAAATCATATTTATTTAATTAAATCTTCTCTCACATTTAAATAAATTAATATTTATTTAAAACCCCCAAAATCCCACCTCTCACATTTAAATAAATAAATCATTTATTTCAATCACCTTTATCCTCCACCCACTTGCATTTTCCTACAAATGCAAATTGCACAATTATTTTAAATAAATAATTTATTTAAATCACCTTTATCCTCCACCCACTTGCATTTTCCTACAAATGCAAGTTGCACAATTATTTTAAATAAATAATTTATTTAAATCACATTTATCCTCCACCCACTTGTATTTTCCTACAAAAACAAATTGCACAACTATTTTAAATAAATTATTTATTTAAAATCCTATTTATCCTCACCCACTTGAAACCTTTAATGGTTTCCCTTAAAGTAGTCAAACTTGATGGCTTTAAAGTCTTCAAACTTGATGGCTTCCTTCTATAGTCTTCTTAAGACTTTAATGGTTTTCCTTAAAGTCTTCAAGCCTTTAATGGTTTCCCTCAAAGTCTTCAAGCATTTTAAATGCTTTATCTTCATTTTTCTCATTTAAATAAATTAATATTTATTTGAATATTTATCCAAATGCAAATTACACCATTTAATTGAAATAAATGATTTTATTTTAATTGAAAATACCAAAATTTCTCCCACTTGCATTTTCCTACAAAATCCACTTGTATGCCTAAACCCCTTCTAGATTCTTCTAAACCCTTCCTAATTAGCCTAATCCATCCCTTAAATATTGTCACATTCCTAAGCAAATTGGAGTCACTTCTCAAAGACTCCAAAGTCTTTGAAAAGCAATTAATGCTTTGTGTGTTCAACAAATTAACCCTCAAAGTCTTGGATAACCTTTGAAAGCTTCCAACCTTCAACCACTAAATGGCTCAAAGTCTTGGATAACCTTTGAAAGCTTCCAACCTTCAACCACTTAATCCCCAAAGTCTCCAATAACCATTAATGGTTAATTCAACCCTCCCACATGGTTAAAACATTTGTTTTGACTCAACCTCTACCCAACCCAAAGGTCTCATCAGGCCATTAATGCTTTGACCATGATTATCTCTTAAACATTTGCACAAAGGTTTATCCTTGGATTAACTCTTAATCCAGTGGGTAATCTTAATTTAGACTTGACCCTTGCCTTCTAGATAACCATGAGGTCTTTTCAGGCCTTTAATGCCTCCAACCTCTTCTCTCAACCCAATCCTATGTTGAAACTTGTCACCATTTTATTGGTGCCAATTGTGCACATGGATCCCCAACTTTCAATCCTAACCCTTGTTAAGATTGCTCAATCTTAACCCTTCATTTCCCTATTTCTTCTATAAATAGAACCCTTCTCCTCAAGCAAAAGGGGAAGCATTTTAGAGTATTGTTGTTATACTGGCATTAGCATAGAGCTTTTTCATAGCATCACTATCTACTCTTGTATAGTATTTGCTTATCATATTCAACCATCTTGAATCTCCATATGGCATCCATGGCTAGTGCTAAAAGCTGAGAGCTACACTCATTTGGGACTTGGAGAGGAGAGGAACAAGGGAGGAGCAACTATGAGCATCTTGATTAGCTATTTCATTCTATGTTTATATGCTTTCTATTTCATGCTTAATATCTCTCTTGATATGCCTGTTTAGGATAATCTTTTGTTGCTAACACTAACGTTTGTTTCTTGTGCTCTTGTGTGTGTTGCCATCAAACAGATTTTCTAATCCTTTTTGCAGAGCATCAACAACATATAGGTTCAACATGTATACCATTCCACCAGCATATGGTTCATACTTCAAGAACCACTCCTTGTGAGAGGTCATGTGACATGATGCACCAGAATCTACAACATATAGATTCTTCTTCTTCTTCTTCTTCTTCTTCTTCTTCTTCTTCTTCTTCTTCTTCCTCTTCTTCTTCTTCTTCTTCTCCTTGCAATCCTTTTGGATATGCCCTTTTTTCCCACAGTTCCAACACTTCACCTTTGACTTCTTGCCTAGAGATTTTGATCTCTCTTGAGACTTGGACTTGGACTTCTTTCCTTTCTTCTTGTCTTTGTCCTCCTGTCTCCCTCAAATAGAGAGTGCATCTTTTGTCATCTTAGAAGACTTCTTTCTCATTTGTTTTGACAAAAGAGTTAACCACAGTATCCATCTTGAACTAGGTCTTAGTACTACCGATAGCCATCACTAAATGATCCCAAGAGTCAGGCAATGAACACAACAACACCATGCAACGTTATTCTTCCTGAATGGTCACACCAATAGAAGTTAACTATGCAAGAACCATGTTGAATGCATTCAAGTGGTCTGCCAATGGTGTTCCTGCATCCATCTTCAGAGAGTACAACTTCTTCCTCAAGAAAAATTTATTTACCAAGGACTTGCCTTGATAAATATCTCCCAACTTATTCTAGAGAAGATGTGCAGTCTTCTCCTCATGGATGTTTAACAAAACAAAATTAGCAAGACATGGCCTGATTAGACCCCTTGCCTTCTGTTCGACTAATTGCCAATCCTCTTGCTTCATGTCTATAGGTTTTTGCCCAGAAATAACAATCCAAAGGTCTCGATCAACCAACAAGTCTTCCATCTTGAGTTTCCATAGTTTGAAACTGGAACCATTAAATTTTTCCATGTCTATGCGCCCTGAGGTGCTCGCCATATTAACCTGTAAAACAAACAAGTAGACACTCTACAATACTTCCACTGAAATAGAACTGACACAAAAAACTAACCCTACCCAACAAGGATAACAAAACGGGCCAAGCTCTGATACCACCTGTAAGGAAAGCACAGTGCGGAAACGCCTTCCTAATGTTAATTAAAAGGGAAGATCATGCAAGAATGTAGTTTAAAACTTTTACAAAATGTTAATAATAACATAGACAAAACACATAGAATCAACACAGAGACAGAACACCAAAAATTACGTCAGAAAACCCTTTCAGGAAAAACCCACCACCAATAGTTGAAACACTTTATTTCCAATAAATAAATTTACAATAAAGTTTCATTCTGCAACTACAAGTATTCATTCTCAGATTCTCATGAACTGGACACTACAATTGACTCACACTATTAGTCTATCACCATAGTTATCCAATGGCTACATATATCAGATTGTTGACAATTCATCGGAGCAACTGCACCAATGGTTTGAATTATAACCATCTGTGTCGGTTTGCATTCATGGGAAACACAATATCCCACATGCACTAGGAAGTCGGGTTGGTTCGTATTCATATATACCGACAAGACCATCTTCAATGTCCAAGTGTTTATCTTTTGGACTCTGGTTCGAGTGCACACCCTTAGTTAGTCTCTACTCCATCGGCCATCGGAAAGACCACAAAGAATTGCTCCGATCTCCTGATGAACTAGCGACTCCACTAATGCAGCTCTACCATGTGGCACCCCTTGATTGGCTCCAGGGTCCCTACCCTACCACCTTAGCATGACCTCACTAACCGCCTAGAATGAAGCTATTCCCCCTGTTTCAGTGTTTTTCCCTTCTCTGTCTTTCCCTTTCTTTTAATACGTTTGTGTTAAATAGTGCCTCTGTTCAAACGCAGACTAGCGCTATTGTAACAAAACGTTGTACAAATCACCTTGTAACCAAAAAAAAAAAAAAATTAGGCTTGTAGAAGCCCACCAAATAGGCGGATTTTACTAACTATTTTTCTCTTTTGTGTAGATTTAAATTAGATTAAAAAGTAGATTTATATTTTTTACTAACTTGTTTTTTGAAGTTGGTTTTAAAAATGAATTCACTTTTTATTTTGGTTTAAAATTAACTTCACATTTCAAATTTGGGCTTTTAAAAAAAGAATCACACATTTGTTTGGGGCTCTTAAAAAGAATTTCATTGTTCCAAGGTAAAAAGAACCACAAAATTACACAAAAACAACTTTTTTTTTTTTTTTTGCAAGTTAGGAAACAAACTTCGTTTTGGTGCTTAAAATAAACAAGGCAAAATTTATTTCTTGCATCAAGATAAAACTCACAATCCACACTTCCATTTTTGGTGCAAATAAAATTCACAATCAACTTGTCTCATTTTTAAAGCAATTTTACTTCATGCAAACGTGTTTTTCATTAAGTTGACCAGGATTTTCAAAATTCTAGATTACAAAACACATTGCCTTTGAAGTTAAAAAGAACACCATGACTGTTGGAGCAACATCTCCAAATAGTTAGATCATATTGCCATGATGGATTAAAAAGAACAAGTGAATTTCATGTTTGGCACGCTTGTGCACAAAAGTCAGTCGAGTGGACCTACTTCTAACACACACTATCCTCTCCCTTGGCTCTCGTGGTCCTAGGTGCAAGAGAAAAGTGTTAGTAACGCTCAAATTTTATCTTTTTAAGAGAGGCCTGCCAAGGGATCGATACTCTTGGGAACGACCTCGAGCGGTAAATCCTTCGAGCCGCTATAGAAATCAGGTGTGAGCGAAAGCTGTAGCCTTGGGTATAGCTGTTCCTACAGTGTAACTGGCCGAAAGGACAAATGGGCCCCACCACCAGTTACAAGGCTCTTAAGTGAGTCACTGCAGAATGAACTTATGTCCAAAAACATCGAACATGACTAAACACCTTTAAGTAGTAGCCCACCCGTTCTATTGATTGAGGATATTTGCGATATAATTTAGTGCAAGAGCATAGATGGTTTTGCTCCCAAGATACTCACCATACATATTTCCTTGAGTAGAAACATAGCTTTTTGAAAAGTCACTTGTGGCTTGATAAAAGTGGTGACTCCCCCATCATAGGGATCATCTATTTGTTATGCTCGTGCAAGACTTAGTATATCACATCCTTACCTGCCACAGCGGGATTCATAAGGTATGTAGTACCAAAGTCGAAGAAATATCAAGATGTGGGCTAAATTTATCACAACTGGCCATTTGACCTTAGGGATAAAAAGTGTTTGAAGTGTGTTCATTTTACAGACCTAGTGCGAATTGAGCCGACTTCAGGCTTTGGAAATACACCTTAAAATACATCTAAAGGAAGGGTCAAAAACAAGTCCAAGAATTGGGTTGATCTAGACCCATACTCATTTGTGCCTTTGAGGCTACAATCTTGTGTTTGTGTGCTTGCTTTGTTTTCTTGTCAAAGAAAAATCAGAAAATCAATCCCAAAAACAAAGTATTCATCCAACATCTGTCAACACAACCAAAAATACCAAAAACAAAGTGCAAACAAACAAAGAGTCAAAAATTTATGACCATTCTTCACATCTTGCGAAAGAAGAAGTGTCATCAGAGTATCACCTTGAAAAGGAGACCACTAAGCTCAAAGGCTTTGATCAAAAGGAGGAAATTCTTCTATCTCAATAGACAAATTTTTGTCTCACATAGAGTCTTTCTACATCGCATGCGTCTATACCTTCAAGGTAAAACAAACGAGTTTGATTCAGAATCATTGAACCGCAGAGCTTTTATGCAATATAGAGCTCTGAGTTATCACAAAAATCAAGGAGGAAAGATTAACCCCAAATTCTTCCCAAACATTTGTATCACCTACAACACAGCTCGAGAAGTGCCACCAACACCTGAAAGGGAAGAAGATGAGTTTGTCCCATTTGTGACACAAAGTTTTTATTGAAAGTTGAAAAACAAAACATCCATCATCTCACTCATACATCATCACTTCATCATCAATCCATCCCAAAACTCTCAAAACATTAAGAGGTTCTTGTCCCAAGATTCCTTTTTTAGATATTGCTTGAAATCAAACACATCACATCACTTTTAGATTGTTTCTACATCTAGGATAAGCTCATCCTAAGAGACACATCTACGCAGGTTAAAACTAGTTCATGAGTGAATCCTCTCATTGCTAGGTAGTCAAAATCTGTAACACATCTCAGATTTCTCTACACCTTATCACATCCAAACTCATCAAAACAAACAAGCAATTCAAAGAAAGAATTCTGGTTACATTTACCTTTAGAGTGCTAGAGATCTACAATCCACTAATCATCCATCTTTCATCGAACAACTCATCATCATCTTCAATCAACTTCAACACAAACTTGCAAACAAAATGGCTCAAACCCGATCACGATCAAGGCAACGAGAAATAGAAATTGAGGAAGAAGAGGACAACCTCAATGAATTTCAAGAAGCACTTGTAGGAAATGGGAATGATGAAAACCCAGGTACACCCACTCCTTCAACAATCGAAAGGGTTCAGCATAATCCTCATTTTAACAGATTATTTGATGAAATACTAAGGAGCAACGCAGATGCTCACTTCTTAAAACTCGCTCAAGAAGGAGCCAAACTCCCCTCTGACTTTGATCTTGCCCAATTAAGACCAGCATCAGAAAGACAAAGTCGCCATGAGGAAGAAAGAGGTAGAAATCACACCAGATATAACATTCCTCAAGGTAACCCACCACCTCCTCCTCCAAATGAAATGGAGATGTTGCGGCAACAAGTCGAGAATCTCGCCCAACAACTTCATAGTGGTGTTAAGACCAATCAATTCTCACTTAACGACATCTGTCCCTATCCGTTTGATAGGAATCTTTATATGCCACCCTTTCCACGCGGGTTTGAAACACCCAAATTTGAAAAATATAGAGGAAAGGGGGATCCTCGAGATCATGTCCGAGAATTTCATTCTGCTTGTCTTGAAGTGGCTTATGAGGACACATACCTAATGCGCCTTTTTCCCCAAAGCTTGGGAGGAACAACCACATCATGGTTTTCCCGACTTCCAGGTGGCATTAGAACATTTGAGGAACTCATCCAGAAGTTCCTATCTCATTACTCTTATAATATTGAACGCGACATCACCATGGCTGATCTATGCAACACCAAACAAAAACCAGGTGAATTATTCTCAGTATTCCTGCAACGATGGCGCCAAATGTCTAGCAGACGTTCTCTTCAGTTACCTGAACAAGAACTAGTGGAAATTTTCATTTCCAACTTAAACGAAGAAATGGAATTTCACCTGGATGTCAAAGACACAGACTCCTTTAATGATATGATCACCAAGGGTATAAAATGTGAAAGGGCACTCATCAAGAAAGGACTCATCAAAATATTTAATGAACCAAAAGATGGTCCTCGCCCGCGCTTCAATAGCGATAAACCGAACTTCTGGAACAAGAATAAGAATATCGTCAATGATGGAGTTGTGGATGCCAGGACTGTCCAAAATGCACAACCTATGGTTCGGTTTGCAGGACAAAATCCTCCACCTCAAAATAATACACATGGTCCTCCTAATCAAGGTCGCATCACATCTCAAGATGAACCAAGACCTCGTCCACAAAAACAAAAACGCACTTACACTCCCTTAGGGGAACCCATTGAAATAGTGTTGCGACAACTCCTCTCTCAAAATTTGGTCACTCTACCTAAGCTATCAAACTATGAGCCTCAAGTCAAACCAGCATGGTGGAAAGATACTGAACACTGTGAGTTCCATCAAGGAAGAGGACACAAGACAAGTAATTGTCACCGATTGAAAGATCTCATTCAAGATCTTATTGATCGAGGAGAAATTGAGATTGAAGGACATGATCCAAAAATGACAAATAATGATCACCTGATGTTCAAGAATCCACTTCCATCACAAGATCAAAGGGGTCCTTCCACTTCCAGGCGAGGCACCGATACCACTGACTATACGCAGGCTGCGTATAACTACACTGTAAATCACCTGTATGATGCCAGTGAACAAATTGCAACTATAACCTTCAAAAATCCCACCTCAAATTGCAATGTTGTTACACGTCGCGGCAAAGTTACCATAAAGGCAGCTCCACAGGGCACCACCTCTGTCCCGAAGCAATACAATCTTGTGGAACAATTAGACAAAACCCCTGCACTTATATCCATTTTGGAGCTTTTGCGTCTGTCACCCTCTCATTGACCAAAATTCTCAAAGCATTAAGAGGTTCTTGTCCCACGATTCCTTTTTAGATATTGCTTGAAATCAAACACATCACATCACTTTTTAGATTGTTTCTACATCTAGGATAAGCTCATCCTAAGAGACACATCTAGGCAGGTTAAAACTAGTTCATGAGTGAATCCTCTCATTGCTAGGTAGTCAAAATCTGTAACACATCTCAGATTTCTCTACACCTTATCACATCCAAACTTATCAAACAAACAAGCAATTCAAAGAAAGGAATTTCGGTTACATCTACCTTAAAAGTGCTAGAGATCCCCATACAACACAAATCACCAATCATCAATCTTTCATCACCAACTCATCATCATCTTCAATCAACTTCAAAACAAACTTGCAAACAAAATGGCTCAAACCCGATCACGATCAAGGCAGCGAGAAATAGAAATTGAGGAAGAAGAGGACAACCTCAATGAATTTCAAGAAGCACTTGGAGGAAATGTAAATGATGAAAACCCAAGTAGTCCCACTCCTTCAACAATCGAAAGGGTTCAGCATAACCCTCATTTTAACAGATTATTTGATGAAATACTAAGGAGCAATGCGGATGCTCACTTTTTAAGACTCGCTCAAGAAGGAGCCAAACTCCCCTCTGACTTTGATCTTGCCCAATTAAGACAAGCATCAGAAAGACAAAGTCGCCATGAGGAGGAAAGGCGTAGAGATCCCATCAGATATAACATCCCTCGAGGTAACCCACCACCTCCTCCTCCAAATGAAATGGAGATGTTGCGGCAACAAGTCGCGAATCTCGCCCAACAACTTCATAGTGGTGTTAAGACCAATCAATTTTCACTTAACGACATCTGTCCCTATCCGTTTGATAGGAATCTTTATATGCCACCCTTTCCACGCGGGTTTGAAACACCCAAATTTGAAAAATATAGAGGAAAGGGGGATCCCCGTGATCATGTCCGAGAATTTCATTCTGCTTGTCTTGAAGTAGCTTATGAGGACACATACCTAATGCGCCTTTTTCCCCAAAGCTTGGGAGGAACAACCACATCATGGTTTTCCCGACTTCCAGGTGGCATTAGAACATTTGAGGAACTCATCCAGAAGTTCCTATCTCATTACTCTTATAATATTGAACGCGACATCACCATGGCTGATCTATGCAACACCAAACAAAAACCAGGTGAATTATTCTCAGTATTCCTGCAACGATGGCGCCAAATGTCTAGCAGACGTTCTCTTCAGTTACCTGAACAAGAACTAGTGGAAATTTTCATTTCCAACTTAAACGAAGAAATGGAATTTCACCTGGATGTCAAAGACACAGACTCCTTTAACGATATGATCACCAAAGGTATAAAATGTGAAAGGGCACTCATCAAGAAAGGGCTCATCAAAATCTTTAATGAACCAAAAGATGGTCCTCGCCCGCGCTTCAATAGTGACAAACCAAACTTCTGGAACAAGAATAAGAATATCGTCAACGCTGGGGTTGTGGATGCTCGAACTATCCAAAATGCACAACCTGTGGTTCGGTTTGCAGGACAAAATCCTCCACCTCAAAATAACACAAATGTTCCTCCTAATCAAGGTCGCATCACATCTCAGGATGAACCAAGACCTCGTCAGCAAAAACAAAAACGCACATACACTCCCTTAGGGGAACCCATTGAAATAGTGTTGCGACAACTCATTTCTCAAAATTTGATCACTCTACCTAAGCTATCAAACTATGAGCCTCAGGTCAAACCGGCATGGTGGAGAGATACTGAACACTGTGAGTTCCATCAAGGAAGAGGACACAAGACAAGTAATTGTCACCGATTGAAAGATCTCATTCAGGATCTTATTGATCGAGGAGAAATTGAAGTTGAAGGACATGACCCAAAAACAACCAATAATGATCATCAGATGTTCAAGAATCCACTTCCATCACAAGATCAAAGGGGTCCTTCCACTTCTAGGCGAGGCACTGATACCACTGATTATACGCAGGCTGCGTATAATTATACTGTAAATCACCTATATGATGCCAGTGAACAAATTGCAACCATAACCTTCAAAAATCCCACCTCAAATTGCAATGTTGTTACACGTCGTGGCAAGGTCACCATCAAGGCAGCTCCACAAGGCACCACCTCCCCTCCACTTTTCATTCTTTTTCGAGAGATCGCCAGATTTTTCAAAAAAAAATTCGGCCCATCTCTCGAGGGGGCATACCACCCATTAAATTTACATTTTATGGGGCATTTCTTCACACCTATTTTTCTTTCTTTGAAACGACGCGATAAACCGCACCGTCTCAAAGAGGGGCAAATGTAGTCACATAAATCTGTCCACTTAATTAAATGAATATTTAATATTTATTTGATTATTTAACCATCAATTAATAATTAATTAAATTAATATATTTAATTAATTCATCTTAACCCTCTTCTCCTATTAATTAAATAAATTATTCAATTTATTTGATTTAATTCACTTAACCAAATTCAGACCATTAATTAAATAAATAAATCATATTTATTTAATTAAATCTTCTCTCACATTTAAATAAATTAATATTTATTTAAATCCCCCAAAATCCCACCTCTCACATTTAAATAAATAAATCATTTATTTAAATCACCTTTATCCTCCACCCACTTGCATTTTCCTACAAATGCAAGTTGCACAATTATTTTAAATAAATAATTTATTTAAATCACCTTTATCCTCCACCAAATGTTTAAGAGATAATCATGGTCAAAGCATTAATGGCCTGATGAGACCTTTGGGTTGGGTAGAGGTTGAGTCAAAACAAATGTTTTAACCATGTGGGAGGGTTGAATTAACCATTAATGGTTATTGGAGACTTTGGGGATTAAGTGGTTGAAGGTTGGAAGCTTTCAAAGGTTATCCAAGACTTTGAGCCATTTAGTGGTTGAAGGTTGGAAGCTTTCAAAGGTTATCCAAGACTTTGAGGGTTAATTTGTTGAACACACAAAGCATTAATTGCTTTTCAAAGACTTTGGAGTCTTTGAGAAGTGACTCCAATTTGCTTAGGAATGTGACAATATTTAAGGGATGGATTAGGCTAATTAGGAAGGGTTTAGAAGAATCTAGAAGGGGTTTAGGCATACAAGTGGATTTTGTAGGAAAATGCAAGTGGGAGAAATTTTGGTATTTTCAATTAAAATAAAATCATTTATTTCAATTAAATGGTGTAATTTGCATTTGGATAAATATTCAAATAAATATTAATTTATTTAAATGAGAAAAATGAAGATAAAGCATTTAAAATGCTTGAAGACTTTGAGGGAAACCATTAAAGGCTTGAAGACTTTAAGGAAAACCATTGGGATATGCAATAGAATCAGTGGATCCTCGCAAGAAGATCACCATCAAGGCCTATGATGATGCAGAGCGTTCATCCAAAGGAGCGGTGGTGCTACCAATCCGAGTGGGCTCTGTGGTAAAACACATAATTTGTCAGGTTCTGGACCTTCCTCTGCCATATAATCTATTATTAGGAAGACCTTGGATACATGCCATGCAAGCCGTTCCATCTACCTACCATCAATGTATCAAGTTCCCACATAATGGTGCAGAGATCACAATCCTGGGCGATGCAAATCCCTTTGCATTTTGCCATAATATCAGCCATCAACCAGAAATTACTGTTCCTAATAATAGGGAAGCCATTTCCTCCACATCATATGTAAATCCCGCCTCTCTTGCTAGTTCAAACACCCCTATACCCAAGCAAGAAAAGCTTAAGATGAAAATCGCAGAGGAAGGTCCTGGAGAATACAACTTGAGTCAGCTCTTTTGTGTGGGACAAATGCCCACTTCTCCTAGAACACATGGTAAACCACAGCAGTTGCTCCAGCAACCACTAATCACGCCTCCATGTGCCTTAACGCCTTTCATTCTTGGAAAGAGTCAAGAGGAAGAGACACAAGATGAGGACCTGGCGGACTGGATCTATAAAGATCCCATCACCACTGACAAACCGCAAGTTACACTTCCTACGGAACAATATGGCAAAGGCCTCCTCATTATGCAAAGAATGGGGTATGATGGTCAAAGTGCTTTGGGATCCTGCAAACAAGGACGACAGGAACCGCTGTTGCCAGAGTTCAAGCCCAAAGGTAATACAGGCCTTGGCTTTGAAAAAGAGATCCTTCCTAAACTCAGATTCAAAGGAAAACCCAGCAAACCATTTTGCCCACCTACTGCAAAGAGGATACCTTTCATAATCAAAGCACCATCAAGCACTATCCCCACTGCCCCCTCAAGGCTCACAACTCCACCATCACCAATGTCACTCATCCCATCAAACGAACCAGTAATCCTATCAGCAACACCATTTGTAGCAGCAACTATATTGGAACCCGCAGCAGCATCTATGGCACCAGTAGTTCCAGCAGAAGCCACTGAGTCACCATTACCGATACTTCCAGTGACAAATCCATTAAACCCCATCACAATTCCTGCAGCACCGATCACTACAAGGATACATAAACCAATCACACCTGCCGTGTTTAACTCCAAAGACATCCCAGTATGGTATAGCAATCGGATGCTGGAGAGTGATTCAGAGACCGACTCACATGAGTGGGAATTCGATTCAGTGCAACTTAACACTTCAGATGAGGAAGACACATCACCACCTCCACCCCGCAAAGACATCCCTGTTTACGGAGAAGCACAGATAAAGACCACTTGGGTACCTGAGCTGGAAACATCTTCCACAGACCCTACGTCTCATCCTACGCCTGATTCTGATAGGGAGAGTACCATCAACGACCTTCACCACACTGTCTTAACCCTCACTGATACATCTCCCGCACTTAACTTAATCGATGACGTAATGCCCATTGTCCACCCTGAACTCATTGAATGGAACCAACCAAATCCCCCATGTCTTGACCTCTTCCAAAACGATGAGGCTATCATTGACTTTTTGGAATTAAGGGATAATCTACCAAGCGGGGATCACAAAGCTGGATTCGCCATTGAACTTAATAGCGCAGCATACTTCGGGGCGGATGCCAAACCCTTCAGCTGCAAAAATATAACATTAAAACATGGATCTTCTAGTGAAAACCACACTGTGGCACTGTTTGATCCAACAAAAGTAAAAAGAAAGAGCGTATCCAACGGTGAAAACCTCTCTGAGGCGCCGGAGGATGAAGGGTTTGACATTCTCCCTGCTAGTACACAACAGGAACGATCAACGATTCTTATCGAGGAAACCAAAGAATACAATGTGGGGACTCCTGAAAATCCTCATATCATACATCTGGCATCTCTTCTCACTCCAGAGGAACAGCCTAAATTTATAGAGTTCTTCCAACAGCGTCAGATCAACTTTGCATGGTCATATGCAGACATGCCTGGGCTTGATCCTGATTTAGTCATGCATCATCTCACAGTAGCAAAAGGAGCCAAACCTGTCAAGCAGAAGCTTCGTAAGATGCATCCCCAGATTGCCGTGCTAGTCAAAACAGAACTCAAGAAACTCCTGGATGTTGGTTTCATTAGACCAATTGATTATGCAGAATGGATCTCCAATATTGTGCCTGTTGGCAAACCAAAAGGGGGCATCCGCATTTGTACTGATTTCAGAGATCTAAATAAGGCCTGTCCTAAGGATGACTTCCCCCTACCAAATATCGACATCATAGTAGATTTGACAGCAGGACATGCCATGCTTTCACTCATGGATGGCTTTTCAGGATACAATCAAATAAAGATCGCACCAGAGGACCAACATAAGACAGCCTTCACATGTCCATGGGGCACATACTGCTGGAATGTAATGCCTTTTGGTCTAAAGAATGCAGGAGCGACCTATCAAAGAGAAATGACCACCATCTTCCATGACATGATGCATACTATGATGGAAGATTATGTGGATGATTTACTAGCAAAATCACTTACTAGAGAAGGACATCTTCACATCTTAGATAAAATCTTTGATAGACTGGAACAATACCATGTTCGACTCAACCCAAAGAAATGTGTCTTCGGAGTGACCTCTGGGAAGCTTCTAGGATACATTGTCTCAAGCAAAGGTATTGAGGTCGATCCAGCAAAGGTTAAGGCAATCATGGACATGCCACCTCCAAAGAATATCAGCCAGCTAAGAACACTACAAGGACGGCTTCAATCTATCCGCAGATTCATTGCACAATTGGCTGATAAGTGTCACTCATTCACACACCTGCTACACAAGAACATCCGCTTTCAGTGGGATGACAGATGCCAGCAAGCATTTCAGGCGCTTAAAGACTATCTCATGAATCCACCATTGCTGATGCCACCAGATCCAAGTAGACCATTATTGCTCTATATCTCAGCAACAAGTACAGCATTGGGTGTACTACTGGCACAACATAATGCAGAAGGAAAAGAGTGTGCTATTTACTACATCTCTCGCACACTTGTGGGCTATGAACTCAATTACACACCTATTGAGCGAGCTTGCCTAGCAGTAATCTTGGCAGCCACTAAACTGAGGCACTATCTGTTAACACACAAGGTGCAACTCATTGCAAAGATTGATCCACTCAAGTATTTACTTAACAAAGCAGCATTGACAGGTCGCTTAGCTAAATGGGTAATGATTCTAAGTGAATTCGACATCGAGTATGTGGACCGTAAAGCTATCAAAGGTCAGGTCATTGCAGATCAATTGGCCGATGCACCACTCATAGGCGATCATCCTCTCATTTCCAATTTTCCAGATGAAGAGATATTCATGATCACAGAAGTACAACCATGGAAACTATATTTTGATGGTTCATACACTAGGCACGGCTCGGGGGCAGGCATTCTGTTTATCACACCTCAAGGTGATAGCATCCCGAAGTCTTACAGGCTCACATTTCCATGCACAAACAACATAGCAGAGTATGAGGCCTTGATCACGGGACTCAGGTTAGCCGTACAATGGAAATTACAAGAACTACAAGTATATGGCGATTCCCAACTAGTCATTCGACAAGCAACAGATGAGTATCAGACCAAAGATGATAAACTCATGTCATACAAGCAAATGGTGGACAGTCTAAAGACATCATTTACTACTATCACTTTTGAGCAGATACCAAGAGATCAGAATCGAGCTGCTGACGCCATGGCTACCATCGCATCTCTACTAGATCTTCCACAGAATTCAACACGCTACGAGTTCTTGGTAGAATAGCTTTGGATTCCCGCTTATGATATCCCCGAATCCGAAATGATATGTCGCCTTGTCGGTTCTGAATCCCCATGGTATGGTGAGTTCTACACTTATCTCCATGATCACACCCTTCCTCCCAACCAATCAAATAATCAACGTAAAACCTTCATTCGCCAAACTGCTCGATATACCATTATTGCTGAAACCCTATACCGACGTAGTCTTGATGGTACTCTCCTTCGATGTCTGGAACAAGATGAGATAACAAAGGCTTTGGAAGAGGTACATGAAGGAATTTGCGGGACTCACTCAAGTGGTCCATCACTAGCCAAGAAGATCATGCGAGCTGGATACTATTGGCCATCTATGGAAAAGGATTCCTACTACTTTGTCAGGAAGTGCAAAAAATGTCAAGTTCATGGCGACCTAATACATGCACCAGCTCAAGAACTGCAACCAATCACAACACCATGGCCTTTTTGTCAATGGGGTCTTGATCTTGTGGGTAAAATCCATCCATCTTCATCCAATGGCCATAAATTCATTATTACCGCCACCGAATATTTCACCAAGTGGATCGAAGCTGTTCCACTTACCCAAGTCACCGGCAAGTAGATCGCCTCATTCATCCTCAATTACATCATCTGTCGGTATGGTGTGCCCATGTCCATTGTCACAGATAACGGTCTTCCTTTCAAAAATCAGGATGTCCGTGAGCTTTGTGAGAAATTTCATATCCAACACCGCTTTTCCACTCCCTATTACCCACAAGGCAATGGTCAGGCCGAAGCATCCAATAAAAACATATTGAGGATCCTAAAGAAGACAGTCAATGATGCCGGCCGTGATTGGCATGTTCAATTGAATCCAGCACTATGGGCATATCGAACTAGCATTCAGACCCCTACAGGTGCAACTCCTTATTCATTGGTCTATGGTGCCGAAGCTATCTTACCTATTGAGGTTGAGATACCATCATTACGAGTTTCCTTGCATAATCTCATTGATGATGAAGCATACAGAGTCTCACGCCTTCAGGACTTAGAGTTACTTGATGAGAAGCGACAAGCTGCATACAATCACCTCAAAGCCTATCAGCAGCGCATGAGTAGAAGCTACAATCACCGAGTTAGATCTCGTACATTTGAGGTAGGTGATCTTGTTCTTCGAGAAAATCCTCGCAACCAACCAAACAGAGAACATCAAGACAAGTTTGAATCAAACTGGTTGGGCCCATATGTTGTCACTGCTGTATTCGGGTCCGGGGCATATCAGTTGGCTACATCAGACGGAGAACCGCTCGCAGATCCAATCAATAGCATGCACCTCAAACGGTTTTATACCTAAGGTATACATATCAGAAAATATCAAAAACATTCAAAAAATGTCCTAAAGAAAATACAAAACCATTCAAAACAAAAAAAAAAAAAGTAAAGAAAAATCATGCATCCAAACGGTGAACAACCACTCCAGTGGCACTTTGGGTAAGTACGATGGCGAAAACCTGGCAAACAGGCGCCACTCGTAAAGGCAATGGCTCCAGTATCTTTCACGCTCGTTGCGATCACATTCATACATACACACATCCATCCATCTAACCATGGCTTGTTATTTGATCTGTCATCCAAGAAAGTACTTCATGTGTCTAGCATCCCGCTTTTTCATAAATCATGTCCAACTTGGGGGCAATGCCCTTACAATCTAGATGATGGAAGTGGATTCTACATTACTGGTGATTCATTGGCAAAAACATTCAAAAATGTCTCGCAAAATACAAAAACATTCAAAAATGTCTCGCAAAATACAAAAACATTCAAAAATGACTCACAAAATCCACAAACATTCAAAAACTATTACACAAAATCCAAAAACATCAAAAAACCATCGAAAATCACCCAAAAAAAAACATGACAACACCTTGTACATATTCATCCGATCAGATACAAACTACTCACACAATGACCATTTACCAATCAACCACACACTCAACATCAACAATCAAACTGTCTTCAACAAGGATGCATCCTTCCTTACCAAAACAAAGACAAGATGACATTTTTCTTTGACAAGAAAATTCTGTTAAGCTATCAAATACTTGGTTGATTTGTGAGTTCAATCGTTTGTTTATCTGTATCAGGATCTTTCAGCATTGTTTTGTATCGTTTGCGCATTATTTCCGATGAAGTTTTGGGGCATGTACTAATGGTGTCTACGTGGGAAGTTCACCAAGCTACATGATCTTATGCAAAAATATAGTCATAGATCACTACGGCTTGCTGACTACAGCGTATACCTCGACCATATGAGCATGAACCATTACCAAGGATCTTTATTCTTTATTCTTTATGTATATACTGTTTGTTTGCAGGTACAATGCTCTTCCTTTGGTTCCTCCTACCTCGTCCAAACTGGATAAAGGTTTTATCTCTTATTACGGTATGCACTTGTCTCAGGATATGATCAGCCTAAGATCAAGGAGGACGATCCAAGTCATGCATGAACGGTGATAATCCTTGTCTGTTCCGCAAGCAATACTCAGGTCAACTTGATCCATTATATCAAGTTGCTTGTATTAACTTGCTATATCAAAATCCATGTAAGAAATACTCTGGTCATCTTGAATCTTTATGTCAAGTTGCTTGTATTTTCTTACAACATTTTAAAGCTCAATGATGAAAAATAAAGCACCATGGATCGTCATTTCATCTCATCTGTATATATTGCATTTCATTGCATTCCATCCATCCATACATTCATAAATAGTTGCATATCATTCATACATAGTAATGACAATGGATACTCTATTTTCCTCTTCTTCCATAGGAATGTAATAGGTCCTCCATTTCTTCTATTTAACATTGAACCCCCCCCACCCTCCCCATCTCGATAATCAGCATCACATATCCTTCATCGTTTCCCATCAACCCAATCAAGCCACGTTCATCACCATCCATCTCTAATAGGAGGGATTGTGTTTCCCATCCTCATTCATCCACACAATTAAGCCAGTTACTCTATCTACACAGATACATCGACTCCCACACACCTAGACTATCAACAGATACTCTGATCAAGTATCTTCGGGTCTCAACAGGTAATCGATTATGGTAATCCTAGACTACATCAGGCATTTATCACAATGACCTAGTCTCAACGGGGTTGCCATGATTCCCCACAACCATCCATCACATGCACACACTATCAATTGATCAACCAATCAAACACAATCCAACAGACAATTACATCAATTGTCTACGTCTCAACGAGTATTTTGCTTCATATACCTTGACTTCATCGGGCAATTAAATCAATTGTCTAAGTCACATCAGGTCACTTTGATTCACTTACTCAGACTTTATCATGTCCAAGCGACCAACTGACATCAACTGTCACGCTTTGACTTGACCGGGGCAATTAAACCGATTGCACCAGATTGTCCAAACAATTTTGATCAATTGTATAGCATCAATCCAAACCCCACACTACATCTGCTATGTATCTCTTGCATGACCTCAGGGTACTCGCTGGCTTGTTGTTTCTTCATATTCACTCCATTTTCTCCCATTCTTTCATCATTAGTTCTAATTTCTTCTATTCTACCTCCCCTCCACTTTTCATTCTTTTTCGAGAGATCGCCCGATTTTTCAAAAAAATTCGGCCCATCTCTCGAGGGGGCATACCACCCATTAAATTTACATTTTATGGGGCATTTCTTCACACCTATTTTTCTTTCTTTGAAACGACGCGATAAACTGCACCGTCTCAAAGAGGGGCAAATGTAGTCACATAAATCTGTCCACTTAATTAAATGAATACTTAGTATTTATTTGATTATTTAACCATCAATTAATAATTAATTAAATTAATATTTAATTAATTCATCTTAACCCTATTCTCCTATTAATTAAATAAATTATTCAATTTATTTGATTTAATTCACTTAACCAAATTCAGACCATTAATTAAATAAATAAATCATATTTATTTAATTAAATCTTCTCTCACATTTAAATAAATTAATATTTATTTAAAACCCCCAAAATCCCACCTCTCACATTTAAATAAATAAATCATTTATTTAAATCACCTTTATCCTCCACCCACTTGCATTTTCCTACAAATGCAAATTGCACAATTATTTTAAATAAATAATTTATTTAAATCACCTTTATCCTCCACCCACTTGCATTTTCCTACAAATGCAAGTTGCACAATTATTTTAAATAAATAATTTATTTAAATCACATTTATCCTCCACCCACTTGTATTTTCCTACAAAAACAAATTGCACAACTATTTTAAATAAATTATTTATTTAAAATCCTATTTATCCTCACCCACTTGAAACCTTTAATGGTTTCCCTTAAAGTAGTCAAACTTGATGGCTTTAAAGTCTTCAAACTTGATGGCTTCCTTCTATAGTCTTCTTAAGACTTTAATGGTTTTCCTTAAAGTCTTCAAGCCTTTAATGGTTTCCCTCAAAGTCTTCAAGCATTTTAAATGCTTTATCTTCATTTTTCTCATTTAAATAAATTAATATTTATTTGAATATTTATCCAAATGCAAATTACACCATTTAATTGAAATAAATGATTTTATTTTAATTGAAAATACCAAAATTTCTCCCACTTGCATTTTCCTACAAAATCCACTTGTATGCCTAAACCCCTTCTAGATTCTTCTAAACCCTTCCTAATTAGCCTAATCCATCCCTTAAATATTGTCACATTCCTAAGCAAATTGGAGTCACTTCTCAAAGACTCCAAAGTCTTTGAAAAGCAATTAATGCTTTGTGTGTTCAACAAATTAACCCTCAAAGTCTTGGATAACCTTTGAAAGCTTCCAACCTTCAACCACTAAATGGCTCAAAGTCTTGGATAACCTTTGAAAGCTTCCAACCTTCAACCACTTAATCCCCAAAGTCTCCAATAACCATTAATGGTTAATTCAACCCTCCCACATGGTTAAAACATTTGTTTTGACTCAACCTCTACCCAACCCAAAGGTCTCATCAGGCCATTAATGCTTTGACCATGATTATCTCTTAAACATTTGCACAAAGGTTTATCCTTGGATTAACTCTTAATCCAGTGGGTAATCTTAATTTAGACTTGACCCTTGCCTTCTAGATAACCATGAGGTCTTTTCAGGCCTTTAATGCCTCCAACCTCTTCTCTCAACCCAATCCTATGTTGAAACTTGTCACCATTTTATTGGTGCCAATTGTGCACATGGATCCCCAACTTTCAATCCTAACCCTTGTTAAGATTGCTCAATCTTAACCCTTCATTTCCCTATTTCTTCTATAAATAGAACCCTTCTCCTCAAGCAAAAGGGGAAGCATTTTAGAGTATTGTTGTTATACTGGCATTAGCATAGAGCTTTTTCATAGCATCACTATCTACTCTTGTATAGTATTTGCTTATCATATTCAACCATCTTGAATCTCCATATGGCATCCATGGCTAGTGCTAAAAGCTGAGAGCTACACTCATTTGGGACTTGGAGAGGAGAGGAACAAGGGAGGAGCAACTATGAGCATCTTGATTAGCTATTTCATTCTATGTTTATATGCTTTCTATTTCATGCTTAATATCTCTCTTGATATGCCTGTTTAGGATAATCTTTTGTTGCTAACACTAACGTTTGTTTCTTGTGCTCTTGTGTGTGTTGCCATCAAACAGATTTTCTAATCCTTTTTGCAGAGCATCAACAACATATAGGTTCAACATGTATACCATTCCACCAGCATATGGTTCATACTTCAAGAACCACTCCTTGTGAGAGGTCATGTGACATGATGCACCAGAATCTACAACATATAGATTCTTCTTCTTCTTCTTCTTCTTCTTCTTCTTCTTCTTCTTCTTCTTCTTCCTCTTCTTCTTCTTCTTCTTCTCCTTGCAATCCTTTTGGATATGCCCTTTTTTCCCACAGTTCCAACACTTCACCTTTGACTTCTTGCCTAGAGATTTTGATCTCTCTTGAGACTTGGACTTGGACTTCTTTCCTTTCTTCTTGTCTTTGTCCTCCTGTCTCCCTCAAATAGAGAGTGCATCTTTTGTCATCTTAGAAGACTTCTTTCTCATTTGTTTTGACAAAAGAGTTAACCACAGTATCCATCTTGAACTAGGTCTTAGTACTACCGATAGCCATCACTAAATGATCCCAAGAGTCAGGCAATGAACACAACAACACCATGCAACGTTATTCTTCCTGAATGGTCACACCAATAGAAGTTAACTATGCAAGAACCATGTTGAATGCATTCAAGTGGTCTGCCAATGGTGTTCCTGCATCCATCTTCAGAGAGTACAACTTCTTCCTCAAGAAAAATTTATTTACCAAGGACTTGCCTTGATAAATATCTCCCAACTTATTCTAGAGAAGATGTGCAGTCTTCTCCTCATGGATGTTTAACAAAACAAAATTAGCAAGACATGGCCTGATTAGACCCCTTGCCTTCTGTTCGACTAATTGCCAATCCTCTTGCTTCATGTCTATAGGTTTTTGCCCAGAAATAACAATCCAAAGGTCTCGATCAACCAACAAGTCTTCCATCTTGAGTTTCCATAGTTTGAAACTGGAACCATTAAATTTTTCCATGTCTATGCGCCCTGAGGTGCTCGCCATATTAACCTGTAAAACAAACAAGTAGACACTCTACAATACTTCCACTGAAATAGAACTGACACAAAAAACTAACCCTACCCAACAAGGATAACAAAACGGGCCAAGCTCTGATACCACCTGTAAGGAAAGCACAGTGCGGAAACGCCTTCCTAATGTTAATTAAAAGGGAAGATCATGCAAGAATGTAGTTTAAAACTTTTACAAAATGTTAATAATAACATAGACAAAACACATAGAATCAACACAGAGACAGAACACCAAAAATTACGTCAGAAAACCCTTTCAGGAAAAACCCACCACCAATAGTTGAAACACTTTATTTCCAATAAATAAATTTACAATAAAGTTTCATTCTGCAACTACAAGTATTCATTCTCAGATTCTCATGAACTGGACACTACAATTGACTCACACTATTAGTCTATCACCATAGTTATCCAATGGCTACATATATCAGATTGTTGACAATTCATCGGAGCAACTGCACCAATGGTTTGAATTATAACCATCTGTGTCGGTTTGCATTCATGGGAAACACAATATCCCACATGCACTAGGAAGTCGGGTTGGTTCGTATTCATATATACCGACAAGACCATCTTCAATGTCCAAGTGTTTATCTTTTGGACTCTGGTTCGAGTGCACACCCTTAGTTAGTCTCTACTCCATCGGCCATCGGAAAGACCACAAAGAATTGCTCCGATCTCCTGATGAACTAGCGACTCCACTAATGCAGCTCTACCATGTGGCACCCCTTGATTGGCTCCAGGGTCCCTACCCTACCACCTTAGCATGACCTCACTAACCGCCTAGAATGAAGCTCTTGTTTGTTGCTAGGTCGTGATGGAAAGTCTAACGAGCAATTTCCCATTGCGACCTAGTGACCACCATCGGATCTTCTATGATTGTCGTCTGATCATTTGCGATATGCTCATCCTTTAACTCGCCTTAGCCGCTGTCCTGTCGAGTCCCACCACTTGGTTTCTATGTCGCAAGGGATATAATTTTGGGCACCTCACAACCTCGGTACAACGACAACCACTGATAGTCCCAGAATTTTACTCCATCGTTGATCTTCCTCAAATCTGTCGTTGGATCTTCTTTATTTTCATGACCCTTATCTCACCTGGGCTGCTCACTTATACTACATGTCACTTCTTGATTGGCTCCGAAGTCCCTATCCTGCCACCTTAGCATAACCTCACTAACCACCCAGAATGAAGCTCTTCTTTGTCGCTGGGTCATGATGGATATTCTATCGAGCAGTTTCCCATCGCGACCTAGCAACCACCGTTGGATCTTCCTTGATCTGCTCCGGTAGCCGATCACAAGAAGAGGGTACCATCAACCCATCGACAAGATTCCCACCAATAGCTGTTCCATTGGGATAGGTTACTCTGATTAGTCTGAACACAAGTCAAGTTAATTCGAGGCATATTTCCAACATATAGCTCGATAAATCTCCTTTTACTAAAAGTCCACTAGGAACTTGTGATAATGCATTATAAGACATAATTTGTTCTGCCTCTACAACTTCCATTGGCTTAGATGTAATCATTAACCTTTCTACAGAGTTTGAAGATGATGTCATTTCAGATGAACAAGATTCGCAGTAAGATTTTCAAAGAAATACCTTATTTCACGCACGTTGCCTCGTTTATCGGTTGAATGCCCAAGTGCACACCAGATCGATCTTTTGCAACCTTCAAATCAGCTTGATTACAAATCACAATGAAACTTTGACAATTATCAGCCAACAATCTTTCTTAGCTCATCAAGTGCTTCAAATTTCTTTCTCGAATACGTTAAGGTAAAAATAACAAAGTAAAAACTTTCTTTTATCCTTTTTACGTACTGTATTAAATGCTCGCTTGTTAGGGTTACAAACCCTAATTTCACCGCTCAAGGAGAAAACCGGTTGATAACTTATTGATAAAAGGGTACCAAAATTTCATGCTTCAAAATTCTCTTACCGCTCATTTATCTCAAGGGGTCCAGAGGTGGATTTACCATTATGCTTCCCTTAGCCATATTAAAAGGCTTAAATCACCAGTGCAGGGTTATCTTCATTAGGTGAAGGAACAATTTCTTCTCCAAGTGAGTCATCACTCTTCTTCTTCCATATTCGATTCATTTCCTCTCTGGTTTCTTCAACATTGACTTTCTGCTTTCCTTTCCGATCCTTAGAAGAATTGACTAGTTTTCTATTTCTGGATCTACAAAATTTTGCTAAGTGGCCTAGTTTGTTATAGTGATAGTAGGCCATACCAGATGATTTCCAAGGTCCTACATTTCCTCTCCTAGTTCTTCTTTTGTAGTTCATAGCCACATGACCAAAGTTATTACAAATGGTGCAAATGACATTTGTTACCTTTTCCATCTCAAATGGACTAAACCGGTTGTCGTAGGGTCTTTGCTAGTCCATGTTGACCCGGTTGTCAAAATTCCTCTTCTAGTTGCCATTCGGTCTTGGATGCATATGTGGTACATGATTATTTGCTCCATATCTACACTCAATAGATCTATGTCTATACATTCTACATGTGAAGCAATGACCTTCAAATTTATTGGACATAGACCTAACATTAGTATTGTAGCTTGCATTTCTGTTAGGTTTCACTTTACACATATTTGCAGTGTGACAAGGTTTATGGCAACCAAAACAAACAAGTTTAAAGACCTTCTTACTGGTAGGTTTCTTGATCTTAGGAGCAGATTTGTTCTTAAGAGTGTTTCTCTTTGTACCAGATGATTCTCCTTTCTTAGATGTGTTAAAACCAAGTCTGGAGGTATCACCTTTCATCCTTTGTGATTGGATTTTTTCTTCAAGCAAGGTAGAACTTTTGTTGAACTTTTCTAGTTTCTCATTAGCTTCAGTGAGCTGCCTAGTGAGATCTTCATTATGTTTTGATAGGTTCTCTCTCAAAGATGATGCTAGTTCAAGATCTAGTTGTAAGTTCCCCTTTTCTTCTCTTTCTACAACCAAATTCTCATGCATAGTGACATTTTCCCGTTTGATCTTGACAATCTCTTGATCTCTTTCATTGATAACTGATAAGATCTTCAGCTGTTCTTTTGGCTTCCAGTTCCTCACTCATGTGGATAGTTAAACTTTCTAGCTCTCTCCTTGGATTTAGTTTCTCACTGTTTAACTTTTCAACCTCCTCTTCTAAAGCATCAATATTGGCCTCATCTGAAGAACTATTATTAAATATCTCTAACAGTTGTTCAGTAAGCTCTTCTTCTAACTTGTAAAGCTTTTTGTTTGACCCTAAGATTTTCAAGTTCATTTCTGCTAGCTTCTAGCTCTCTAGCCATCTCAAAATAGCTCATGTCCCCCATGGTGGTTTCAAGGCTCCCTTATAAGTGATTAGGCTTCAAATAAGTTTTTCTCTGATACCAATTGATGGACTTGAAAAGCACTAAGAGGGGGGGTGAATCAGTGACACCAAAAATACAACTACTTCAAACATCAACCAGTAGATGAAATTAACAAAACTTTTAAACACAATGCATGCAATCCAAAATGATATAACAACATCCACAATAATTAAAACATCCACCATAACACAAGTGTTTGTACGTGGAAAACCCAAATAGGTAAAAACCACGGTGAGATGGAACTCACAAGTTAACTATTTGCAGTAATAGATAACTGATCGGTTAAGGTCTACAAAGTGCTCTGGTAGGAGCGAATCTTGTTAGAGATCCCAAAGCGTGATTAAAAGCTATACCTTGTGAAAGGTAGTACCCTGTTAGGAGTAACCTCGATGGAGGATTTCTGAATCCAAACTAATGGATCACCCTGTTAGAGGATTTGAACATTGAAGCTTGTTAGAGCTTACCCAGTTAGGGGATTTGAATTTTGTCGTAATTGTTAAAACAATAGGATTGGTTTGATATGTCTAAGTAGCACAATACTTGTTTGATCAGATCATTCTAAACATATTCAACACTGCTCTTATGCATACTCTACAACTTAACTCTTTTGTCTTTTGCACACAACATATCACTTTCACTCATGAAATAATTCATTGTGATGTCAATATATATAGACATTTAATTTCATGTCAGCCCAAAGAAATCATAGCACAATTACCTAGGTGCAGTGTATCTGGTCAAGTGATCATAACTCATCACAAAAATACTGCCAAAAAATTGTTGGTGGGATAACTCATCACGATTTGTGATAACTCATCACACAATTAACGAATATTGGTTGGAACAATCAATACTAGTTGGAGTTAAATATATGAACTGTTATCCTTGAATCTCCTAATATAATCTCTGCTTGATCTTCATGTTGATGTCGATTAATGTGTATCCACTGGTTGTCTTCTATGCATATATTGGTTGTCACAAAGTACTGGTTAGAGATAAACCTCTTAGTATATCGGTTGTAGTGTAAACAACTTGAAGTTATACTGGTAGAAAATATAAACATATGTGTGTGTATGTGTTTCATCAATGACAACATATGATGAATATATTACAATCATCATCAAGCCAACAAGATCATCATAAATAAGGTCAAGGTCTTAATTCTACTAGAGTGGGATATAGCTGATGCAATGGCTTTTGATGCCATTAGGAAATCAAAAGAGAAGCAATTCAATTTCAGAGGAAGAAGCAAGCTTAGCATTGAAAGGATCATAATTTGTAGGTGATTATGCAACCTTGGCAATATGGGAATTAAAGCAAAGGCCTAGAAGGTCTGATATTAGTGATATACATCCAAACTTGAGGGGAAGCCTCATCATAAAAAGAGCCTCTGATACATCAAATTTTGAGGCCTCAAAGTTAACTATTGATGTGGCCAAATTGGCCTATGAAACTTCTAAGAGGGAGGCCATGGAAAAAGAGGAACTTATGAAGAAGTTTGAAAATATTTTCAATGAATATAATGTTGTTCAAAAGAGATGTGTGGATCTAAAAACTAGAGTTCAACTTCTTGAGTAGGGACATATAGGAGCATCCCCTTCCACTCCTACAATTGCATCAGCACCATCAACATCTAGGTCTCCACCTGTCACCCATGTAGATGTAGCAGTTCAATTTGATAGTGAGACTAATATCCCAAGCACATCATTAGTGCCATATGTTGATGAAGAACCTACTAGATCAACTGATCCAACAAGAGCCCAACTTTGGGAGAAGGTCACTGAGCTGGAGAATAAACTAAAGGAGTCAGATGATCAGTCTGCCTCCAGGAAAAGAGAGATAGTTAGCTCAGTGCCAACTCATTTGAATGAGAAAGTGGATAGTAGGTGAAATAACATTCATTCTTTATATTCTTTATTATTTAATGTCATTCAAAGTTTTGACAGAGACAAGGAAGTGGCAATCCCTTTGTTTACAAAATGGTTACAAAGGGGAAATGAACTTACAATAATGTCAATGGCTTCCAAATATCATGCTGAGAGGCCACCTATGCTTCAACTAACCTGTTTGTTGGTGAATTCAATGCAAGAAGCCCAAATTCTGCTAGAAATTATAGAAAGAAAGATAAGGGAGTTGATGAGGAAATTTAGTGAGTTGAATGAAACACTTTTTCCATGTATTGTGTATGAAAATGGGGCAATTAAGCCTTTACAACTTTGGAAAGAAGAGGCATAAAAGGTTATCAACACCGAAGTAGAATTGATTTGTGAGGGGTTGGATATTGGCATGCTGGAGGACAACATGGACAAAATAATATGTATAGGGACATTCTTTGAGTCTTTTGAAAGAGAGGCAAATTAGGTAGCACTTAAATATACTCCATATAGAGAAAAGGCTGATGAGGTCATGAATTTTAGATGGCCATTTGATGAAGAATATGGTGAATGGAGTAACACCTACTTGAAGGAGGAGTAAGGACAACAAACAGTTAGTTAGCTAACTATTTAATGTGATAGTTTGGGAGGCAGTTTTGTCTTCTAATAGTAGTTACCTTTTTGAGCATGAACAACAACAAGGTGGGCCCATATCAGATCTTCATCGACAACAATAAAAGGATAAAGTGCATGAAATTTCTTTTTGAAGCAGTTAGAGATATTGGTCTTGGTTGTTACATTCCATAAAGGGAATATTTTTGTAGCAAGATGTCACATGTTATCCAATTGTCTTGTGACATGTGTCTCGTCTAGCCTATAGCTTGTTTGCTCGCTTGTTTCTATAAAAGAGAATTCAAGGCCAAGAGACAGGTCTTTGGTTTTGCTTATGAGTTTTGCTAAGTCAGAGTCATAGGTTCCTATAGCAGGTTTTAGGTGAAAATGAGAAAATTATAAAGATTTTTTAGAGCAATAGATAAGAGTCTTGTGTGAAGTTTTTTGTAGGTTCTTGAAGGAGTTATATGTAAATTGTTTTATGACATAATAGCAAATTTATTCAATAGAAATAAAATTCTGATCTATTTCTCCCCATTGTATAATTCTAACATCTTTTGAATGAAATATAATCAAGGGTTTCTTTCATTCAGTGCATTGTTGTGATGTATGTAATTTGTGTTTATGCCTATGATCTAAGGGATCAATTAAATACTAAAACAAGATTGCAGAATGGTAGGGCTTGTTGAGGAATTTGATAAGTAGTCTGGGTTGGAATTATAGATAAGAAATATTGTAAGGCAATATTATCTTGGATCTAAATGCTATTAGATAGAATTTTGTTATAATTTATTTTATATCTTCTGAATTCAAGCACCCAATGGAATAAGACACATGTTGTAGTAGGCCTTAGTCTTTATAGTCATTTATGTATTCAAATTTCATCTGTATTTGCTACAAATTGTTGATTATCAGAATATAATTTAATTCATGTTCATTGTTATCAGTTATATTCATCTCATGCTCCAATAAGGTTGAGGATCACTGAAGAATTTGCCATTCTTGAGCATTCCCCATGTTATTGAGCCTGTATATGAGATTATCTACTTGGTTTTGGTGTAATTTGTGAGTATGGCACATAGATTATAGATTCACAAAGGGATCACGCTCTCGGGTCTTGCAGAGCCCAAAGGGTAGAGGGATTTGTGGAATCCTTGTCATAGTTGGTCCAAGTTCTAGAGGATATTGATAGTTGGAGTTGGCATCTCCATATATATTTGAAGAATCAACTTGGTTTCTGCCTTGTTGTAGTGTAAACCCTTTTGGGGAACCAACAAATGGTGACTCTACTAGGGAAGTAATGCAAAATTGCAGTCAGTCTTGTCGTCCATTTGGGAAAATTGCATTGAGTTTTCATTGTGTTCTTATGATTTGATGGTTGAGCCCACGGTTTTGTGTTTCTGGTTCATGTTTTTTGTTGTAAAGGGTGTTTTACATTTTTATGAGAAATAATTTCCTATTTATGAACAAGGTTTGCAAATTTTCTTTCAAGGATTACCACATATTGTTTTATTTGGTCCCAAGGATATTTGGGTGGGGACTCTGAAGTCTTTGCGCTAGTGCGTGTATTTTTTAATATTTCTAATAGGTCCTTGAAAGATTCTGTCACCATGAGAAAATCTAAAAACACCAGAGGTTACATGAAGTTACATCCACAAGAGAGATTGGAATAACTTCCTAGAGCTTCCTAGAGGAGTGGGACAAGAAGAAATGTGGAAAAAACCATTGCTCCATCATCATGGAAGCCAAAGCATAAGAATGCAAGTAAGTCATATTTGAATCCCATTCCTGAAGTTCATGAAACATCTTCTAAGAGTTATAAGTCAAATAGCTTAGGATACTTTTATTCTTTATTTAATACACCTATTCAGGAAGAAGTGCAACAACATAATAAAAAAGTTACCCAAGTCCAATATTCAGAAAAGAGAAGAGGCTGGAGTAGAAGTAGAAGTCATCAAAGAGATAGTGTCATTGGTGTACCTCCTCCTCTTGGCCTCACAAAATAATTTCCTTATAATTTCAAGTCAACTCAGGAGAAAGGAGATGCTAACCTAATAGATTTAGGTGATACTTCTGGATCTAAAATAACTTTGCCAGATCCTGAAGAGGTTTCTGGAGATGTAGATACATTAAGAAAGGAACTCCAAGAACAATTGGATTTAAGAAAGAAAAGATAAAAGGAGAAATAATCTAAGGTTATAAATGTAGTAATTAAGAGGGATAGTTTAGTGAGGCATTTGGCTACACTAAAAGATTTCAATCAAGAAAAAATTAAGCCTAGTGTTGAGGGTCTTGTTATAAGAGAGATCTTAGATAGAAATTCTGAACATGTTATAAAAGAAAAGTCTAAGAGTCACGTTGATAGCCAAAAGTTAGCAAATCCTAGTCAGCCAAGTGTTAAAATTCCCAAATCAGACCAGGACAAAGGAAAGAAAAAGGTATCCAATGTTAAAATAAATGATAAAAAAACTTCAAATATCCCAGATCTAAGTCATGGATTATCTCAAGCTGACATTGAATTAGAGAAAGCTAGGATAGAGAGTGAAACTCTTGCAAAAGAGTTAAAGAAAGTTTAGATGGAAGCTTCAATAGCAAAAATGAAGAGGAAACTTGATTTCCTTAAGTTGTCAGCATTAAATAATGCTTCATTTACAGTTGGCCCATCTAATACTTAGGTTGTTTCTAGTTTAGTCCCTACAACAACACAAATTGTCAATACAAGTACTCCTGCCCAAAATGCTCAAAGTACCTAGAGTACTGGAGTTGCAGTCATAGGGTAGGGAGGTCATGTAGCCACTCAAAACATTAGTCAGTCTCAAGCTTCTAAAGTACCTATTGGAGTTATTGTTGGGGCTAACAATAGAACAATACCACTTGGACTAGTGCTACAACCAATGTTGGAAGATAATCTATTGTTGGGTAGTTTCAAAGAAGACTTATACATTTAGAGATCTATAGGCAGTTGCATTTTTATGGGATATCAGGACATCCTAACACAGTCCCAAATGAATTAGGGGACAAGATCAACATGTTTGTAGGAAATGATGGTATCACTAGTGAAGAGCATCTGAGGGCTTTCACAAATAAATTAAATGACTATGAAGTAGAGCATGAGGATGTTGTCATGAAACATTTTGTACAATCTCTAACTGAAGATGCTAGGAATTGGTACAGGGGGTTACCAACTGCAAGCATCAGTTCTTGGGAATAATTTGAAAGGAGTTTCAAAGAGCACTATGGTGACAAAACTAAGGCAATATTTATGTTGAATGATTTCAACAACATCAATAAGTCACCAAATGAGGTTGTGATTGATTTTAATATCAGTTTTCAAAAAGCTATGAATAATTTTTTCAAGTTCTAAGATTAGATGGCAATATTTTTCTAACTACATATGTAAATGCATTTGATGCAGAAATGAAATATATCCTTTGGGATAAAGATCCTCAAATTTTTCAGAGATTCAATTCGGATAGCCATAAATGTTGAAGGAAATAGGAGAGCTTTAGGTAAGCTTGGAAGAAGAGAGGATCCTAGATTCTCTAAAAATATAAAAGATAAAGTGGAGAAACCTATAGGATCAAAGCCTAAAAAAGAAGATAAATGGGACATGGTGCTTAATACCTTGAAGGATCTCAAGTTCACTATTGCAAAAAATGACAAGGGTGTTATACTGGAAAAGAAACAATTTAATAAATTTAACAGACCTCCAAGGCTGCAATACTATCCCTACAACACAAATTGGAAGGATGGTAAGCCAGTTCAACAACAAAAAAAGAATAAGCAGGAGTAGTAGACTCCTGATCCATTGCAAATACACATAGTGAATATTTTTGATGATGCACCTTCGTGTATTACTTGTCAATCACCTCATTCACCTGAGTATTGTGTTGTTGCACAATTTATTGTTGCCAAAGATAAATTAGAAGATGAAGAAGAAGAAACTTTTTAGGATGACAATGTTGATTGTCTCATGATCACTTCCTACCTCAGAGGAGCATAATACTTTTTTGATACTAAAACTCAGGACTTGGATGTAGATCATCAAAGGCAAATAAATGAATCATACAATCTCTAGACACCTAAAAATGTCTCATTAATTCTACACCAATTATTTGTTTATTTAATTAAGTAATTCTTTAATTATTTGATTAAATTAAATATTTCTTCTAATCATCACATTCAACATTTCTAATTATCAAATTCCTATCATTTAATCATTTAATCAGTTAACCCTATCTCAATTATTAATTAAATATAAATTATTTAATTAATTGTGACATTTTTCTTAGTTAAATAATCTTTATTATTTAATTAATTCAATTTCCTATTATTAAACAATTTCATTTAAATGATTTAATTAATTAATTAAATTCTTCCAAATTCTCAAATTAGAATTCCAATTAATTCCATCTAATTTCATTTCATTTTCTCCCAAATTTGAATTTCACTTAATCCCAATTAATTTCATTTCTTCCAAATTCATATTTCACCAAATCTGAATTTTAGTTAATTTCATGTGCATTTTAGCATTCGAAAGTCCAAATTCAAATCCAAATTAAAAATGAAAATCAAATTCAATATCAAAATCCTATAGCACATGCTAAAATCAAACTGATTGATCAAATCCATTATCCAATCAGTTAACTCAATTAACTCCTCAATCTCCCATTTTCACTCAAAATCAACTTTTTATGACTAATCAATCATTCCAGTCCTCTAACCCATCTAATCAATCATCTCCTCAATCAAGTCAGTCTTCTGATTCATCAATTTAGTTAACTGACTAGTCTTTTCAGTTCACTAGCCAATCTATTGAGTTCACTCTCCAATCAATTGAGTTCACTATCTAGTCAATTCAGTTGACTCCTCAATCTAATGAGTTAAGAGATCAATCAATTTCAATTGTCTATCAATTAACACTTGAGTTCAAATTCTCACCCCTTTTGTGTTGAAAATCTATAAATTCAACCTCATCTCATCATTTTCAATCTAGCAATCAACATTTAGAATCGAGAATAGAGAATCATAGTCTTCAAAGTTATTGTCCATCTTATGCAAGAAATCAAGTGCAATACCTAAGAGACACCTACACCAACAATGATGGAGAAGAACAATGGAAGCACAAGTAGAGAATATGGAGTTTTAAATTGGTTTAATCTTTCTATTTCTATCATTTATTTCATTGCATTGTGTTTAAAATCAACTTAATTAGTTAAGTATTTTTGTGATTCGTCCTTTCAGTCTAATTAGCATAGATTTGATGATTTCAAACATGAGAACATCATCAACAAGTTTTTTCTAATGATGAGTTATGTGTTCATGATTAAGTATGTAATGCTTAATAAGGAGAAGATGTTGTGTCCTTGAGAAGACCTTCAGATCAAGAGATTTCCAGAATAACAACTACTATGGTGGCTCAAGTTAAAAGTAATTACTAGTTGAGAAACAAAAAAATTGGTGAAGATTAGGGCAATCCTTTTGGTCTATTTATCAAAGAACTAAAAAATAAAGGCAAGGAGGTCAAAGAAGATAAGCCAAGGAAGGATGCAGTCAAGATCAAGGAGGTCAAGAAAAAAGAGTGGGCTAAGAAATATGAAATTATAAAGCCTAGTGAGGAAGTTTCTTCACCTAAGATGAAGATAAAGATAGTTGAAAAGTCTATTGTGCCTATTGGAGAGGATCTAAAGCAACAACAAAATTTTGAAAGCAACAAACCAAAGAAACATGAAGAAAAATCAAGTATGTCTCTTGAATTGCCAAATTACACACCTGTTGATATGGTGCAGTTGTTTTCTTAGATTACAGTTAAGGTTCCTTTACAAAAAATGCTAAGAATTGAGTAACATAAGGAGAAAGTTATGGCTTGGGTCTAAGGTGTTTCTTCTTATGCTAAGATTGAACATGAGAATGTTTCTCATAATGTAAAGGAACAAGTGAATAAGAATGAGACAAAGGATAAAGAGCTAGAGGGAATGGTTTCCCAAGTTTCCCAAATTTATCTTGAGGATATAGTAAATGAGTTCCTTGAGGTCATGGATCCCTTCTTTTTATGTGTTATCATAAATGGAGGGGCGCTAAAAAATTGTATGATTGATTCTAGAGCCTAAAACAATGTCATGCCAGTAAGAATTATGCAAGCCATGGTTTTAAATGTTGATACCAGTCAAGACAAATATTGTGCTATGGATTCAAGAGAGGTACATGTGATATGTACTATAAGGGAACTACCTTATAAGCTTGTTGCCTTCCCTGAGAAGAAATTAACCATGAGTGTCTTAGTTGTAGATATCCCACCTCATTATGGGATGCTATTGTCAAGAAAGTGGAGTGCTTCAATGGGTGGGAGTTTGCAGTGTGATTTATCTTATGCATCATTTTGTATTGATGGTAAGAATGTAAAAATTGAGAGAGAGTCAAGGGTACCATATATGATGGAACATGAACATGACTCTAATGAGGACATGGCATGTTTTGTAGACATTGACATTAATGCATTTAGAATTGAAGACTCCCCAAGAGAAGAAAAGAAATGACCTGCACCATTGGATAGGGAGGTAGAAAAATCATCAGATGATGGAAGCCTTTGGACAATATGATTTGATGAAGCTAGTTCAAAGGATGGCTTGGGTACAGGTGTATTATTTATCTCACTCCATGGAAAAAATTTCAAATTCTCTTTTACTCTGTCCTTTGCATGCACAAATAATGTGGCATAGTATGAAGCATTACTTTTTGGATTGAGATTAGCAGAAAAGAATGGGATAAACAATCTCAAATTCATTGGAGATTCAAAATTGGTCATATCCCAAATAAGGTCAAAGTATGCATAAAAAAAACAAAAGATTGAAACAGTATAGGAATGTTGTATGGGATGAAATTGAGAAATTTGATGCATTTGGCATTGATTGGAAAGAAAGAAGCCATAATAGGATGGAAAATTTACTGGATAATATTGCATTAAGGCTAGGAAATATAACTTTTGCTAGAATCTCAAAGGTTGAGGTTCAAACTAGACCATCAATCCCTGACAACATTGAAAGATGACAAGTTTTCAATGATGATGATGATATTCTAAGATTCCTACATTGTGTGGATGAATATGAGAATCAGGAGATTGATTTTGGTTCTTTTGTATAAACAGTAGATGGGAAGGAAACTATTTTTGGGAATGAGGTAATTTAGCTAAAGACAAACAAGATTCTCAAAGGCTTGGTTGTGGTAGAAAGGTTGTTTGATAGTCAGGATAAGGCTAAAGTTGCTACTACTGCTCCACATCCTAAGGATTTGAAAGAAGTTAACCTTGGAACTAAGGGAGCACCAAAGAAGGTGTATATTGGTAAAAAGATGTCACCCAAGGTGAGGAAAATGTTGATTGATTTATTGAGAAAGTATAGACATGTCTTTGCTTGGCTATATGATGACCTAAAAGATTATAGGGAAGATTTATTCCAACATGAAATCCCTTTAAAGGAAGGTTCTAAGCCTTTTAGAAAAAAGAAAAGCCCAATAAATCCAACCTTGGCACCCAAAATGCAAGAAGAACCTGTCAAGATTAGGGATGTTGGGATTATAAAACCTATTAGGCATTCATCATGGGTGTCTAACTTGGTACCTTTAAGAAAGAAGAATGGAGATATTAGACTATGTGTTGACTTTAGAAATATTAATATATATTCATTAAAAGACAATTATCCATTGCCTAACATGGAAGCTATGTTGCAAAGGGTCACATGGTGTGAACTTATGTCCATGATGGATGGGTTCTCAGGTTACAACCAAGTAATGGTTAAGGAATCAGAGAAGCATATGACAACATTTACTACACCTTGGGGAAAATATGTGTGTGTAAGAATGCCTTTTGGGTTAACAAATGTAGGAGCAACATTCCAAAGAGCAATGGATGTTGCATTTTCTGATATCATAAATGTGTTCCTAGTTGTTTATTAGGATGATTTAACAACTAACTCTAAGAAGGAAGGTGATCACTATGACCATCTTGATTTTTTTTTTTGATAGAGATGTTGAATATGGTATATCCTTAAACCCAAAGAAGTGTGCTTTTAGGGTTGAAGATGGTGAAAAGGAGTGTGAAGTGGATTAGATTGTAAACATGCAAATCAAACACAAAAACACATGAAACGAAAAGATATAATTCAAATCACATGAAAACATGAATAAAGATGCATATACCTCACAACCTTTTTACCTTCTCCTTCAAATGGAGCTTATATGGAGTTGAAATGCATTCATGTGCCTCCAACTTGATGTCAATTTTCTCCTAGATTGCTTGGTGTGGATGGATCTCCAATATTGTGCACAAATGGATAAAAATGGATTTTTGAAGAATGAGATGGATGATATGACTAAGTATTGGTGAGGGATGATTTTGGCATGGTAAGGATACAATGGTGATTTTATAGGCTCAAACTAACAACATAAATTTACTAAACTTGGAGATGATAAGTGAAGGGATAGAGTCCTCAATTTATAGGAAGAGGAGAGGAAAAATGGATGGATAGGATTGACCCAAGATGGAGGGCCAGGATTTCTTGTGAGCTCACACAAGACCCAAGAGGAGGTGTGGAGACCAAGAGATATGCCTTAAAGGCATTTCTTGTCTCCACACTCTTCAAGGTACATTGGGAAGGCTTCCTAATGTGCCTTGAGAAGAGAAAGGGATGGGACATTGCTTGAGGAATGGGGAGGAAGAATTAAAAATTCTTCAAAAAGGGATGATCATGGGGATTGGAGGAATAAGAAGGAATTAAAAATTCCTTGGAAGATGAGATGCCTAGAGGAATGTGAGATGCCTAATCTCACATTCACCTAGGAAAAGAGCATTAAAGGAGAGTGGTTGGATGGAAGGGACAAGGAGTTGACTTTGTGGCTAATCATGATGATTAGCCACAAGCAACTCATTAGGAGGGGGATTAGAGGAAAGGTTAGGTGGGATTAGGATAGATAAGATTTGTAGGAGGACTTGACTAGGAGAGAGAATGAGTGGACGGAATTAAAAATTAGAAGAATAAGGCTAAGTGAGTTTTAGGGAGTTTCTAGAAGAATTATTAGGTTAATGATGGATTAGGAAGATGATTTGTAGGAACCGTGTAGGTTAACCAATTAATTGAAATTAATTAGTTAAAAGGAGGATTTGAGAAGATTTAATTTTAGAAGAATAAAAAGAGGGTTGATTTATTAAATAAATCAATCATAGACTATAGTGACAATATTAATTGTAATTAATTAATATTGAGGAGAATTTAGAATTTGCATAAATAATAAACTAATTATGTGAGGAATTAAAAATAATTAAAATAATTATTTTTAAGTGTCTACATTTTGCCCCTCTTTTATGCAGTGGCAAATTTGGCGATGGGTAGAAGATAGAAGAACAAGAATCAGATGCCCCAGTATAAAGCGTGGGAGGTGTATGCGTCCTCGAGAATTTTTTTGGAAAAAAAGAAGAAAAGTTCTCGAAAATAAAGAAAGAAGAATTTTAGTGGAAGAGATAAGTGAGGAAGAAATATGAAGCAGATGTAGAAAATTTAGAAGGATGAATAGAAGATGCGAGACCACAGAGGAAAGGGGGGCCCTCATGGGGGCCCATATAAGCCACAACGGGCCCAATGAGGAGTCATTGTTACACACAAACCTTGGAGCCACCTAGAACAAAAAAGAAGAGAAGGAGAGATGGACCGCAGTCCTATCCATGATCATCCTGCCAAGAGGATCCGACGGTTTGATTGACTGACTAGCTATGGACCACCAGTATGTAGGACTATCCCGCCTTTTGGAATTTTTTGATCAAGGTAGAATTTAGTGCTAAAATTATGGTCTAGGTTTGGCGAGGCGGTCATGCTGATCACCGTTTTAATGCAAACACCCCTAGGTTAGCGTGAGCACTAGCGAATAGTGTGGGCACTCACTATAGGGTCGGGTAGAACAAGGGTATTTTGGGGGAATGGGAGGTATTTGGTCGTGCTTTGATGTGGGTGCTCGTGCTTAGACATGGGCGTGCAAAGGGTTACACGGGCACTTGCACTGAAGCGCGGGTGCTCGCGTTGACCGGTCCTGGAAGGGGGGATTAAGTAGGGTAGGATTCTCTATTGGCATGAGCGCCTTTTGATTGGCATGAGCATCACAATTTTGGCGTGAGCGTTGGATAGATTAGCACGTGTGCTTGGGAAGGGGGAAATTAGGTTTTGGCTAAGAATTTTTGGATTAGAGTGAGGGTATGGTTGGTTCCGGAGGGGAGAAGGGGACTTGTGGTCATCATGAAAGTAATGATTTGGTTTGATGGATGCAGGCGGAGATGGGGCCATTGGCTTCGAGAGAGCATTGGCCTGCTACGATGAGCTTATATCGGGAGTTGAGCCGTGATGAGTTGGAGGTGTTGACTGCTCTAGGATTACATTATGTAGGCAAGTGGCCGAGAATACGAGCGCATACTGTGATGAAGATGGCGCTAGTGGAGAGGTGGGATAGTACGTATAACACCTTCTGTTTGCCTACTGGGGAGGCCACAGTGACTCTTTTGGATGTATGGAGGATCTTAAAGATCCCCATTTGTGGTGTCATCCCAGAGTATCTATTAGATGCAGCTAATTTTTACCTTTGAGAGATGTGCAAGTATGAGATCCCACCGATGTTTGATAGGAGCAGGATGCATTTGGGCAGGGCGATGGGTATTCGATAGATTCCTCTATTGGTTTTGGTTATTTGTGGATTTTTGAGCGGGCAGATCATTCCTGATTTGGGCAGGCATGGATTTCCTGTGGGATGGAGCAGGTGTTTATACTTCATGGTTCATGATGGCCAACAATATGTGTGGGGTGTAGCGATGCTAGCCCAGTTATACCATGATATGCATCTAGTGGTGTATAGGGAGTATGCTAGTTTATCTGCAAGAGTTACACTTCTACACATCTGGGCTTGGGAGCATATTGTAGTTACTTGGCCAGTGGGGGTACAGGATAGGCAGGCCCAACAGCCATATGTTGATAGGTATAGGAGACTGCTACATTATACACAAACAATGTCTGTTTGGTTTTGGCAGAGGATTCTGGATGAGTAGGCACAGTTTACATGGAGGCCATTTTTGGGATGCGAGAGGTGGAGGGATGACTGGAAGTTGCACTGGGCAGGAGTGGAGATGTGGATATTTGGGAGGTCTGTATATATTATGGAGTAGTATGCCCCATTCAGGGTGGCCAGACAGCTTGGGCAGGTACATGACATAGTGGGGGATATTCTAGTGTATCCTCAGATTACACGGGAGGTCAGATATTGGGGCCCAACAATGAGTCCCTTGGAGGGCAGGACCAACTTCCAGACAACATTTCTAGGATGAGCGGATGGGGGCAGGGGAGGAGCCAGGCACCACAGGTGGATACAGGAGCTGGTGGGAGGGGCACTTGTCAGTGCGACTTACCATTCCTGGGGTTTTGGAGGATGAGGAGTTGTAGCTAGGGGTAGACCGGGTGGTTGGTGGGGAGGATGATGGCCCAAGAGAGAGAGTTGTGGTTGGTGCAGGGCGTGGTGCAGGGGGACAACATAGGAGAGTCCGGGTAGTATGGAGGAGGGATCTAAGGGAGGGAGAGGGAGAGGGAGAGGGAGAGGGAGAGGGAGAGGGAGAGGATGCCCTAGTAGGAGAGGTCATAGAGCCCGTGGTTGGTGGGGGAGAGGAGGATGTACCCATGGATGTTCTTGAGGCTTAGGTGAAGGAGAGGGGAGGGGTGTCATAGGTTGATTATGATGGATTACAACAGGAGAAGGATACTACTTGAGTGAGGCTTCATTCTGTTGAAGATGAGCTATAGGTAGAGAGGGCTCAGAGGGAGAGTATGGGAGTAGAGGTGGAGCAGTTGACGTTAGAGATATCCGATTTGATGAAGAGCCTCCATACCACGAGGACAAAGGTGGATGCCTTGAGGGGGGAGAGGGAGGAGTTGGAGAGGATGCTAGAGGAGGCTCAGACAGGGATAGCCATAGTAGGGCTATAGGATGTTTTTCATTGATAGGATGCCAAGATAGCAGGGCTTGAGGCCAGGGTACAGAGGGCAAAGGTGGATATGACATGACTGCGGGGGGAGAGAGATGCATCCTGCCAGGTGTTGGTTCCTACAGGGCTTGGGCAGATATATGCTGATATTATGCAGCATCGGGATAGCCTAGAGAGGGCAGCTCAAGAGGCAGAGTATTATAGGGGTTTGTATCATGGAGCAGTACCTGTAGCACAGTGAGCAGCCTCGTACACTAAGAGTGCACGATCTCACAGGACCCAAAGTTAGCGGTCATCATAGAGTTAGCAGATAGGAGGATTAGTGGGTTTTTGGCCACCGAGAGGGGGGGAGGCAAGAGGATTAGGAGAAGGGGGTACAACAGAGTGGGGGAGATAGGAGGGGAGAGTTAGTTCCCTATTTGGCTTGTGTATCATATTTTGACCCTTCGGGGAAATCATTGTATTATGACAAACATATTTACCTCTTTATATATATATATACATGATTTGGTGATGATGGATGATGTGAGTACCTTTTATTATGATGAATTCTCTTTGTTTTTCTTGTGATGTGATGTATGGATGCAATTATGGATATGTTGTGCTGACCTATTTGTGATGCTGTGTGGATGCTTATATATGTATGCCTATGATATGCTGTTGACACATTTTTGGATGCAGGATGAGTGATTATGCTTTTTGATATGTATATATGCAGATGTATAAAGGATATCTAGATGCAAAATGATTTGTGATGCAATCTGAATGAGTGTAATGTTATATGGATGAATTAATGTCTTTTATTTATGTGATGAAATCTAAGTACAACCTATGTGATAAATGTTTGTGAAAAAATGACTATCTAAATGAGTAGTGTAATGAAATAGGTAATGCAATCTATATGAATAACATGACGTGAATGAATAATACAAAGAGGGAATATGCCAATAATAACACAATGATCTTAGATAGAAAATAGAAGAATATGGAATAGACAGGGAATGGAGGAAATTGAGGACTCCATGAGATTATTAGATTTAGGATTTTATGCAATGGTGGTGAAATTTGTGCACAAAAAATGTGGAGAGCCAACCTAGTTTGATATTGCCTTGGGTGACTTGCACCACTGATTATAGAAATCAGGATGCCACGAGAAACCCAAGGCATGGACTGAATTTCAGACAAATGGGAATTCCTTACACATAGCTATCCAAGTGTTGAGAAACACTTAATACAAAGTTGTGGGTACGTGCAAGGAAACCCTCAAACACACCGATATCTCTTGTACATGAGAAGGTAAGTGTTGATAAACACTAGTACCAGGTCACCAGTTTATACAAGAGAGATCCAAAACATGCCATGCTATGAAAATATGCCCCAGTATGCACCTATTTTAAACATACCTAGATATGGCAAATCTGGACAGTCATAGATAGATTCCATCGTAGGGTAAAAGATGCAAGTCTAAATGAAAAATCTGAGAAATAAAACAAGTCATTCACTCATGACCAATTGATACCTCTTGCCAAGAGTAGGATTAGGGTCAAGGATTAGGTTGCCAGGCAAGGGAAGGATTCATCCCTAGGGAAAAGTGGACTTTTGGATTAGGCAAGTGATCATATGGTTTTTTTTTTGAAGATTAACTTGTGGACTTAGAACTATTCTCAAGGCTTCGTGAAGCTCACATAGAGGCACATAAGCTCAGTTTGATAAGACATTCCTTATTCCTGATTTAGGCAAAGACTCATCATCATACATATGTTTTATTGGGAGGAAGAAGGGAAGGGATGTTGCAAATGGGTGGACTGGATGGAGGGTGTTTGCAGTATTGACCTGATAGAGAATGGATCCGGTTATTTACCTTGGCACTTGCATGGAGGTTTTCACCAAGGTACTTGTCCATAGTGCCACAAAGTGGTTTTCACTGATGGATGAATTGTTTTTTTATTTTCTTTTTTTGATGATTTTTTTTTTTGTGTCACAAGGCGCCTGTTTGCCAGGTTTTCACCAAAGTGATGATTTTTTTCAAGATCTTTTTCTCATTTTTTAATATATTTTTTTTTATTTTTTTATTTTTATTTTTTATTTTTTGACAATTTAAGACTTTCTAAGGACTAGGCATAAAATCTTTTGAGGTGCATGATATTCATTGGATCATCCAAAGGATCACCTTCAGGAGTAGCCAATTGATAAGCTCATGATCCACATTTTGTTGTGATTACATATGGTCCAAGCCAATTAGGCTTGAACTTGCCTTTCTTTTCTCTTTCTTGGAGGTTTTTCTAATTCTCCATGAGGACAAGATCACCAATTTGGAATTCCTGGGTTCTAATTTTTTTGTGATAACTCATGTGCAGACGGTTTTGATTTACACAGAGATGATTCAAGGCCTTGAGGTGCCTTTCATCTAACAATTCTAGCTCTTGTAAGCGGGCAATTCTATATTCTTCATCTAGTAGGATATTTTGTAGTGATACCTTAGAGAGGGGATCTCGATCTCAAGGGGAAGGATGGCTTCAGAGCCAAAGAATAGGGAATAAGGGATGGCACCTGTGGGGGTGCGGATGGAGGTGTGGTAGGCCCACAAAGTGGGATGGAGTTGGAGGTGCCAATCATGGCCAACTTCATTGACTGTCTTTTTGAGGATTTTGATTAGGGTTTTATGAGAAGCCTCAGCTTGACCATTTCCTTGGGGGTAATATGGGGTAGAGAAGCGATGTTGGATGTTGAATTTTTGGTAGAGTTCTTTGACATCCCAGTTTTTAAATTGTCTACCATTATCTGTCATAATAACTTTTGGAATGCCATATCGATAGATCAGATGGTTTAGGATGAATTTGGATATTTGCTTACCAGTGGTAAAAGTAAGAGGAATAGCCTCTACCCACTTGGTGAAATACTCGATGGCGGTCATAAAGAATTTATGTCCATTGGAGGATGAAGGGTGGATTTTCCCAATGAGATTGAGCTCCCACTATGAGAAGGGCCATGGTGTAATGAATGGCTGCAATTCTTGTGATGGTGCATGAATCTTGTCACCATGTTGCTAGCAAGGGATGTATTTCTTCACATAGTTATATGCATCTACTTCCATTTTAGGCCAATAATATCATGTTCTCAAAAGATTTTTAGCCAAGGTGAGCTCACTTGAGTGTGCCCCACAGATGCCCTCATGTACTTCACGTAATGCCCATTCTGCACCTTGTTTATCTAAACACCTTAGGAGGGAACCATCAAAATGCCTTCTGAATAGGGTGTCTCCAAGGATGGTGTAACGAGCACATCGGTGAATGAAGGTTTGTTGTTGGGTTTTGGTGAGATATGGGGGAATGGTGTTGTCTTTTAGGAAAGCAAAGGTTTCTTGGTACCAAGGGGACTCGGGACCAACGAGTACACACACCATTTTAGACTCTAGTAGATTGTATGCCGGTATAAATAGTTGCTCAACCAAGAACTTACACTTTTGATTGTGTGTTGGCATCTGAAGGAGGGAGCTAATGGTGGCCATTGCATCCACAACCCTATGTTTGTTCATGGGACTTGGTCAAACTTCATTGTTGTGAAGTGTTGCTTAAGATCTTCAACCATGGTATGGTAGGGAAGGAGTTTGTCATCTTTTGTTTAGTATTCGTCGTTGACTTATTTTATGACAAGTTGGGAATCACCATAGACTTGTAATTCGTTTATTTTCCAGTGGATGGCCAAGCACAATCCTATGATGAGTGCCTTGTATTCTGTGATGTTGTTAGTACATGAAAAAACTATTTTGTATGACTTTGGGATGCCATCTCCTTGAGGTGTGATCAGTGATATTCCTGCCCTCGATCCATTTTGGGTGCAAGAGCCATCAAAGTACAATTGCCATGTGGAGGATGTGGTAACAGTCATAATAAATTCATCTAGTAACTCTATGAGAATAGGATGGTCACCTGGAAGTGGAGCGTCTGCCAACTAGTCTACGATGACTTGTCCCTTGATTGCCTTACTGTCCACATATTCAATGTCAAACTCTCTTAAGAGCATGACCCATTTAGCGGTTCTACCAGTGAGGGTAGCTTTTGACAAGAGATATTTAAGCGGATCAATCTTAGCAATTAGTTTTGTTTTGTTGTTCAACATATAGTGTCAGAGCTTCTGTGTGCTAAACACCAATGCCAAACATGCTCTTTCAATGGGGGTATAATTGAGTTCATACCCTACTAGTGTCTGACTGATGTAGTAAATGGCATGTTCCTTCCCTTGATCATCTGTTTGTGCCAACAATGTCCCCAATGCCACTGCAGTAGCACATATATACAAAATAAGAGGTTTTCTAGGAGTAAGAGGCATCAACACTAGAGGTGATGCTAGATATTCTTTTAGTTTCTTCAAGGCCTTTTGACATAAGCAGTCCCATTTGAATTTCATGTCTTTGCGCAACAGGTGTGCAAATGGATGACACTTATCTGCCAGTTGTGAAATAAAGCGTCTAACAGATTGGAGTTTTCCTTGGAGACTGCGCAGCTGTCTGAGAGTTTTCGGTGGAGGCATATCCATGATAGTTTTTACCTTTGTAGGATTGACCTTGATGCCTCTGTGGGAAACAATGAATCCCAATAGTTTTCCTGATGTGACCTCAAAAATGCACTTCTTGGGGTTTAGGTGCAATTTGTATTTTTCCAATCTTTCAAAGATCTACCTTAGGATAGAGATGTGTTCCTGTCTTGTCTTGGATTTGCCTAGCAGATCATCAACATAGTCCTCCCTAATTTTATGCAAGAGGTCATGAAAAATTGTTGTCATGGCATGCTGATATGTAGCTCCAACATTTTTGAGGTCAAAAGGCATGACCCGATAACAGAAAGTCCCCCATGGTGTCGTGAATGCAGTTTTATGGTGATCTTCGTCTGCAATCCTGATTTAGTTATATCCATAAAATCCATCCATAAGTGACAACATCTCATGCCCTATTGTAAGATCTACAATCATATCTATGTTGTGGAGCGAGAAATCATCTTTAGGATAAGCTCTATTTAGATCTCGAAAATCCGTGTAGATGTGGATGCCCCCAATGGGTTTGCCGACAGGTACAATATTGGAGACCCATTCAGCGTAGTCTATTGGTTTGATGAATTATGTGTCTAACATCTTTTGGAGTTCCACCTTGACTAGGAGTGCAATATGTGGGTGCATTTTGCGCAATTTTTGTTTTACAGGTTTTGCATCTGGGCGGATAGCGAGATTGTGAACCACTAAGGTGGGATCCAAACCTGGCATATTAGCATAGGACCATGTGAAATTGATTTTTACCTCTATAAGGAAGTTGATGAAGTCTTGTTTCTCTGTTTCTGTGAGGGACTTGGCAATGAGCACATTTTTTGGAAGGACTTCGGTGCCCATGTTGATACTATCTATTTCTTCTATCACCAAATTTGATCTGTCCTGTGGAAGGTAACCAATGGTAGGGAGGTCAAGTCCCTCATTGTCAAGTGCCTTTTCTAGGTTTTCACTTTTAGATACGCCCTTTGTTTTTATTTTTTGCTCATCCATAGGTGCCTCAGAGAGGTTTCACCTAGGGAATCATGTTTTTTTCTTTGATTATCTTTTTTGTGACTAAGGGCATTGAACCGACTACCAAAGTATCCCTTTTCATGTAGCTGAATACTATCAACTCTGTTACAGTCTTTTAAATTTCACACCATTAGGAGAGTAATGAGAGCGTTATCATTGGCGCAAATATCTAAAGTGGGTTTATCTTGTTGGCCCCAGTCTATGAGTTCAGGATGGACAATATGTAGCTCATGTGAAGGGGGAGTGGTTATGGGGGTGATGGTATTGACGTGAGAGTCAAAGAAGATACCATTTTCATATTTATAAGGCATTTCATGGAACTCCTCTTCATCAGTGCTTTCGATATCCAAAGAAGGACTAGAAGGGGCACCAACGATAGTAATCTTAGGCACTGGGGTGTACCCCAAGCCTCTATTGTATTTTTAGGTGATAGGATTTATGGGTTATTTTCTTCCTTTCTCCTCTGGTCCCAAGTCGTGTCCTTTGTAACCCATTTTTTTGATTATAATTGATGCTTTTGGGTACATCTTTTTGGATATTTTTTCTAGATCTTCATCTTCTTCCCAGTACAACCATGAAGAGACATCTACGTTGAGGCTCTCCTCATCAAGTGGGCCCCATTACTGGAAGGTGGTATTTTGGCATTGCATGACCAGTTTCAGGTCTTTTTTGAGCTCTTTTGGTTTGCCAAATGACTTAGGAGACACGGGGAGGTTGCCTATTAATAAGACGTCCTCCAATTTGTATTCTCCATAGCTATTGTCCAAGATCTTTATTTGTGTGTCTAGTTGAGATGAGGTGGAGGCAACATTTGATGTGTCAGATGGAGGCGTTGGTGAGGGTATATTTAGTGGGCAATGATATGGATGTTTCCCCTCTAATAGTTTGCAATATTGAAAAGGTTGTGGATCACCTTTGATAGTAATCTCTCTTCCATTGAAGGAGAATTTGATGCATCGGTGATAAGTGGAGGGTACGGCTTGTAAGGAGTGAATCCACAACCGATTGAGGAGAATATTGTAGGGGAGATCAAGATCTAGTACTTGATAAGGGGTTTCAATTATAATAGGGCCCACTTGAAGAGGTAAGGTGATCATGCCCTTCGAAACTCTTTTCGCATCATCATATGCTTTTATTGTGATTCTTCCTGATGTGTCGACCAGGTACTCAGAAAGTCCCAATTGTTTTATTAACTTGTATGTAAACAAATTAAGTCTAGATCCACCGTCTATCAAGATACATTTGACTTTGTGCTTTTGGATAAGGGCTTCAATGTGCAAAGGCTTTTTGTGGTCTTCATCTGTAGGAGCATCATTGGAGATGAATACAAGGTGCTGTTGGGCAGCAAGGTTCCTGATGAGAGCTTGGAATTGGGTAGCATTGATGTTATCAGGAACATGAGACTCAAGGAGGGCTTGTTCCAACATTTCTTTATATACAGGGGAATTCTTGAGAAGTTCTAGAATGGAAATCTATGCACAGGTCTTCCCAAGTTGGTCAAGGAGGTCATATCAGTGGGTGGAAGACATGGGTGGGGGTTTGGTGGGGGAGGAACTCCTTGGACAATGACTTTACCTCAGCATGTGGTTACATTGCAGTCATTCTGGGAATGGGATGTGGAAGACATGGTGCCTTGAATGACTATCTTAGCAAGATTTGGTCTTTTTTGGGAAGGGGGAGGATTAACTCCTTGGATAGTTATGATGTTAACATGGTTGTCTATGGGCTCAATGCGACCTACTAAAGATTTAAAGCCAGTTATGTGATTAGTGTAGTCATAACTCATTGTGTTAGATGATGAGCCTTTTCCTTTATCATGCTTCGGGAAGGGTTCCTGGTATATTTTAAGTTTGTCATTGTTATTACTAGGTTTTGCATTTGCTACTTCAATCTCGCCCCTATCAATGAGATCTTGTATGTAGATTTTAAGCTTCATACATTTTCGTGTATCATATTCCTTGATACGATGATACTCACAGTATTCATTCTCATTATACCACCTAGGTTTGGGTTGATTGGGATCAAAGGGCGGGTGATCAGAAAAACCACTGTGCCTACTTGGACAAGTTTTTGAAACACCATTTCAATAGGCTCATCAAGAGGAGTGAAGTCTCTTGGAGTCCTGTTATTTGATCGAGGTGGTCATCCCTAGATTGAGACATTGTTGTGAGGCTTTTGGGATTGATTTTGATTGTTTTGATTGTTGAATTGATGATTAATGGTGGTGGTTTTTGGGGGAGCAGCCACGGTCTGGACTCACTTTGCATCAGTTACACCGTCGTTGACTACATTTTTTTTTTTAGACCAGAAATTTGGTTTGTCATTATGATAAGAGGAAGAACTTTGAGTCAATTTTTGGTAATGTTTCAAGGTTCCTTCCTCCAATAGAGGGCGAGGTCCTTATCGGTCAATTTTTGGAAGGATTTGATACATTGAGATGTCAGAGGTCTTGAAAGTTTGGGCACCAAGTTCTTTTGAAATAATTCAATTTGATGCTGTTCTGGCATATCCCATTGGAATTTCTTGATAAGATGTCACCACCTTTGCAAGAAGTTGACGAAAGTATCTCCTGGCCTTTGCTTTGTGTTGCACAGGTCTATCATAGAAACACCATTAGCCATGTTGTAGGCATAGTGAGCTACAAACTTCTTTGCCAAGTCTGGAAAAGAGACAATGGAACCTCATGGTAGAGATGAGAACCATGCCACAGAATCTCCTATGAGACTCTTGGGAAAGAGTCTGTGAAGGTATAGGTCACTATAGGAGACTTCTTGACAGAAGATGTGAAATTCCTGGACATGGTCGCGGGGGTCTCTTTTGCCTTCATACTTGGTGAATTTAGGGATCTCAAATCTTGGGGGGTAGGGTGCAATTGATATAGATGGGTTGTAAGGACAAGGACAAAATTCCTCAAACAAGTAAGGCTTTCTCTTATTATTCCCCTCTTTCATGTCCTTGATGATATTTTTCATGTCTTGAATTTCCTTAATGAGGTCTTGTTGTGGATTTTGATAATGATGGATTGTATTTGCCCCAAGAATCGTATGAGTGAAGGAAGGTGCACCACCACCAATGTATTGATATGATGAGGAGGCGGGAATGTGAGATGTGATGACCGATGTCGCAGGGATTTGAGTGATAGTTGGTTACGGTCCACAAACTGTTGTGACGAGATTGAGTACGACCCAGATAAAATTTGCGACATTGTTGACAGGAAGCAAAGTTTGTGGAATATAAATATGTGGTTGAATGGAAGAAGATGGTATAGAGGTATGTTGGAGAATAGATGAGATCAGATTTTATAGTGGTATAGATGGTAAGGAGGAAGGAGGTGGGATGGAGACGACGAGGGGAGGTGCCGCAGGGGGCATTGATTGAGTTTGGATGATTGGTGGGGCTGCAATTGGTTGAATTTGAATAATAGGTGAAACATTCTGTGTGGGAGAAAGTCTCCTTGTGGCTGTTGGTCGAGAGTGGATTTATCAAATTCAGGTGGAAGCTGAGCTCCATTTTCAAGGAGGGTCTTTAGAAGTGCAGTAGGATTGTGTTGGATAAATTTTTCAATGATCTGTTGGTTATATGAGTCCACTAGGAAAGTTTGCACTTTTGGGGAGAGTTCATGTTGATTAACCATATTAGGATTTTGGGTTTGATCTTGATTGCTAGGTTTCCCATTTTGTATAGGATCTTGTGTAGGATCTTCATATAGGACACTAATGTCCGACATGCCATATTGTTGTTCAACCATCTTTTTCTTTTGGGATCGAGTTGTGACCATACACGAATAACCTTAGAAAAGCTTGGAGGAAGAAATTTTTGATGAGAGGACTTAGAAAGACTTGCAGAATCTTTGGATTTTGTCTTTGATGACAAGGGATTTTGCTGATTGGTGGGGGTTCTTGGATTAGAACCCGGATTTGATTAGGATTGACACCTTAGTCATTGGATGAGCATCTTAGGTGGTGGATAAAACCATAAGCAAGGTAATGACCAAGTTGGGTAGAATTTAGACCTTGGAATGATGATTAAAAAGCCTCTTTTCCAACCAAAGGTTGACTAATGACCTTAAGCAAAGAAAAGGCGTAAGTTAAGAGTCTTGATTGACTCAAAAGGATGAGGGAAAAGGTACTTGGATAGGATTCTTCTTCAAGCACAAAAGGCAATTGATTAATGATGAGGTCTAAATGGAACTTCACAAGGCATGCAACCTTAATGTGAGGTTAAATTGGATTAAAGGATGATTGGATCTGGATTTTGAGAATTGTTTTGATAATGGAGGGAGATTGATTTGATGTGCTAAGTCCTTAGGAAATTAAGGATGATTGATTGAGGAGGTATGATAGTGATGTTTATAAGAAATTTGGTGACTAGGTTATTCTTGGCATGAACATGACTTAATAGATGATTGGTTTGGATGGCAAGTTGTATGAAGGGATGCGATCACCCCGATTTTGACGATAGTTGGTGTTAAAAGACAAACCTGAACCTTGATGGAGGGAATGAACTCTTAGTTCATCACTAGCATCAAACTCATTGCTATGACCATGGACGTTATCATGGTAATGATGCAAGAATGTCCTATGTTTGAGCAAGAGTTTACGGTTGGTATACCAAAATTTCCAGCACCTAATGAGTTGTGCTTGTGTGAGCTTCTTCTTCTTGATAGGTTGGTGAATTGACTTCTTAGGATGTTTATACAACATGGGCTTATGAAACATGAGACAGACGGAGTTTTGATGCAATTTGGACGTTGTGTGGATAATGACTTGGATAATTGTATGCTTTTGGATAAATGTTTTTGCAAAGTGTTTGAGGATAGTGTGTTCGCATATGTGCAGAGTTTGATGACATGATGATACTGTATGTTGTCATTGATGTTAATATGCTAAAGTATGAACCAGTATGATGATGTGAACCGATATATGTGAAAAAGTGAAGCGGTATGTTGATGATGTGAACTGGTATATGTGAAATGGTGAATTGATATGTTGGAATATGAACCAGTATCGGGGTTTCATTTGATATGACTATCGGCTGGTAGTCTCAGCTTTAGGGTTTTCGGTTGATGCATTTCAAGTCTGTGTGATTCGACCAATGATATTATGTGATGAGTTAGCATTGATGTGAAGATTAGATCATGTTGCCACGTCAGCCTTGTGTGTGTGAAGGATTTCCTTAAGGATCATGCATGAAGAAGATTGATCCTATCTACCTCGGGAAAGTGCGAAGTCTCAGTAAATGATGGAGAATGTCTTGAGATTTTTTCAAGACTGTTTTATTCAATGCAAAGTGTTTGAATAGTTAGGAATGGACCGATTGTATTTGTAACCTAAATGTTTAGGGTTTAGGGTTTATGCTACCGACCTATCTGTTTCCTATAATGTCGATGATGATTTGCATTGTGAAGTTGTTGTCAAATGTTATATGTGTATCCAAGTGAAGAGATACTTGATTCTTTCTAGACTGAAGAAGTGTGTTGATACCTATAGAGTGTGATTGCAGAAGTAAAGAAACTAAATTGGATCTGCCTTGGCATTGAGTGTTGTTATCAGATTAGTGTATTACCTGTTGACTTCTAACTATTTCAGCAGTTGGAAAATCCCTTAACTGGGTAGCTTTAATAGGCTTTGAGTAAATCCTTTAACAAGGTGACTCAAATTCATTGAGTTCTTCAAATCCTCTTGCGAGGTAACCTTTAACCGGGTATATAGCTATCCCTTAACTGGGTGATCCCTAGTAAGATCGGTTCTTAGCAGAACCTATTGTAAAGTCCTTAACCAGACTAGGCTCCTAATAGAGAGGACTTCGAAAGAGTTCAAATAACAACTTGTGGGTGTATATGGTGAAAATGGATAACAATAATAACAATATTGAAAGGCTAAATGAATTCAACCACAAAACCCTAGCCTAACAACAACAAAGATCCACCATAACATATGAAGATTACCTAAGACAATGCAAATCAAATGAAATCACAAAGATTATACCATCACATGTCCAATAGGGTTTGAATCTCCATTCTTCCTATCTCCATTGATCTTGCTTGATATATTTGCTCTCAGATTTTATGTGCACAAGAGCTCAACAAAGAACGGAATGTGGTTGCTAGTAGAAGTGTAGTGTAGTCAATTGCGTAAATTGATTAGAATGCATAGAACGATTAGGGGTTGATAATGAAGGAAGCATCTCCTTATAGAGAAGACACTATATGAAATGGAGGGATAAGATTGAGAGGTGTAAAAGAGGGTAGGTAAAAGAAATAATAAAATAATGAAAGGGGTAGGTAGTGTATGAATTAAGAGATAAATGACATGTGTCATGGGTAGAAAAGGTTAATGAATTAATTAAATAAATAAAGATTTATTTAATTAATAGAGGAATAGGGATCAATTAAATAAATAAAATATTTATTTAATTTAGGAAAAGGATAATTTAAATAAATAAATGTATTTATTTAAATGAGAAATAAGGCTAGAAGAGGATAAATGAATTAATTAAATAAATAAGAATTTATTTAATTAATAGAAGAATTAGGCTTAAGATATTTATTTAATTAGACATGACAATTTTAGGTGTCTACATTTTGCCCCTCTTTGAGACAATGCGGCTTGTCGTGTTGTTTCAAAGAAGATAATATGAACTGATACAGAGTTGCCCCAAGATGGGAATGATATGCCCCCTCGAGAGATTGGATGAAAATGTCTGAAAAGATTATAGACAATCTCTTGATAAGAAAGACAGGATAGAATGGACTAACCGGATAAAGTGACAGAGTCACAGGATAATGAAGACTGACTCGAAAAACGAGGGCGAGGGCTAGGGTAGGCTATAAGATAAACCACGAGGGAAATACATCCTCATTGTCATCTACACCTCCAAGAGATCAAAGTGCAGAGCAAGATTTGAGCAACAACAGTCAGCAGCAATGGCTTTCGTTCACAGATTCGACCGCGTTCGTCGATTTCAGAGGCCAGTAGAGGCAGGAGAGCTGGTAAGTACCACCAAACCTCCTCGTACTTTGATGCATTTAATATTGTCATTAATGCATGGTAGATAGAGCAATAAATGCACTCTAGGTTAGGGTCCAAAAAATGTCAAAAACGTCTAGGCATGTCTGCGTTGGTGCCAGGCGCGTCTATGCTCGCGAGGCATGTCTATGTTTTTCAGGCACATCTGTGTTTTTCAGGCGCATCTGTGCAGTCTTCAGGCACGTTTGTGTCCAAAAAATGTGAATTTGTGTCTTCTAGGTCAAATTGGCAGTTCTGTGATGAACATACGCTATCAATTGGATAAGCTGCTAAGAGGATACACTCAAGCAGGTCCTCTAGGGAAAACTAGGATAGCAAATAGGGCTAGGATTGACAATTCTATGATAGAACATACGTTGTCAATTAGGAAACTAGTCAAGAGGATTCACTCAAGTAGAGGCCCTAGGATAGGATAGATCAAGGCACTTTGTGATGAATAGTGAGTACCAAGATATAGTACTTTGTGACGAACAGGGAGTACTAAAATATGAGTAGGACTTTGTGATGAACAGTGAGTGCAAATGTGAGTAACACTTTGTGATGAACAATGACTGTCACACACATAGTACTTTGTGATGAACAAGGAGTACCACTAGGATAGAAGCAACACTTTGTGATGAACAGTGAGTGTCACTAGGACTGAGATGATTGATTTGTGTGACTACAAGAGTATTTGCCTATGCTAGAGTCATGGGATAGATTCCCATTGACTCAGAGGTTGCGACCTGAGCTGACAGCCGAGGACTAAGCTACAATTGAGGCTATGGGATTGAGACATATTCTGTATGTGCTTGAGTTTTGGGTGAACATGGGATTGCTAACTGCACTGGCAGAGAGGTGGCACTTTAAGACTTATACGTTTCATTTGTCGATGGGTGAGATGATAGTCACCCTTGAGGATGTATATAGGATTTTGCGGATACCGAGCGACGGGGAGCTGATTCCGTATGATTGAGATGGAGATAGGGATGCCCTTAGATGAATGTTCTAGGATCCAAGATTGGAGATGACGGCTGGACGCGTGGCTTGGGATACCATGACATTGACAAGATTAGCAATACCAATAGTGTTGGCAGGAGTTATCAGTGGGTTCCTCTATCCAGATAGGGTGACACGAGGGGTGGCTGTAGAGGACACAGGGGCTAGGAGAGATGATCTTGGGGCGGGTCCTTCTAAGGCTCAAACTCCATTGAGGCCAGTCGGCTCTGAGGGAGGGAGTTCATCATAGCCGTAGAGGGCTCCCTATGTATCAGTATTGTACCATTTTTGTATGATGATGTAGACACTTGCAGGTGATTGTAGCCATATGATTTTGACATCATTGTATCATAACACTTATTATTATATATATGAGATGATTCATCTTTGCAGCAGCTATATGCATGCGTACCTATGTGATGAGATGTTCTTATGTGATGCTTATGATATGGATGCAAATATGTATATGATGCAATGCAATATATTTTTTTTTGTTCTTTTATGTTTTATATGTGTATGCATGATGCAAATGTGAATGTATGAAATGCAGATGAATATGATAATGCAAATGTAAAATGTGCTAACATGTGTTGTGTGCAGGATGTGATGCAGTTGTGATATCTATATGTATGTATGAAATGCTAACATGTGGTAATGTAGGTGCAACTACATGAAATGCAAACGTTTTTGGTGTGTCATTATACTCAGTCATGTGATAGCAGGCTACGTGGACTCAAGAAGGATGATGGAAGTCAATCAAGAAAGGGGGATGGAAGACAAAAGATATGAAAGAAAAAGAGCTTCTTGTGTATTATCATCATTGAGCTCTATTATGGCAAGTAGGTTATGACAATTGAGGCATATGTTCGACCCAGAAAGTCATTGTACCTGTTTGCATGGATATAAGATAGTCACAAACAAGGAATGCCCCAGTTCACACTAGACTCTCAATGTCCTCATATCCTTGGACAAGTCATAGAATTACTAAAAGACAATCTACAGATAGCAAATACAAATAGGTGATGATACCCCATCCTCGCCTTTCTAGTCAAAGACATCCTAGAGATAAAATCTCTAGTCAGAGACATCCTAGAAAAGCTAAAAGATATGTCACCAAAAGATAAAATCAAAAGAAAACCAAGACTCGACACCAACATCCACTGTAGTCCTCAAGTTTAGTGTCTCTTGTCACTTGTATAAGTCTTATTTGATTGTGCTCACAATGTTTACTTTCACAAAAGGATAGATAGCATTGAATCATATGTTGTCTGAGTTTGTTGAAAGATTTGATTTGTTGAAGCCCATTGTTGCTGCTGTGTCTCATCTGAAACTGACTGAATCCATGAAACTGATACTTTATTGCGAAGAAGATGAAACTTTATTGCGGATTGGTGATGCAGATGTTGCTTTATTGTGGATTGTGTGTGGATAGATTGAAGGAAGCTAGAATAAACTGTACTCCTTGAAACATGTGATGTTCTCCATTCCACACCCATCACTAGACATAGGATTTGCCTTAGCCACAGATAGGAGCTGATTTATTATGGATGGAAAGGGAGGTGAAAAGGGAGGTTTATTATGAATGGCTAACCAATCTTGGGTAGATCAATAACAAGCCATGATGGGAATGGGTAAGTTTATTATGAATGAATAGGTTGTGAGTGTTTGCAATGTGAAAGGATGAAAGTGAATCCTGAAGGAGGGAGGAGCAATGTCTCTACACATGGCGTTGGTGACCCAGTTTTCACCATGGTACTTGCCCAGGGCGCCTTCGAAGTGGTTTTCACTATTGGACGAAATTATTTCTCTTTACTTTTTTCGATTTTTCAATGTTTTTTGTGTCACAAGGTGCCTGTTTGCTAGGTTTTCACCAAGTAACGATTTTTTTGTTTTATAAATTTTTTTCATATTTTTGAAATTTTTGATTTTTTTGTATTTTTTGAATTAGGATACTCTGAAGAGCTATGTGTAAAACCTGCGAAGGTGCATGCTACTGATAGGATCCTCCAAAGGTTCACCTTCTGTAGTTGAGAGCTGATATGCACCAGATCCATATGCTGCTGTAATAATGTAGGGACCAAGCTAGTTTGGTTCGAACTTGCCCTTCTTCTCTCTATCTTGTTGATTTCTGGGATTTTCTCTGAGAACCAAATCACCTACCTCAAATGTGTAAGGCTTGACCTTATGATTGTAGCTGTGACTCATTCATTGTTGGTAAGCTTTGAGATGATTAAAAGCAGTTTATCTTCGTTCATCCAGTAGTTCTAGCTCTTGTAAGCGAGAGACCCTATAGTCTTTATCACTGATGATGTTTTGCAAAGAGACCCGTAAAGAGGGTAGCTCAACCTCAATAGGCAAGATAGCTTCAGTGCAATAGACAAGTGAATAGGGTGTAGCTCTTGTAGGTGTGCGAACACTCGTGTGGTAAGCCCAAAGTGCAGGATTCAGTTGGATATGCCAATTACGGCCAGCATCGTCGACTATCTTCTTTAAGATTTTAAGGATTGTTTTATTAGATGCCTCAACTTGACCATTACCTTGGGGATAATATGGCATGGAGAAATGATGAGAAATATGGAAGCAGTCACAGAGTTCACAAACATCCTAATTTTTGGAGGGATGCTCGTTATCAGTGATAATGGAAACAGGAATACCGTATCGGCAAATGATATAGTTGAGGATGAATGTAGCAATCTGTTTTCCAGTGACTTGTGTCAGGGGCACGACTTCAATCCATTTTGTGAAATACTCTGTGGCAGTGATAATGAACTTATGACCATTGGAAGAAGGAGGGTGAATCTTGCCTATGAGATCAAGTCCCCACTGACAAAAGGGCCAAGGAGACGCAAGTGATTGAAGTTCTTGTGCTAGCACATGTATGAGGTCTCCATGAATTTGACATTGCTTACATTTCTTGACAAACTGATATGAGTCTTTTTCCATATTGGGCCAGTAATATCCAGTCCTGATGAGTTTCTTGGCCAAGGTAGGACCACTAGCATGTGGACCACATATCCCTTCATGCACTTCCTATAACACAATCTGAGCTTTGTCTCTTTCTAAACATCTAAGAAGAGTTCCATCTAGACCTCACCGGTATAGGATATCAGCTAAAATGACATATCGAGAGGATTGGTGAATGAAAGTGTGATGTTGGTTATTTGATAGATCAGGAGGTAGGGTATTGTCATGAAGATATGTGAAAATGGAACCATATAACTGGGACTCAGGACCGACAACACATATCATCTTAGTAGGCATGATTTCATATGAAGGAACCAAAAGGTTATCCACCAAGAACTCATAGCGGGTCTCGTTTGGAGGTAAATCAATCAATGAAGCAATTGTAGCCATGGCATCTGTGGCACGATTCTGCTCTCTTGGTATCTGCTCAAAGTCTATCTTTGTGAAGTGTTGTTTCAGGTCATCCACCATTTGTTTATAAGGCATTAATTTTTCATCTTTTTTTTGGTAATCATTAGTTGCTTGACGGATGACAAGTTGAGAGTCCCCAAAAACATGAAGTTCCTAGATCTTCCACTAAATTGCAATCCGTAATCCTGTTGTTAATGCCTCATATTCCGCTATATTGTTAGTGCAAGGAAATGATAAGCGGTATGATTTTGGTATAGAATCCCCTTGAGGAGTTATAAAGAGGATGCCAGCTCCTGCCCCATGCTGTGTGTATGAGCTGTCGAAGTACAGTTGCCATGGCTTTGCATGTGACATTGTCAAAATGGATTCATCTGGAAATTCTGAACTTAGAGGAACATCATCTATCATGGGAGCATCTGCTAATTGATCTGCGATGGCTTGTCCTTTTATTGCTTTTCTGTCCACATACTCGATGTCGAATTCACTCAGGATCATTACCCACTTGGCCAGTCGCCCAGTAAGTGTTGCTTTATTGAGAAGGTATTTCAATGGGTCTATCCTTGCAACTAACTTAGTCTTATGAGTGAGCATGTAATGTCATAATTTCCTTGAAGCAAAGACCATGGCGAGACATGCATGCTCAATTGGTATGTAGTTTAGCTCATATCCCACCAATGTGTGACTGATATAGTATATTGCTTTTTCTTTGTCCTCAGCAATTTGTTGTGCTAAGAGTGCCCCCAGTGCTATTGGAGTAGCTGATATGTATAGTAATAGTGGTTGATCTGGAACTGGTGGCATCAGAACTGGTGGATTTAGAAGATAATCTTTGAGCATCTGGAAAGCCTGTTGACAGTTATCATCCCATTTGAATTTGATGTTTTTATGTAGCAGGTGCTGAAAAGGATTACACTTATCTGCAAGTTATGCTATGAATCTTTGGATGGACTGGAGTCTGCCTTGTAAGGATCAAAGTTGACTGATATTTCTTGGTGGTTGCATCTCCAAGATGGCCTTGACTTTTGCTAGATTAGCTTCAATTCATCTTTTGGATACAATGAATCCTAGGAGCTTCCCGGAGGTTACTCCAAAGACACATTTCTTGGGGTTTAATCTTACTTTGTATTTTTCCAATCGATCAAAGACAATTGAAAGTATGTCCAAATGTGTATTTTTGTCTATTGATTTACCCAAGAGGTCATCAACATAATCTTCCATGGTTATGTACATGAGATCATGAAAGATAGTAGTCATGGCTCGTTGATATGTAGCACCTGCATTTTTTAGCCCGAAGGGCATGACATTCCAGTAGAAAGTTTCCCAAGGACAAGTGAATGATGTTTTGTGTTGATCCTTGGGCACAATCCTTATCTAATTATAACCAAAGAATCCATCCATTAATGATAACATTTCATGACCTGCTGTGAGATCAACAATCAAGTCAATATTTGGTAATGAGAAGTCATCCTTTGGACAAGCTTTGTTGATGTCTCTGAAATCTGTACATATTCTGATGCTACGATCTGGTTTACTAATAGGTACCAAGTTGGAGATCCATTTGGGATAATCAATTGAGCGTATGAATCCGACATCCAGTAATTTCTCAAGTTCTACTTTGACCAATAATGCGACTTGTGGATGCATTTTTCTCAATTTCTGTTTCACTGGTTTTGCCCCCGGTTTAACTGTCAAATGATGCATTACCAAATCTGGATCTAATCCCGGCATATCAGCGTATGACCAGGCAAAGTTGATTTGTCGTTCTTTGAAGAAACTTATGAATTTTGACCTTTCGGACTCTGTTAATGATTGAGCTAGGAATATGTTGTGTGGAACCTCTTCTGTACCAATGTTTGTTTTGATAGTCTCCTCTACCAACATGGATGACTTTTCCTCATATGATGCTGGGAGAATGTTGAGCCTTCCATCTTCGGGTGCCTTGAAGAGCTTTTCTCCCTTAGATACGTCCTTTCTTTTTATTTTTTTGGGGTCAGACAATGCCATAGTGTGGTTTTCACCATAAGACCCTTGTTTTGTTCTTATTTTCACATTTTTGCGACTAGAATGTCCGACACCCTCACCAAAATATGCCACACTGTTGAGTTCTATAGTGTATCCCGCCTTATGGTCCCTAGGAGGAAGATCATCTCGTATGCCCAGATAGTCAATAAAAGCTTCATCATTTAGGAATGTGTCAAACTGTGTAGGTCCTTCATGATCCTAGTCAATGAGTTGGTGGTGAACAAGGGGAAGGCCATTAATGTCTTCAAAGTTAACGGTGCTAAGAGTGAAGATGCAGTTATATTTGGGTATGTCAAGGTAATTATTGAGGTCATCGATGGCACTCTCCTCATCAATCTCGATTGCGAACGAATCCAAATTATCATCACTAGTAGTGCATTCTAGGACAGGTGTTCTCATCCTATGTGATTTCAACCTAGAACCTTGAGACAAGGACTGCGTGGAATCCTCATGGGTTGTTTCTTGACCAACTCTGAACTTGTTATAAAATTCCTCTTCTTCTGTTGGTTCATCTGGCTCTCTAAATGTCTTAGTGAGCTCGTAGTCACTAGAGGACTTATCTGAACCCCATTCCCATTCATTGGAATCTATGGAATAGCGATCCTCTTGTTAAATTTTGGCAGCTTTGATTTGTAAGGCTTCTTCTGTCCTTTGAATGTGGACCTTGGAAGTCAAGAAACCAAGTCCTTTCGAGCGTTCCTTTTTGAAAGTCAATTCAGGTTGTAAAGGTTCAATGATGCCTTCCTTTCATAACCCAAGAGGGCTTTTTCCATCATACCTGAATTTTTGTAGAATTTTGAAGCCTTTGCCATATTTCTCACATGGTAGACTGATGTGATCTTGTGTGTCATCTTCAATGTCTTTATAAAGCATTTTGTATAAGTCTTCCTCTTCTAGTTCACCCCATCTTTGAAAGGTAGTAGGGTCCCATTTGAGTATCATGATGGATACTTGCTTGTTAGGATGTGGTCTTCCATACTCTTTTGGGGAACTCATGACTTGTCGTAAGTACATGGTCTGATTTAAAGTGTATTCCCCCATGCCTTTGTCCTGAAACTTGCTTTTAAGCTCACCTTTTTTTGATGTTGAAGGTTTTAATGACTCAGGATCTATGTATGCCGAGGAAGGAACAACTTCATGATTACTGGGAATGATGGTCTCAGTCTTTGATCTCAGATTATTGCAGTATATGAATGGATTAGGATCGCCATTAACTATTACTTCCACTCTGTTATGAGGAAACTTAATGCATTGGTGATATGTAGATGGGACTGCTCTCATTTCATGAATCCAAGGGCATCTTAGCAATATGTTATAAGTGAGATCTAGATCCAGGACTTGACAAACCACATCCTTTGTAACTGGCCCAACTCTGAGAGGCAAGGTGACTGTGCCCTTGGATGAACGCTCTTCATCATCATATGCCTTGATGGTGATTTTATTTGTAGAATTCACAGCTTTATCAGAATATCCCAATTGTATAATAGTGCTTAATGTGCAAATGTTTAGACTTGCTCCTCCATCTATCAGGACTCGTTTGATTCTATGTTTGTGTATGAAGGCTTCAATGTGTAATGGTGCATTATGTGGCTGACTTACAGAGGCGTCATCGGCTTCTGTGAATGTAAGAGAGTGTGGAATGGAAAGGTATCCCACCATGGCTTGAAACTGGTCCACGTTTAGATCAATAGGAATGACAGTGTCTCTCAAAGTTTTGTCAAGAATGGCTTTATGTGCAAGGGATATGCGTAGGAGCTCAATAATGGAGATGAGCACGGGTGTCTTCCCAAACTATTCTACAAGGTCATACTAAGGCTTGGTTGATGAGGAAGCGGTGTTTTTAGTTGGAGCACCTTGCAAAGTGATTTTACCTCGATGAGTTGTGACATGACATTCAGAGGTACGTTTGGAAGAAGATCCAACGCCTTTTAGGACAATCCTGGGTCTCCTGGTAGAATTCTCAGACATTTTGTCCTTGATGATAATGGTAGAGACATAATTGTCCATCGAGATGTGATTGATAGTTGAATCATAGTTATAAGATGCTCTTGTATAGTTGGTTTGATCATCTGTGGCTTTAGCTTTTCCCTTGTCATGCTTTGGGAATGGTTCCTTAAACATCTCATGTTCTTAATTGGATGAGTGTCCCTCAATCTCAATGTCACCTCTATCAATGAGATCTTGTATGATGTTCTTCAGTCGATGAAAATTTCCTATCTTATGACCCTTGCTCTTATGAAATTCACAATACTCATCATCATTCCACCAATTTGGTTTAACCTTTGGTTCATATGGAGGAAAATCTGGAATACTGATTACTTTGTTTGCCACTAACTTCTTGAAAACTGACTCAAGTGGTTCTCCCAATGGAGTGTACTTCCTTCGTGACTTTGAAGTTGTTTGAGTATTCACTTGATTGTTTGTAGAGCTTGATCTAGAAAAAATGAATTTGGGTCACAGTGTGTTGGCATCAACAACACCATCATTGACTGTGTTCTTGTTTTTATTCCAAAATCTTGGCTTGTCTTTTCCTTTAAAGTCATCTTTGTTTTCCTTGAATATCTTAATGACTCCTTGTTCAATTAGGACCTTTTCTGTCGCTAAGCCTTTTTCAATGACATCCTTGAAGGTGGACAAACAAGCTTTCCTTAGATCATAGCCAATGTCTTTGTTAACATTCTGGGTGAACATTTCTACCATTTGTTTTTGTGGAATTTCACAAGAGCATCTGCTAGCTAGATTTCTCCATCTTTGTAAAAATGATGAAAAAGACTCTCCAACTTTTTGCTTGGTATTGTACAAAGTAGTGACTGATATGTCTGTCTCTATGTTGTAGGAGAAATGTTGAATAAATGCCTCTGCTAGATCACCCCATGACTTAGTACCAGGTGGGAATTGGGAGAACCATTCCATAGCTTGATCACCTAGGCTCTGTGGGAATAATCTCATCAAATATGTCTCTTCTACTGCTATCTCAATGCAAGCTATGAAAAACTATCTTATATGTGCCTTAGGATCCCCTTTTCCTCTATACTTATCAAACTTAGGCATCACAAAGTATGTAGGAAATGGAGGCATTGGAATGCTCTTGTCAAATGGATAATGACATATGTCTCTCATTGTGTATGTTGGCTTTGGTGTATTTATGTCCTCCATTTTCTTTTGTAAGTCCCTGATTTGTTGCTCCAAATTGCTCTTAGCTGGAGATCGACTTCTTGGACCATACCCTATGCTTGAGGAACCAATTGGAGGAGGAGAATGTTGCATATATGGATGATATTGATCATACACATGTTCATATGGAGGAGGTCTATAGTGATGCTGCATATATGGACCACTTGGTATAGATTCATGTTGAGGAACACCATATCTATTTTGTGCATGTATACCATATTCTATAGGCATGTCATGTTCTAATGTGTTACCCCCAAATTTGACACGGGGTTTGCTTGTGTCCAAATTTTGAGCATGCCTTTGAATATCCAATTGCTTTGGTGTTTGATCCTTAGCATTGATATGTGATTGAGCATATTTCTCTGCATAAGACTTCCATAATGGTTTGCGAAGGTGAGTATCATATGCTTGACCATGTGTATGTGGGACCTCTGGTTTTTGAAACAAAGATGATGGTGATTCAGGCACCATATGTGGTCCTCTATTGTCTCCACTATTAGGCCTCCTTTGATCCATGTTGGAGTGAGGTTGTTGCAAAGGTCAATTTTCCATTATTTGAGACATGTCAAAATCATGAGGTATCTTGGCTCCACTTTGTGCCATCATTTGTAAGAAGTATTGTTTATCCCTTCTCATTATTTCCTTAACCAATCGATTGAAATGGGGATTCATAATGGATTCTTCCACATCTGCTGAATGTACAGAAAAGTTGTCCATATTGTCGTTGTGTGTATCATTGTTGTTTGTAGTGTCCATGTTCTCAACATTTGGAATGTTTCTATAGGCATCCATGTCAGGTAATGTAGTATGATCGGAATTGAAAAAGATATCATTCTCATACTCATAAGAACTCATGTTTGTGGACTCTTGAGCCTCTTTAGCTTCTCTCCTAGATTTTTGGAAACGGGTTTCAACCATGAACTAGGTATTGACCAAGATGTGTGAGACTAGATGAAAATGGAAAAAGTATGGAAGACTAAGAGTTGGATGGAATGTAAATGAATCTGAGGTGTACTTGCAATGTCCAAAGTGTAAGACCAAGTATGTATGTAGTAGAGTAGATGTGGCTTCCAAAGAGAGGATAGTTTTTCTTGATGAGGTAAGTTGACCTTGACTCTAAGTAAGACCAAATGAGACCCAAAGGTAAGAAACCTTGATGAGGGACCACTTAGCAAAGTGTTGTTGTATGTAGTGTGTTGACAAAGTATGATAAGGACAAGCAAGTGACCTTTTGACTCAAGTCTAGACAATTGTGAATGTAATGAGAGATGTAAAGCAATGATAGACTTTCTGAGACCCAAGGACAGGTTGACTGCTAAATGAAACCCTGGAGAAATGACCTAGGAAGCTCAAGAATTCCGAAACTAACTGTGTTTATTTGCTGGACTGTAACAGTTTTTCAATTCTGAACACAGATGTGCCTGTATACTTCATAGACGCGGTTTTCCGATGCAGACGTGGCTCTGTTCAACACAGACGCATTTCTGAGATTTTTTTGCAAAGTGTAATGTTTATTCTAGAAACACAGACGCGATTCTGCCCTTCACAGATGCGGTTATACAACACAGACGCGTTTCTACAAAATTTGTGCAATTTTTTCCAATCTGTGAAGTCGTTTTGTTGTGACCGAATCTGACTATTTGACTTTTTTTTCATGACAAGAGGACACAATGTTGATGAAGACCCAATGTTTGCAAGTGTCTAGACTCAAAAATGACTCCAATAAAAGTGTGTTGTTTGATGTAAAAATGTTTTGCATACACTTGAAGACACGAAAGACACAATGTTTTGCTATTTGGTCTTGAATGTTTTGAATGTTTAACATAAGTCAAGCACAATTCTTATGGCTGACCAAGACAATAGTTGTTGATCCCACATGGGGTTTTACCCCCGAGGCTACGCTATTCAGAGCGGATACTTAGATGCTTGACCTCACTGGCTCCACCCTCGGCACTCACTTCTCGGATCAGCCAAGCATCAGTCCCCATGAAAACTCCCCATGGTGAACTTTGTATCTCTACTAAGAACCGTATGTGTGTGGGCCGCTACTAGAGGTCCGACCTCCTTCCCCAACAACTAGAAGGATTTGGGCTTCTAAAACAAAAAGGTGCTAGTAAGGGCATCCGCTCGTGTGGCCATACATGAGGCACTTTCAGCTCTGTAAATACAGAAGGCTCCCAGCCGGTAGGGGTTATGCCCTACAACTGATCAAATAAATTTGATCAAATGGGTTTATGGGGAGACATAGTGTTGGTATGAACTAATCAACACACGTTATCCATAGTTTTCACCATGAATACATTAGTTTATAGTGGTTCGGAAGAGGTTGGTTTTCCTCGCTACCACTTGGGTCGTTCTCTTCTCACTAGTAGTCCTAATGACCACACGGGAAGACAGGCCCTCTAAATATTAAACAAAAAGAGCCTATTGCTCAAGACACAAAAGACAATGATTCAATTTTAGTACACCAATTGAAGTGTTCGCTAGTCTATGAAAACAAGGCACACAATAAAAATCCAAAATCCCTTGCCAAGGACCTGCAACAAAGAGTGGTTAGTAGTTTGGATTGTTTGAAATAATCACCCCTTCCTGCAAGCACACAAGTTAGGTAAATTTTAAACCCAAAAGACTTTGTGAAAATAGGGGCCTTCAACCAAACGATTTTGCTTTCAAGACAAGCCGCACCAATTTCGTTAGTTAGATCTGAAAATGTTAGCTCAAAATAAACCAAATCTGAAACCCTAAATGCAAAATCCAAAATTGAATCAATAAAAACCCTAAATTTGAAACTGGTGAACACAGACGCAATTACCCTCAACATAGACACGACTTCATGACACAGACGCGGTTCTGTGAGACACATACGCGACTACAGAACACAGACGCGGCTTCTAGACACAGATGTGGCTAAAAACAGCGCAGATGTGACTTTATAACACAAATGCGCTTTCCTGGAACCTGCAAAATAAAATACTGCCCGTAACACAGACGCGATTCCAGAAGTCGCAAATGCGCCAAAAAAACAAAAACGCGATCCGAAAGTGCGCAGACGCGGGAATATCAAAATGCTGCCGAAAACGTCAGATCTGCAACTTCAAAATACAAAATTTGCAACAAGGATGTTAAATGCAAAAGGGACAAGGGTCCCACCGGGCGTGCCAAAATGTATATGGTGAAAATGGATAACAATAATAACAATATTGAAAGGTTAAATGAATTCAACCACAAAACCCTAGCCTAACAACAACAAAGATCCACCATAACATATGAAGATTACCTAAGACAATGCAAATCGAACGAAATCACAAAGATTATACCATCACATGTCCAATAGGGTTTGAATCTCCATTCTTCCTATCTCCATTGATCTTGCTTGATATATTTGCTCTCAAATTTTATGTGCACAAGAGCTCAACAAAGAACAGAATGTGATTGCTAGTAGGATCATAGTGTAGTCAATTGCGTAAATTGATTAGAATGCATAGAACGATTAGGGTTTGATAATGAAGGAAGCATCTCCTTATATAGAAGACACTATATGAAATGGAGGGATAAGATTGAGAGGTGTAAAAGAGGGTAGGTAAAAGAAATAATAAAATAATGAAAGGGGTAGGTAGTGTATGAATTAAGAGATGAATGACATGTGTCATGGGTAGAAAAGGTTAATGAATTAATTAAATAAATAAAGATTTATTTAATTAATAGAGGAATAGGGATCAATTAAATAAATAAAATATTTATTTAATTTAGGAAAAGGATAATTTAAATAAATAAATGTATTTATTTAAATGAGAAATAAGGCTAGAAGAGGATAAATGAATTAATTAAATAAATAAGAATTTATTTAATTAATAGAAGAATTAGGCTTAAGATATTTATTTAATTAGACATAACAATTTTAGGTGTCTACAGTGGGTATTCATCCCCATCATGGTTTTTTCCAGTTGGGTTTCCACATGAAAAATCAGTGTGTTATGCGTGATACTTTTTCATGTGATGTCTTAGTGTTTTCTGTCAAGTGGTAAAGCATGCTGATCCAATGGTCATTATATTTCTGATGATGTATTACTTGTCTAAGAATATGGGTGGAGTAGAAATGAGATATTAGGTTGTGTGAAGATCTAAGTGTTACCAATTTATGTGTTTCACAGTCTGACTGTGTTTTACTGGTAGTGCCCTATTTTAGATCGGTGATACTGTTTACCAGTTAGTGCAGTCTTTGCAATCAAAGTGGTTTAAGGAAGTTTCTGTCTATACTTATTCACCCCCCCTCTCAGTATCTGTTGAGTACTTACTATTCATCATTATTCATCAATTGGTATCAGAGCATCCTCCAGGTCGTCTGTGTTGTAAGCTTAACCGCTTGAGGAAAAGATCCTATTATAATGATGAAGAGGGAAGGTCCTAAGTTCAACAGAGACAACTTTAAGATATGGAAGGACAGAATGAAGATATACATTAAAAGCATGGGTGCACAACAATTGAGCTATGTTGAGAATACTTATGTTGTACCTACCGGTACTCTCACCGATGGTCAAAGAAGATAAATTCAAGAGAATGGGCAAGTAATGGAAGCTCTTATCAACAACCTATTTGATGTTGAGTTTATAGATGTTCAGGAAAAAGACAATCCCAAAGATGTATGGGATACTCTGGAGTCTATCTATGGTGGTGATAAGCATGCGAAGCAAGCTAAGGAAGAAAGCCTTAGAGGAAAGTTTGAAGACATGCGGATGGTTGAAGGAGAGACCATTCAACAATATGGGATAAGGATTAAAACTGTTGTTTGAGACATCAAGAGTACAGGAGGTACAATGGATGATTCCAACATTGTTAGCAAAGTTTTGAGAACCTTATTACCGGTCAATGTAATAAGGGTTGCCGCTATTCAGGAGTTGAGACCTATTGACAAGACAAAGGTGTCCCTTGATTCTATGATTGCTAAGTTGACCACATATGAGCTAAACAGTTATGATGGCAATGTTCTGAAGACTGATTCAGCCTTTAAAGCATCTACTACACTATCTAGAAAGGGTAAAAAAGCTAGTACCAGTTGTGAACCTAGACAAAGTAGAGATATGGATGATGAGGAGATCCTGATGGAATTTGAAGCTCTTTTGGCCAAGAGACTTCCTAAGGGAACTAGAAAATATAGAGGTAAGCTCCCTTTGAAATGCTTTTCTTGCAATAGGATAGGACACATTGCTGTAAACTGTCCTAATGGTGATAATAAGGACAAACCGGAGAGGTTCAAAAAGTTCAAAGGAGGAAATAGGAGAAATTGTCTTGTTGCAGTTGATGAAGGTGTCATTGATGATGAATCAGAAGATGAAGAAAGTGAAGACATGGTATTTGTGACCATTAAGGAAGATGTTTCTGACAAGAAGGCTCTTGCCTCCCACTTTGATAATTCCAATGAGTGGATTATTGTGAGTGGTTGTTCTCACCACATGACTGGTGACCAGATAAAGTTTCTATCTCTAGAAGAGTATGATGGAGGTGTAGTCCGATTTGGTAATGATGCACCTTGTATGGTAAAAGGCAAAGGGTCCATCTCTTTAAATGGAAAATACAATGCTGATAATGTGTATTGGGTAGAAGGTCTTATGCATAACCTTTTGAGTGTTGCTCAGCTGAATGATAATGGACTCACTCTGGAATTCAAAGATGGAGTATGCAAAATAAAAGGAAAGAGTGGTGAACTAATGGCCACCGGTATGCAGACCAAAGGTAACTTATTTAAGTTAAATGCAAACATCAATCAATGTCTAATGGCTAAGTATGATGATAGTTGGATATGGCATAGGAGACTCTGGCATGTAAATCTTGATAACATTGTGAAGGCCAGTAAGATCAAGGCAGTTAGAGGATTGCCTGTGCTGAACAAACTAGAGAATCCTTTGTGCAGAGAATGTCAATTGGGGAAAATGTCTTCCTTAACCTTCAAAGGTAAATCTTTCACAACTGATAATTTACTTGATCTTGTGCATATTGATTTGTGTGGTCCTATGAAAACTAGGAGTGTTCAAGGAGATAGGTACTCTATGACTCTTATTGATGACTGCTCAAGAATGATGTGGGTCACATTCTTGAAAGACAAGTCTAAAGCTTTTGGAAAGTTCAAAGCCTTCAGAGCACTTAATGAAAAAGAAAGTGGTAAGAGAATCAAATTCCATAGAACTGACCAAGGAGGTGAGTTCAATAAGTACTATGAATAAAATGGCATCAAGAGGCAACTATCTACCCCCCGAACTCCACAACAGGATGGCCTAGCAGAGAGGAACAACCGGACTGTAGTTGAAGTAGCTAGAACATTGCTAATTCAAGGGAAGGTTGTTCACACTTTTTGGAGAGAAGTGGTGAGCACTGCAGTCTACACTATGAATTGGGTACTCATCAAGAAAGGTAAGGATAAAACTCCTTATGAGCACTGGATCGGTAAGACTCCTGTAGTAAGCTACTTTAGAGTGTTTAGCAAATGTTATATCAAGAGGAGTGAACACCAGAGCAAGTTTGATGCAAAATGTGATGAGGGAATATTCCTAGGATATTCCACCAAGAGCAAATCTCTCAAGTGTTTTAACAATAGGACTTAGAGAATTGTTGAAAGTATCAATGTTAGAGTTGATGAAACTTCTGAGAAACTTGAGGAAACCGACAGTGAGCAAGTGGTAGATGAACTAGTTGTAACCTTCTGGGAACCAGTTGAAAAACAACTAAGTACCAGTAACAGTGCTCCTACACTGGTAGATGCTGATGCTGATGAAGATGAGGATGAAGAGGAAAAGCAAGAGGAAATAGTTAAGATCATTCTTAGATATGTAAAGCTGAATCATGATCCAAAGTAGATCATAGGAGATAAGGATGCAGGAATTCTTACAAGAAGAAAGGTCAGAGAAAATTCTTGCATGATCTCTGAATTTGAGCCTAAAACATTTAAAGAGGCACATAAAGATGAAGACTGGATCAAGGATATGGAAGAGGAACTTGACCAGATAGAAAAGAATGGTACATGGTCTTTGGTACCCAGACCTGAGCATAAAAATGTTATTGGCACCAAATGGGTTTTTAGAAACAAGCTGAATGAAGATGGCACAATGGCAAGAAACAAAGCCTGACTAGTATGTAAGGGATATGCTCAAGAAGAAGGAGAAGACTATGGAGAAACCTTTGCTCCAGTAGCTAGATTGGAAGGAGTTCAAATGATTCTTGCATATGTAGCCTTCAAGGGATTCAAAGTGTATCAGATGGATGTAAAATCTGCATTCTTGAATGGAATACTTGAAGAGGAAGTGTATATAGAGAAACCAGATGGGTTTGCCCTATCAGAAGATAATGATATGGTGCGTAGGCTACATAAAGCCTTGTATGGATTGAAGTAGGCACCTAGAGCATGGTATGAATGTTTACACTTCCATCTTGAGAAGATTGGATTTGAAAGAACAAATGAAGATAGCAATATCTATCTAAAGTCAGAAGGAGATCAGATTCTAATCTATGAAGTATTTGTTGATGACATAATTTTTGGAGGAGATGACAAGATGAGCCATGCATTTGCAGATGAGATGAAGAAGGAATTTGAAATGTCACTAATCAGAGAGATTAAGTTCTTCATTGGACTATAGATTCAACAAATGAAAGATGGTATCTTTATCACCCAGTCCAAGTATGTCAAAGAGGTGTTGAAGACCTTTGGCATGGAAGACAGCAAATCGGTTGGTACACCGATGGTGACCGGTTGTAAATTGTCAAAAGAAGATGACTCATCATTGGTGAATGAGAAGGAATACCGATCAATGATTGGTAAGTTGTACTATGTAGTACATAGTAGATTGAACATTGCACATGCAGTGGAAATTACTGCACGATTCTAGAAAATTCCAAGAGAATCCCAGTTGGTAGCAGTCAAGCGGATTCTTAGATATCTGAAGGGAACTATTGACTATGGATTGTGGTATCCATACAGTAATGATTTCAATCTCAAATTATTTATAGATGTTGATTGGGCTTGTAATGTGGATGACCAGAAGAGCACAATTGGTGGTCTATTCTTTATCGGTGGTAGACTAGTCTTATGGATGAGTAAGAAGCAAAGTTGTATCTCTTAGTCTACAATAGAAGCATAATATGTAGCAGCATTTATGAACTGCACTCAAACAATTTGGATGAAGCACGTACTAAGTGGTTTCAAAGTCTCTGTATCTGAACCGGTAAGCATATTTTGTGATAACACAAGTGTAATTAATATTTCCAAGAATTTGGTATTGCATGCTAGAACCAAGCACTTTGAGCTCAAGTATCATTTCTTGAGGGAGAAAGGTCATAACAAAGAGGTTGTATTGGAACATGTTTCTAGTAAGGAGCAGTTAGCAGACATATTCACCAAGCCTCTACCGAAGGCTACATATACCTATTTAAGAGGTGAATTAGGGGTGTTGCCCCTTCAAGAGGTGAACTAAAGGTATCTGCTCCGCATTAGTCAGGTATTGCATTGTCAAATATTTTCAGGATTGGTGTGTTGAAGGATGCTACTCCTCAGGGGGAGCTGCATAGTGGAACATGGTTGTCTGTGCCTCCACTTTGGCATTGTTGTCAAAGGGGGAGAAGATGTGAAGTGGAGAAGATATCTACAATATTGGGGAGAAGATGTGAAGCAGAGAGATATCTTTGTATATTGCCATCAATACCAAAGGGGGAGATTGTTGGCATATGTGTAGAGTTTGATGACATGAAGATACTGTATGTTGTCATTGATGTCAATATGCTGAAGTATGAACCAATATATTGAAGTAAGCAAACTGGAAAGAGAACCGGTATGATGATGTGAACTGGTATATGTGAAAAAGTGAAGCAGTATGTTGATGGTGTGAACTAGTATATGTGAAATGGTGAACCAATATGTTATAATATGAACCAGTATCAGGGTTTCATTTGATATGACTACCGGTTGGTAGTCTCAGCTTTAGGGTTTTTGGTTGATGCATTTCAAGTCTGTGTGATTCTACCAATGACATTCTATGATGAGTTAACATTGATGTGAAGATCAGATCATGTTGCCATGTCAGCCTTCTATGCGTGAAGGATTTCCTTGAGGATCTTGCATGAAGACGATTGATCCTATCTACCTTGGGAATGTGTGAAGTCTCAGTAAATGATGGAGAACATCTTGAGATTTGTTCAAGACTATTTTATTCAATGCAAAGTGTTTGAACAATCAGTATTGGATTGACTGTATTGATAACCTAAATATTTAGGGTTTAGGATTTATGCTACCGACCTATCTATTTCCTATAAGGTCAATGATGATTTGCATTATGAAGTTGTTGGCAAATATTATGTGTGTATACAACTGAAGAGATAGTTGATTCTTGCCAGACTGGATAAGTGTGTTGATAACTGCAGAGTGTGATTGCAGAAGTAAAGGAACTAAAGTGGATCTACCTTGGCATTAAGTGTTGTTATCAGATCAGTGTATTACCTGTTGACTTCTAACCATTTCAGCAATTGGAAAATCCCTTAACCGGGTAGCTTTAATAGGCTTTGTCTAAATCCTTTAATAGGGTAACTCAAATTCATTGAGTTATTCAAATCTGCTTGCGAGGTAACATTTAACAGGGTTCTGACCTTTAACCGAGTATTTAGCCATCCCTTAATTGGGTGATCCCTAGCAGGATCGGTTCTTAGCAGAACCTATTGTAAAGTCCTTAACCGGACTAGACTCCTAACAGAGCAGACTTCAGAAGAGTTCAAAGAACAACTTGTGGGTATTCATCCCCACTGTGATTTTTCCTAGTTGGTTTTCCACGTGAAAAATCAGTGTGTTATGTGTGATGTTTTTTCATGTGATGTCTTAGTGTTTTCTGTCAAGTGGTAAAGCATGCTGATCTAGTGGTCATTATATTTCCGATGATGTATTACTTATCTAAGAATATGGGTGAAGTAGAAATGCGATATTAGGTTGTGTGAAGATCTAAGTGTTACAGGTTTATGTGTTTCACAGTCTCACTGTGTTTTACCGGTAGTGCCCTGTTTTAGATCAGTGATACTGTTTACCAGTTAGTGCAGTCTTTGCAGTCAAAGTGGTTTAAGGAAGTTTTTTTCTATACTGATTCACCCCCCCTCTCATTATCTGTTGAGTACTTACTATTCATCATTATTCATCATAGTGATGTGTTTTTAGTGTACTCTTGGCAAGTATCTATCAAGCAAAGCAAACACAATGATCGAATACTTTTTAACTCAAAGACACTCATGCTCATATACAACACTCTTAAGGCTAGCAAGGACAATAGTCATTAGATCCCAATTGGTTTCCCAGCTATGCTTACCCAGAGCGGACACTTAGATGCTTGACCCCATTGGCTCCCATCCATGACACTCACTTCTCTGGGGTAGCCAAGCATCAATTCCCATGAAAACTCCTCATGGTGAACTTTTTGTTTACTAAGGACCGTAAAAATATGGGTGGCTTTGGAGGTCTAACCTCCTACACCAATGACTAGAAGGTTTTTGGCCACTATGCACAAGGTGTTTAGTATGGCTTCCCATTAGGAGCTACCCTTCACAGTTACGCAAGCGCAATTGAGGCCTATAGCCCAATGAAGCACCAAGAACTTAGTAGTCACACAAGCATGATTGAGATCTCTAGGATCTTACTAAGCACCCAATGTGAGAGTGAACTCTCATATAGCCCCAATGATTGACCCTTTCATAATCAATGGCGTATTTACTATAGTGAGTTGGGAACCCTAGGTCTGGGCGTACTCACTTGGGTCATTCCCCTCTTACCTTCCTAAAGAGCAAGTTGGGAGGGTAGGTTCGCTAAGAGTAAGCATACAACAAACATGAAAAACTTGGAGGGTCTAGATTTCTGATCATCTAGCTAGACGAGAGCATACTCTCCTACCTTTACACTTTTCACAAAACACATAAGACAAAAATTAATTTACCTTTTAATTAAATCTAGGTGCCTAGTTAAAAAAGAAAGCACAATGTTTGGTTGGAACTCCTAGGCAACCTGGAAGCAGTTTAGATTAGTAGTTTTTCTATTTTTCAAGGTCTTGGATGGTCGATCAAAGATGAAAGACTAAAAAAAGGAAATTAGTACTAGCTGGACTGCACATATAGAGCATGTGCTGAAGTGCAATCGACCACGCTGAAGTGCCTACGTAGGCGCTAAAATGCCTACGTACGTGCTGCAATTAATAAAAATAGCGAAAAAAAAAGATAAATCAACGTACAAAAAAATAGGGGTTTTATACCTGTTTGTCGTGCTGATCTGGATCGGTTGAGCTGAAATGCCTGTGCCTGAGCTGATGCACGTGCACTCACGCTGAAATGCCTACGCCCGCACTAAAACCCTGAAAATAGATACCAATTAGCGGGTTAAATTTTTTTAAATTCAAATTTAAAAATTGAATCTTTTCTAAGGGCGGGAATTTTGAAAAACGGCCACGCCAATTAGAAATCACTCATGCTGAAATGCCTCCACCCACATTGATGCACCTGCGCATGCATTAAACAGACAGATAGAGAGCAAAAAAAAATTAAATTAAAAATAGGGCAGGAAAAGATTTTAAATGTTTTAAAACAGTCGTGCTGATGCGTTTGTGCTCACGTTGATGTGCCTGTGTACGCACTGAAGAAGATTTTCTGTCACGTTGAACCTGAGTCTCTCGCATTGATTTGTAGTCTCGCACACTATTCTAAAACCTGCATCTTACAACTTCACAAAAACTCAAGAAAACATTAGTTTTTAGGGGCTTGGGTCCCACCTTGCGTGCCAAAATGAAGATGGTGAAAAAGAGTGTGAAGTGGATTAGATTGTAAACATGCAAATGAAACACAAAAGCACATGAAACCAAAAGATATAATTCAAATCACATGAAAACATGAATAAAGATGCATATACCTCACAACCTTTTTACCTTCTCCTTCGGATGGAGCTTAGATGGAGTTGAAGTGCGCCTATGTGCCTCCAACTTGATGTCGATTTGCTCTTAGATTGCTTGATGTGGATGGCTCTCCAATATTGTGCACAAATGGATAAAAATGGATTTTTGAGGAATGAGATGGATGATATGACTAAGTATGGATGAGGGATGATTTTGGCATGGTAAGGATGCAATGGTAATTTTCTAGGGATGGGACATTCCTTGAGGAATGGGGAGGAAGAATTAAAAATTCTCCAAAAAGGGATGATCATGGGGATTGGAGGAATAATAAGGAATTAAAAATTCCTTGGAAGATGAGATGCCTAGAGGAATGTGAGATTTTGAAAATCTCACATTCACCTAGGAAAAGAGCATTTAAGGAGAGTGGTTGGATGGAAGGGACAAGGAGTTGACTTTGTGGCTAATCATGATGATTAGCCACTAGCAAATCATTAGGAGGGGGATTAGAGGAAAGGTTGGGTGGGATTAGGATAGATAAGATTTGTAGGAGGCTTTGACTAGGAGAGAGAATGAGTGGAGGGAATTAAAAATTAGAAGAATAAGGCTAAGTGAGTTTTAGGGAGTTTCTAGAAGAATTATTAGGTTAATGATGGATTAGGAAGATGATTTGTAGGAACCATGTAGGTTAACCAATTAATTGAAATTAATTAGTTAAAAGGAGGATTTGAGAAGATTTAATTTTAGAAGAATAAAAAGAGGGTTGATTTATTAAATAAATCAATCACAAACTATAGTGACAATATTAATTGTAATTAATTAATATTGAGGAGAATTTAGAATTTGCATAATTAATAAATTATATATGTGAGGAATTAAAAATAATTAAAATAATTAATTTTAAGTGTCTACAGGGGTAACTGAGGGTAGGTTGCTAGGCCATATTGTATCAAAAGATGGTGTAAGGACTGATCCTGAAAGGGTAGCATAAATTGATAAGGTACCTTAGCCTAAGATAGTGAAAGGTATTCAATCTTTCTTTGGGTAGATAAATTTTCTTAGAATATTTGTTACTAACTTTGCTAAAATTAGTAGACCTATTTCTAAAATGTTGAAGAAGGGTGCGAAGTTAGAATGAGGAGGAGAATGAGCCAAAGAATTCCAAGAAATAAAGCAAGCCATTAAGAATGCTCCTTTCTTGAGAACACCAGATTATAATAAACCCATGCAAATTTTCATTTGCATCTTTCCATACTGTTCTTGCAGTTTTGTTGCAAAAGAACTCAGAGGGTTTTGAACAACCCATTGTATTTTTTAGTAAATCTTTGGAAGTTGTGCAAAACTAAAATATGAGTTGAATGAAAAGGAGGCTTATGCACTAGTGAAGGCTGTTAAAGCTTTCATGAGTTATCTAATGGGAGTAACAATGGTTGCATATGTGCCTAGAGTAGTAGTAAAGGACATTTTCATATAGCAAGAAGTTTCAGGAAGAAGATGTAGATGGATCAATAGGATCCAAGAGTTTAACATTGATATCCAAATCACCAAATCGATGAGAGGAAAGGGATTGGCCAAATTAATGGCTCAAAGAAATTTGGATGCCAATAAAATAAATGTTACAGAAGAAGAATGCAAAGCTCATCTATATGATATGGATGGTTGTGAGTGGTTTGATAATGTAATATACTACTTACAGAAGATGAAATGTCTTGAATATATGAAAGCTAACAAAAAGAGGACATTGAAGTTACATATCATAAAATATATTATTGTAAATGGTAAACTCTAGTGGAGGAACAATGATGGTGTCATGTTAAAATGTGTGGACCAAGATCAAGCTCAGAAACTACTGACAAAAATGCATAGTGGGATCTATGGAGGGTATTATATGGCCAAAACAAATGCACATAGGATATTGAGAGTTGGGTTTTGGTGGCCAACAATCTTCAAGGATGCACGTCAATTAGTCAAAAAATGTGATCCATGCTAGAGGTTTTTAGGAAAGTTGAAGTTTTTCAGGAAATCTATCATTGAAACCTGTAAATGTGCAGGCTCCATTTTAGCAAATGGGGCATAGATTTTATTGGAGAAATAGTATGTAAATCCAGTGGTGGTCACTCTTGGATCTTAGTGGCTACTGATTATTTTACTAAGTGGGTTGAAGCTATACCAACTAGAAAACCAACAAGTAAGGTGGTGATTGATTTTCTCACAGATAATGTATTGACTAGATTTGGATGTCCAGAAAGAATAGTCTTTGATAATGCCATGAGTTTTAGGTCGGAGGAATATAAATTTTTTGTAGTAAGTATGGTATCTAGATCTTATACTCATCACCTTACCACCCACAGGTAAATGGACAAGCTAAATAAATCAATAAGAGCTTGATGAAAATCATTAAAAGAATCCTGGAGAAAAACAAGAAGGCTTGGGATTCAAAGCTAAAGTTGGTAGTTTGGGCAGATAGGGTAACAATTAAAAAAGCAATAGGATGTGCTACTTTTGACTTGGTGTATGGTATGTGTGCAAGGTTACCTCAAAAAAATCTGAGGGTTGAAGCATTGATGGAGTTATATGAAACTAGAAGAGAAGTTAATACTAAAAATGCAAAATTACATATGCAAGTGAAAAACTTGTATGACAAAAGAACAACTGCAAGAAATTTCCGAGTTGATGATTTGGTTTCACTTTGGAATGCCAGATTAGAACATAAAAGAAAGCATGGTAAGTTTGATGCCATTTGGCTTGGCCCATATCTGATCCAGAGCAAGTGGGGAGAAGATTCATATTTTCTCCAAGAGATAAATGGTGATACTCTTGAATTTCCTGTTCATGGACAATTTTTGAAGCTCTACTTTTCTTAAATTAGTTATTTTCCATGAACATTAGATTAGGTCTTGTTCATAAGTAGAGTACTTTCTTTTTCTGCTTGAGTTTCCCTGTTTAGGTAACTTCCCTTTTTGGTTTGCTCCACCCTGAGATTCTAGATTTTTGCATCATTCCTGAATAATGATCATCCCCAACCAGAGCCACTAATAGTCCTAATAATGACTATGCAAAAAATCTTCATGCCTTAGTCAAAATATTGGTCATTTTGAATTTATTTGGCTCTCTATCCTATGTTTCAGGCTTAGGGTTTACAGTTTATGTCATTTGGTTGAGTCTCATTGTTAAAAAAAACCTAAACATGTTATAATCTCGTGTTACCTTTTTTCATTAAGTCCAAGGGTTTTAATACCGTTGGTAGGGAAGTTTTATTTCCTAGACTAAAATTGTTTTTGGCTGGCCTGTTGTTTTTTTCCTAAGTTTGCACGTTAATATTTCCCTATGGTTGACCCCCCCTTGTTTCTCAACGTTATGTCTAACATTAGTTTGTGTGCACCAAGATGGTGCCAAAAAAGTGGACACACACCAAAAAAAAGTTGAAAAAATAGATAGCGTGTACATGGTTTTTGAACTTTGAGTAACCTCAGATGCACTTTGGTTAGTTTATGTCAAGCCTAAAGAGAAGGGACCGTGTACTCGGTCCTTAAAAAATAAGACCATGTACACAGTCCCTTACAAATTAGGACCCCATACGCGGTCTTAGTATTTTAAGACCGCATACGCGCTACCTGTCAATATATATTTTTTTTATGCTGACTGGGTCTCATTTTCAACACATGAATGAAAGTAGTTTGGAGGGACATTTTCTTGCAAAACCGCGCACAAGCTCCTGATTTCCACTTCCCAGCACCATGGAAAGAGGTAGGTTGTTAATTTTGTATATTTGATAAATTTTATTTACATTTTGAATTTAAAATCATTGATTTTGACTTATTTTTTTATTTTTTGTTACAAATATATCAGATTCTCAAAATCCAGAACCATAAGAAGATGAAAACCCATATCAAAACCCACAAAAAAACCCACAAAATACACCTCCATCTCCTCCTTAATAGTGTACACTAGCTACACAAGAGAAATTGCTTAATCAGTTAGGACAAAACACTACTAAAATAGGTAGACTGATTAATATATTGAAAACATCTAAGCTTGAGCATCATTTATCCCTTACAACTAGCCTAGAAACATTAACTAGTGGTGCCACTATAGTTTCCATTCAGATTACAAAATGGGGAAACTATGGGGATAGGTGTTGTGCATTTTATGAGAATGGATTATCAGTGAGGGAGAGAAAAACAAAAACATAAGTAAAGCACAAATATGTGCTCTTTTTGTTGATCCTAGAACTAGTGAGTCCTTAGCTCTTAATGCAAAGAGGTTTCCAATACATTGGTGTACCAATGTACAGCTAAGGAATCTATTTTGGAATAGGTGGTGGATGGTCTTTGACAAACCACCTTGTAATAGTTATGAGGTGTCATTGTATTTTTTGAGGAAAGTATCTTATGAGTTTGTCCTTAATGAGAAGCCAAATTATTTTGACATGAGAGAGTTCCATGGTAGAGGTGGCGGCTCTGCCCAAGATAGACCTGGATCTCATAGGGTAGTAGACCCACAGAGTCGTCGCCCCCTAGCACCCAAACCCAAGGTGCAAGTGACTATCCCAGTAGCCCTAAAAGAGTTTATGGAGCTACATACTCTTCAGGTGGACACAACATTGACTGATGTGATCATCGAGCATGAGACACAGTTAGCACACCCTCTTGTACTAGATGATGCTCCATTAGTAGGAGAAGTTGGTACTGGTCAGCCCATTCAACATGTGTGTCCCACTTGCTCAGACATATGCACAGGGATGGATGATGAGGCCACTATAGATGTCTCCACAACCCATTCATGCATGATTTGGGGGAGTAGATGTCAGACCAACATGACTAAGGATGTGGCGCTGACAGATGAATTGATGAATATGTTGTTTGATAGTCAGCCACAAACACAGCTATGTTGATTTGAATTCATAACATTTTATTTATCAGTCACTTAAAATTTGTAATTGTAAATTAATTTTCATTTATAGATCGATTTAAATTGATACAAACAATATGAATTTGAGAATGCAGTAGTGACATCTGTTATTCCTCCTGCAGTTATTGCAACTGCAACTTCGACACATGAGGTATAAATTTTTTTACATATAAAAATATAATTGTACACTTTGAATTCAAAAAAATTACAAGATATATTAACTCTCTTTAATGGTTGACAATTTTTTGTTTTGTAGGCACTGTCAAGGGACCAAATGTCCCAGATTGACGATGTCATGCTCTCAGCAATTGATTTTGGCCTACATAGCTATGCGATATCATATTTTGTACACCTTATTGCATGTATTCTTTTGATGGAATTTATGCAAGTAATTTAATTTTATATTTGTTAAATTATGTTTAATATTATCTGTACTAATATCTCTTGTGTTAATTTTGTTTTGTTTAGGGTACCCCGTCCTATTTCTAGGCCTAGTCCTTAACGAAAGAAATCCTTGAGGACGCCTAAACATTGGAAGAAGGTAATTGAACACATTTTTAATTGTACAATTGTTTGAAAAGGTTTAAATTGTCTTAGTTGGAATTTGTAGATTGATTAGTGTTTTTTGTCTGTTTTATATACAGTGAGGTTTGTAGATATGTTGAATGTACTTGATATGCCTGAGGATAGAGAGAGGGCAGAGGTATGCATCTCTACTTTATTTTCTTGATTTGATGATTGTATGCACGTGTACATGTGAACTTGTTATGAATTATAATCTTATCATTTTTCATACAGGAAATATCCATAGCTTCTTCATCAATGGAAATCCCTCCTCCATGTACTGGAGAAGCATCTCAAGATTTGGTACAATTTGGTTCTCTATATCATCTATTTTTAGTGTTTTTGATGTATATATATTAGTACATTGTATTAATTGTATTTAATAGACAATAGACCCCTTCGTGGTTTGGCCATAACTTGGAGCCTTTAAATAAGCTATTCAAGAGAACTCTTAAGGCTAACAACGAGAAGACATAGAAGATAGTAGATCCTAGAGTAGCAGATGAGGTAATCTACATTTCTATTGCAAAGAGATTATATTTAAATGCATAGTTATGTTGATAATTGTGAACTATTTTCTATAAAAGGATTCTAACTTAGCTTTTGAATTGTGGTTTTGTAGCCATCTACAGAGCCACGTACTACATCAAAGAGGCTCGATTTTGATGATACACCACAAACTGTATAGGATCATATAGTGTTAGTTGTGGTCATTGAATGACCAATACATGTAGATATATTCTACATTTTTATTGTATATCTATTTGGACATGGCATATGCCACATTCTTGTAAAACTTGTATTGACTTGGCATACATGCTTTTTTTGATATATATAAATATTGATATTTGATCCAATAAATGTGTATTGTGTTCATTATTGTGCATTTCGTTGATATTGATAGGCATTTTTGATGCATACAAAATTTGTTCATTGTGTTGATTATTGGGAATTTTAATATACATAAATAATTAAATAATTAGTGATACAGTTAAATGATTATTGTTGATCATTGTATTTGGTGGCTGCCCTTTTATTAAGTTAAATGACTATTTGCATATGTAATCAACAATATGAATATAAACAACAAAATCAATGATAAAAAGAATTGCAATCGTGGAATATGATTTGATAAACTTTCTAAAATATTGAATTAAACCTACAAAACTCCTTGTCTCAATGAAAATGAAATTCAATGGTAATGGTCAGATTTGATCCATGATAATGATCACTCGATTCTTTTGATTTCTTTCGTTTACATTTGTCAATGTGAGTGGTGCGATAACACCCTAATGCTCGCAATGGCCAAATTTTGGTTTTCATATTGTTCTCCATTGCTTTATCTAAATAAGGTGATTTGGGACCATTAATGGTCATTTGAAGTCATTTTTGAAAATTTGGGGTCATTTGGATAAAAGATGTACAAGTTGCTCAGTTGTTGTCAAAGTTGTCTAAGTTGCAAGGTAGGCTAGACTCAATTTCATTCATCATGGGCACAAACCAACATCACAAGAACATTTGGATAGGAATTTTTATACTAGGAATTCTCCTATTTTGCCTCCTAAAGCACCATAACGTTGAGAGCCATACCCTACCTATGAGATCTCTCAAGTGCCCTAGTCTAAAAAATTGTCAAACTTTGACAGATTGTTTCTCCTAATCCAAGACACATATGATTGATCCATTGAAATTGTAGGGTCATGTGAGGCTCTTCTACAATGACCTATCTTTGTTTCTGATGACTCGAAGCCATTTTCAAATGGTAGCATTTTTTTGCCTGTTGCAAAAATCGTTAGTCGCATGCAATGCAAAGTTGCAAGATAGGATAGAATTGATTCCGTTCATCATGGGAACAAACAAACATCATGAGAACCTCCGAGTGGGTAGGTTTATGATAGGAATTCTCCTATTGTGCCTCCCAAAGCACCAAAATGTTGAGATCCATACGCTACCGGTGTGATCTCTCAAGTGCCCTCAGTCCAAAAAATAGTCAAACTTTGATAGACTGTTTCTCTCAATCCAAGACACATATGATCAATCCATTTGAACTTGTAGGGTCATGTGAGGCTTTTCTACAATGGTATTTCTTGGTTTCTGACGACTCAGAGCCATTTTCAAATGGTATAATTTTTTTGCTTGCTGCAAAAACCATCAGTCGCATGCAATGCAAAGTTGCAAGATAGACTAGAATTGATTTCATTCGTTGTGGGCACAAATGAACATAAAAATCACCTCCAAGTGGGTAGGTTTATTCTAGGCATGTTATTTTTGTGCCTCCCAAAGTGGCAGAATGTTGAGAGCCATACCCTACCAATGCAATCTCTCAAGTGCCCTGAGTCCAAAAAATTATCAAACTTTGACGAACTATTTCTCTCAATCCAGGATACATATGATTGATCCATTTTAACCTGTAGGGTCACATGAGGCTCTTATACAATGGCCTATCTTTATTACTGATGAATCATAGCCATTTTCAAATGGTAGCATTTTTTGCCTGCTGCAAAAACCGTCAATCGTATGCAATACAAAGTTGCAAGATAGGCTAGAATTGATTTTGTCCGTCGTGGGCACAAACCAACATCATGAGCATGTCTAAGTGGGCCAGTTTATGGTAGGAATTTTTTTTTGTTCCTCCCAAAGTGTCAAAACGTCGAGAGGCATACCCTATCGGCGCAATCTAGAAGTTGCTTGACAACTTTTTTGACAACTTTTTTGACAATAATGACATTTTTTTCTCAAATTGTATCTAGACTTGATCTATGACTCTCATGACACAATAATGACCCAAATAATTCTCTATGATTATTTCTTACATCACATAAACTCAAAACCCTTAAGATATTCAAAACATAAACACATATATTCACATATATTCAAAAAATAATCACAAAACATAGTCACATATATTCAAAAATTTGTGTCTCGATATGGAAAAATCAATGCTTGGCTATTTAAATATACAAAAAAATATGTTACAAATTGTATCATGGGATTTTATATAAAATTTGGCATTTAAATATGTGTGAATCAATTCATCGCCATTTAAATATACAAAAAATGAATATAGAACAATTCTCCAATGATATATACAAAATTCACAAAATCATTCTACCTTGAACTGTAGAATCAATCAAGTGAGCCTTCTCGATCAACTCTAACCTGTATTGTGTCAAGTAATGCCTCATGGTCAAATTCATAAACTTTCCATAAAAGTTTGTTATGACGTCTACCATGATACTTAATCAATAGAATATTTGTTGCAACAACAAGGTTGAAGAAATGAAGAATATGTTTATGTGTTTCAAAGTCCTCGAACAACCAAACTATTAGTCCCAACTAGTGCTGAGAGGGGAGGGGTGAATCAACACTTAATCAAAATTTCATAATTTAACTTTTATCTTAAATCTTCTTTCATCTAAGATCCAACAATATACTTAATCGCTGAAGTAAAATATGCAAGCATGAAAAGTTGACAATGACACCAAGAAGTTATCTTGTGGAAACCCAATAGGGAGAAAACCACAGTGTGAGTAGGAACTCACAAAATTTGCACTCTTTTGGAGTACGCTTGATCAAGAGCCATCCCTGTTAGGAGATTACAAAGACACTATTAGGTGTCACCCGATTAAACAATTTTGAACAAGGTCAGTTAGTCCCTTTACCTTGTTAAAGGTAACCTAGTTAGAGGACTTAGAACATCAGCTAAGATGTTACCCAGTTAAGGGATTTTACAAAAGGGACCTGTTAAATTCCACCCAGTCAAGGGATTTATGTTGCAGTTGTTAGAAAGGAACAAATGGATGATCTACTAAATTAGCTACTAATAGCTTGATTAGATCTCAAAATGCATTCCACTCAATACACACCGGTTGTGTCTTCTCTGCACAACATCAATTTCCTTCTTACACCTTTGACTATTCACTCAGTCGATCATCTCTCCTTTAGCATTGAACTTTACCAGTCCTTTGACCTTTGGCTCTGCACTCTACTGGTCCATTGTCCTTTGGCTCTTCCCTCAGCTGGTTCTTTGTCCTTTGGCTTTGCACTCAGTCAGTTTTCTATCCTTCATCTCTGCACTCAATCAGTTCTCTATATGTCGACTCTACACTTAGTCGATCTACCTCACACATACACTCAACTATGCTAACACCTCTTAACACTTTCTCTCACTTTTCTCTTCACCCTGGATCGCCTTCAATAAGATTTCCTTCTTTCAAATATCATGATCAATTTTTTTTTGAAAGATCTCAAGAACTCTTTATACATTTTCAGTCGACACCTATAGGCATATCCTCAATCAGATCAATCAAGGATTTCAGAAGATTTCAAATTCAAACTCTCCTACTCTTTCTCTACATGCCTTTTAGAAATTCTTCCAAGTCTTCAACCAGTTCTGCCACTGGATCTTCCAAAGATAGAAACCTTTAAGACATGTCCAATCAAATAAATGTGAACCAAAGAATCCACATGTAATCATGCTTGACTGCATGGTAATTGAAAGTTAACTCTACCAACAAATTATTTGGCATAGACACAAGCCTACCAACTCATTCTTTGCCATCACAACTAAATGGTCGATCACTCCTCCAAAATTTATGGTGATCATTTGTCTTCCTTTAGTCATACCAGTGTACCGGTATGTAATAGTACTTCTTGCTTTACCGATTCATTCTTTGGTTGCCGGTTTGTTGTGTTAGCATCATGTTTCTCCCCTATTAGCTAGAGAGTTACCGATTGGTTTGAACAAACAAGTTTCTTTGCTTGAGTCACCTTTTGTGACTTCACCATCATCAAGGTGACCAATCTTCTTGAATGATAGATCAGTTGACTTACTTTATCTTTCCTTGAGATAAAGTACCCTTTAATCATTCAATACCCATTCATTATTTCTTATTGAAAGGAAACATCACTTTACCTATACCACTACATTGGTAAGTGTTGAACATCAATGACAAACCTTAGCATATATACCGGTTTTCTAGATTGATCGGTTTTGTCAATGCCAACAATCTCCCCCTTTGGCATCGATAGCAAACACTTCAAAGTTTGGCTAGTTAGAAGCATTTTTCTTCATCTCTGTAACAATCCAGTCATTACTTCTGCCCCGAGTAATGAATATCTCCCCCTATCACTGATCATACTCTAATACAACAATTTCAGCTCAATCACTACCTACCAATGCTGCACTCTAATCATATCCCCCCCTTTGACAACAATGCCAAAGAGTCTTCTCTGACCACTTACAAGACTGCTCCCCCTAACCAGAGTAGTCAACACTCATCAATCTAGTTTGTGTAAACAAAACTTGAAAGCATACCAGATTGATGTAGAACTCTGTTTGTTTACTTTATTGAATGGAGGGGCATCACCCCCAACTTACCTCTGAGATAGTCAAAGGTGTCCTTCTATAATGGCTTGGTGAATATATCAGCCACCTTCTCTTTGTTGATATATACTCCAACATTACTTCCTTTTCTTGAACTTGTTCCCTTAGATAGTGATATTTGATGGCTATATGCTTCATTTTGGAGTGCATCACTGGGTTTTTAGATATGTCAATGGCACTGGTGTTGTCACAATGAATCACTACCGGTCCAACCACCTTTTCTTGAATTCCTTCCAATAGTTTCTTGATCCAAACTATCTGTGTGCAGTTAATTGCAACAACTACATACTCAGCCTCAGTTGTAGAATGAGATATGCGGTTTTGTTTCTTGCTTGTCCAAGATAAAATTCTTTCTCTGAGAAATAATGCTCCTCCATTGGTGCTTTTCCTGTCATCTATGTTTCTAGCCCAATCTGAATCAATGAAGACACTTAAGATAAAGTCTCCTTTGTGTGGATACCAGAGATCATACTCCTCAGTCCCATTTAGGTATCTATATATTCTTTTGACTACCACCATGTGAGTTTCTTTCAGATTTGCAAAAAATCTGGCAACCAGGCCAACAACTTGTGCTATGTCCGGTCTTCTATGTACAACATACTGTAATTTACCAATCATGAACCGGAAAATTGTCTCATTCACCTCTACAACCTCATCATTTTTAGATAGCTTACAATGTGTAATCATTGGAGTTCCAATAGGTTTGCAATCCTCCATTCCAAAAGTCTTGAGAATTTCTTGTATGTACTTAGTCTAGCCGATAAATATGCCATTCTTTAACTGAGAAACTTGTAGGCCAATAAAGAACTTAATCTCACCAATCATGGACATCTCAAAGTCTTGTTGCATTTGTCCTACAAAGCTCTTGCTCATCTCATCATCTCCCCCAAAGATGATGTCATCCACAAATATCTCAGCAATTAGGTGTTTTCCTTCAATTCCACTCTTCAGATACAGTTTACTATTATCACTGGTTCTTTTGAACCCAATGCTTAGCAAATATGAGTGTAATCTCTCATACCAAGCTCTCAGTGCTTGTTTCAGCCCATACCGATATTTTTGCAACTTGCATACCATATTTCTCCCATCTTCATATGTAAAACCTTCTGGTTTCTCTATGTATACCTCTTCCTCTAACACACCATTTAAGAATGCTGATTTGACATCCATTTGGTATACTTTAAACCTCTTATAAGAAGCATAGGCCAGCAAAATTCTGACCCCTTCCAGTCTGGGTGCCGATGTGAAGGTTTCTCTATAATCCAAACCTTCTTCTTGAGCATAGCCTTTACAAACCAATATTTCTTTGTTTCTTATCACCTTACTAGTTTCATCCATCTTATTTCTGAACACTCACTTGGTGCCTATTACATTTTTATTTTCTAGTCTGGGTACTAGAGTCCATGTATCATTTTTCTCTATTTGCTCTAGTTCTTCCATAGCTTTGACCCAGTCATCATCTTTCAGAGCCTCCTTTGTTGTTTTGGGCTCAAAAATGGAGAGCATACACTCATTCTCTCTTGCTCTTCTTCTAGTTAGAACTCCAGCATCCTTGTCACCGATGATATCTTCTGCAGAGTGATTATTTCTGACATATTTAGCCAGTATTGGTTCACTCCTTGGAACTTCTTCTACTGATTGTGCATGTTCTATCTCATAGGATTCTTCATTAGCTGCTTCAATGGGATATTCTTCAATAGGTTCCACCGGTACATTATACTCAAACCCTTTATAGTCCTCTGGTTCACTCTTACTATCCTATTCATTTTTCTCAGAGTACTCATCTACTCTGGTATTTGCACTTTCCACAATCTTATTGGTCCTTTTGTTTAGACACCAGTATGCCTTTCTCTTTGTTGAGTAACCTAAGAAGGTTCCCTCATCACTCTTGGGATCAAATTTTCTAGTGTACTCATCCCTTTTGATGTAGCACCCGCTTCCAAATACTTTGAAATAGAAAACATTAGGTGAGTAATCACTCCATAATTCATAAGGAGTTTTGTTTGTTCTCCTTACACATCATATTTGATCTTTCCCTAAGTTGGTAAAGCTTCTTCTAATTCTAGGGACCTAATGCTCTGATACCAATTGTTAGTCCCAACTGGTGCTAAGAGGGGAGGGGTGAATCAACACTTAATCAAAATTTCACAATTTAACTTTTATCTTAAATCTTCTTTCATCTAAGATACAACAATATACCTTAGGGATATAAATGATTCTAACACAACAAACCGACAACCAAAGAATGAATTGGTAAAGCAAGAAGTACAGTTACATACTGGTACACTGGTATGACTAAAGGAAGATAGGCGACCACCATAAGTTTCAGAGTAGTGATCGACCATTTAGTTGTGGTTGCAAAGAATGATTTGGTAGGCTTGTGTCTACGCCAAATAATTTGTTGGTAGAGTTACCATGCTGTAAAGCATGATTACATACAGATTCTCTAGTTCGCATTTATTTCACTGGACATGTCTCAGAGGTTTCTATCCTTGGAAGATGCGGTGGCAAAACTGGTTGAACACGTGGCGGAATTGTTGAAAGGCATGCAGAGAAAGAGTGGGAGAGTTTGAGTTTGAAATCTTCCAAAATCCTTGATTGATCTAATTCAGGATATGCTTGTAGGTGTCGACTGAAAATGTATAAAGAGTTCTTGAGCTCTTTCAAAAAGTTTTTGATTGTGAAATTGGAAACAAAGAAATATTTTTGAAGGTGATCTAGGGTGAAGAGAAAAGTGAGAGGAAGTGCTAAGAGGTGTTAGCACAGTTGAGTTTATGTGTGAGGTAGATCAAGTAAGTGTTGAGTCGACATACAAAGAATTGACCAAGTGTAGAGCTGAAGGATAGAGAACCGGCTGAGTGCAGAGCCAAAGGATAGAGAACCAACTAAGGGTAGAGTCGAAGGATAGTGGACCAGTAGAGTGCAGACCCAAAGGTCAAAGGACTGGTAGACTACAGTTTTGAAGGAGAGATGACTAATTGAGTGAATAGCCGAAGGTGTAAGAAGGAAACCAGTGTTGTGCAAATAAGACACAACCAAAGACACAACTGGTGTGTATTGAGTGGAATGCATATTGAGATCTGATCAAGCTATCAATAGGTAATTCAGTAGATCATTCATCTGTTGCTTTCTAACAATTGTAACATAAATCCCTTGACTGGGTGGACTTTAATAGGTCCCTATTATAAAATCCCTTAACCGAGTAACATCTTAGCTGATGTTTTGAGTCCTCTAATCAGGCTACCTTTAATAGGGTAAAGGAACTAACCAACCTTGTTTAAAATCCCTTAACCAGGTGACACCTAATAGTGTCTTTGTAATCTCCTAACAAGGATAGCTCTTAACCGGGCATACTCCAGAATAGTGCAAATTTTGTGAGTTCCTACTCACACCATGATTTTCTCCCTATTGGGTTTCCATGAGATAACTTCTTGGTGTCACTGTTAACTTTTCATGTTTATATTGTTGGATCTTAGATGAAAGAATATTTAAGATAAAAGTTAAATTGTGAAATTTTGATTAAGTGTTGATTCACCCCTCCCCTCTTAGCACTAGTTGGGACTAACAATTGGTATCAGATCAGCAGGTCCCTATAATCAGAAGAAGCTTAACTGGCTTAGGAAAAGATCAAAGATGATGTGTAAGGAGAGTCCTATGTCTTCTAAATAGAACTACATCTTATGGTGTGGAAGAATAAAAATATATTTAAAATCCTTAGGTGAACACTACTGGAATCATGTGATTATAGAATAAAATGAGCCTACATGGACTCTTACTCTGGAACAAATCAAGGAAAGGCAAGATAATACTACTGCTATGGATCTAATTGTTAGCACACTTTCAGATAATGAATTTTTTGAGGTACAATATTTGAAAATAGCTTTTCGGATATGGAATAAGCTGAAGACAGTCTATGGGGGAGATCCCCATGTTCAAAAGGCCAAAGTAGACAGCCTGAGAGGAAAATATGATGACATGAGAATGCAGGAAAGTGAAAACATAGAGCATTACAGTAAGAGGATAAAAGATGTAGTAAACTCCATTAAAAGTGCAAGAGGAAAACTCGAGGAGGATGATGTGGTTAGCAAAATCCTAAGAACTCTACTACCAAAATATGCCATAAGGGTCTCTGCTATCCAAGAGCTTAGATCCTTGGGAACAGTTAGTGTAACTCTTAACTCACTGATCGGTAAGTTGATGCTAGTTTCAAAGCATCCATGATTCATGCACCCACAAGGAGAAGGAAAGAAACTAGTAGTAGCTCTACTACCAAAACCAGTCATTCCCATGAGAATGACAATCTGCTCTCTGGGGAATAGGAGAAAGATGAAATTGAAGCTCTACTGGCAAGAAGATTTCCAAGAGGTAAAAGTAAATACAAAGGTAAATTACCCTTAAAGTTCTTCTTCTATAATAAGATAAGTCATATTACTTCAAGGTTTCCTGACAATGATAGAGACAGGAAGGATAATTTGAGAAGTTACAAGGACAAAATTAGGAAGGAATGTTATATTGCGAAAGGAGTCACTGATGAAGAATCAAAGAGGACAACATAGAGGAAGGAGATATGGCATTGATTTCTAGCACAAACCAGTGTGGAGAATGGGTGATTGATAGTGGCTGCACTCACCACATGACCGGTGACAAAAGTAAATTCCTCAGCATGGAGGATTACAATGGAGGAACAATGAGGTTCAGAAATGATGCCCCGTGTGCAGTAAGAGGTAAGGGGTCTATAGCCTTGAATGATAAGACAAATTATGATGATGTCTTTTGGGTAGAAGGATTAAAGTATAGCTTGTTAAGTGTTGCACAACTTAACAATAAATGATACTGGTTAGAGTTCAATAAAGGGATATGTAAAACAAATGACAAATCTAGAAGTTTAATTGCCACTGGTAAACAATCAAGAGGCAATTTGTTTCATCTAGACACCACCATAGGCAATTGTCTAATGGCTAAGGTAGAAGATAGCTGGTTATGGCACAAAATATTGTGTCATGTTAATTTTTATAGCATAGCTAAAATTAGAAAGGCAAAATCTATAAGAGGTATGCCTGATATAGTAAAACCTGAAAAACGCTATGTGCAAAGAGTGTCAACTAGGGAAGTTGACTAGGTCCAGCTTCAGTAGTGAAACTTTCTCATCTGAAAGTGTGCTAGACTTAGTTCACACAAACCTGTGTTGTCCCATGAGAACCAAGAGCTTCTATGGAGATCGGTATTTTATGTTATTTGTGGATGACTTCTCAAGAATGATGTGGACTGTCTTTTTGAAAGAAAAATCAGAAGCTTTTCACATGTTTAAAGTGTTTAAGGCTTGAGTAGAAAGAGGAACCGGTAAGAATCTGAAGTGCCTAAGATTGGACAGTGGAGGAGAGTTCACCTCTCAAGAGTTCATGAACTATTGTGAGGAACAAAGAATCATGAGACAAATGTTAGCACCTAGAACTCCTGAGCAGAATGGAGTTTCTAAAAGAAGAAACATAACTCTCATTGATTGTGCCAGAACTCTAATGATATAGAAGGATATCCCACATACCTTCTGGAGAGAAGCAATAAGCATTGCTATATACACTTTGAACCAGATACAGGTAAAGAAGAGAACAAACATGTTTCTTTGCCTAAGTCACCTTTTGTGACTTCACCATCATCAAGGTGACTGATCTTCCTGAATGATAGATCAGTTGACTTACTTTATCTTTCCTTGAGCTGAAGTACCCTTTGATCATTCAATACCCATTCATTGTTGCTTACTGAAAAGAAACATCACTTTACCTATACCACTACATTGGTTAGTATCTTCACCTGTGAGTGTTTAACATCAATGACAAACCTTATCATATATAGCAATTTTCTAGATTGACTGCTTTTGTCAATGCCAACAATCCAGCACAAACATCAAAATTATTGATAGGGTATCTCCTAAGCCATGTGCCTATGATGACAATACACCTTACTGGATACTCAATACCATCTCCATCAATGATCGTGGTTGTTAATTTTCTCTTAGGCTCAATACAACGACACAAAAAGTAATTTGTTCCTTCTTCATTGTTCTCTTCTGCAATAACTGTGTACACATGACCTACTTATTATAGAAATATAATTAATACCAAAAATAATGTTTGATGCAACAAAATGAGCCAAAAATTTCCTACAATAAAATTAACCCAAAAATCACCTGGTTCCACTAGGCCGGATACATGATCAAAATTAACTCATGCTTCCATCTAGTTCAACTACAGTGCTCTGGGAATTTGATAAGTATCAATGGGAACCAATAGTCTATAATACCATGTGCCAACCCACTCTTGTGATTCACATTCTTCCCACAAGAAATGCATACATGAAGAGAAAAAACATAAAATTTGTCTAGTATAAATTACTGGTGCATTTGAACTTCAAAATGAGTGCATGTCACTGGATCCTACAACTGTACAACAAGCTTGATAGTTTTCAATGTAATATTCAGTGATCAACCAAAAATATCTATGAACCATTAACCTACCTACATTACCTGGTCCCATTGTAGAGTTACACCATCGCACAATTGTTGCTGCATCTGTCAACTCAGCACCACCTTCGTACTTCAATTCTTCTCTAGCTAGTGCTCTTTTTATGCATGCTCCTACACCATCATGCTCTCCCTTTCCATGTTCAGCCTCAGTGAAATTCTAAAAACGTTTTACATCACTTGTCACATGCATCTTACTCAACCAATACAACATCCTTGCATTCTTGAATTGGGAGGTGCAATTATCTGACCATATTAAGTGTCGGTTATATTGTATGTTCCTTTCCCTTAAACCATCACATAAAACTTTAAATCATCCTTGCACAAAATATGACAAATGTGTACGATCGTCACTTATGTAGAAGTGATACTCTCTTACAACCTTTCTATCCTCCTCTGTGCTATCATCTCCATGCATGAGTGCTATGTGTATAAAAATAGAAACTTGTGTAGAATGGTAATACATAGATTCCACTTCATTTTGAGGTTGTAGTGTATAATTTTCAGCAAAATCAACTATAGAGACAATGGTACCAAAATGAAATGTGTCCTTGCATAACTTGAATTGCTAATCTAATGACCAAGCTCTATGTGTATGCATTATGTATTCATAAACTAGTTTCTCTTGAAACGTTCTCATAAAATCAGCTACACATATGTCATTTTTCACTAACTCACATCTCTTCAATTATTTTCCATCTTTAATCCCATATGTCACTATCTTGTACTTTCCAAAAGATACTAGTTTCTTACCAATTTCATATGTGCTATCCAAATGAACACATCTTGGCAAATGTTACAAACCACCTCATGTAGCACAAGAACCTTTCAAACACATCATCTTATAATAAATGCAACCATCATCTCTTTTACATAACACACTTGAAATAAATTCTCTTGGTGAGTTAGTAGGTGGTTGTATATTGCATTCCTGCAAAACATCGTTAGTGTGCAAAGAACAACATATATGATGATAAATATCATAGTACATGAAAAATTCAATATGCATCCTACAACAACACATGGTGCGTACATGATCAATCTTAACATAAAAAGGTTTTCCCATTTCAAAAATCTTTGACTAATTCTTATTTGAGGAAACTTTTCAAGGAATCCTTCATAAAATTTTGTTTGAGTCATATCCAAATAGTGCTTGCATGTGGCTCACGATTTCTAGATCTGATTCACCTTCTAACAACATCTCTTTGGTTTAGCTGAAACCCTCGTGTTGTCATGCCAAAAATTTTCAATTAATGTTCTTAGTGCATCAACAAAAACCTTGTCTTTGCGTGGTAGTCTACTCGAGAACTCCCAAAGAGAATTATTGTTAGGATCCTCTATTTTATCCCACCTCTGTAATGCTTTACGTAAAGTTTCTGTACTAATGTTTAATGACTTGTTTTTCTTATCAAACGATTTTTTTATTTTCTTGCTCATTATGGTTGATGTAAAGATATGTCGAGTAAAATTAGACTCTTTATAATGTGATTTTGAACCAATAGCTTGATATTCATCAAATTGATTTCTCACAATAGTTCTTTCGCTATTACTTTCGAATGATGTTAGGCCTAGAATTCTCATTGTCTCTCTAAAATTCAAAGTTTTAATCATTTCAACAATTAATTGGCATCTTGCAGTTTGATTTAAGTTTTCAAAATAGTTTTGCCATATTCTTTTAACAGTTCTCCTACAAGTTCGTTCATTCCTTTTATCGGGCATTGGCTTCAAAATATTCTAATCGATGTCAATTAGATACTTTGGTTTCCTACAAATGATTCTAGGAGGTGTTAACATTGATGCATTGCATGCATTGGGTACATTCAATTAATCAAATAGAGCCGATGTATGATCATCATTTAATTGATTATTCAATGTGGTCTCTTCTTCAATTGCATTAGGTTCATATGGTAAATCAAATGTCTCTTCTTCAATTACATTAGGTGCATTATGTTCATTTGGTAAATTGAATTGAGATGTTGAGGATGATGTACCTTCTTGTCCCATTGTTCTTATGTTACATAATTTCTTCATACGCTGCCTTTGTCTTCCCTTTTCATCCTCTCATTGTTCCATCATTCCTTGGTAGTTCTTTCCCATCGTTAATATCGTAGGTCCTAAATAGAATCATTTTATGTATATATGTAAACATAAGTTCTTAAACAATCAAATAACAATGAAATTGAGCATTATCATTATTTTTTTGAATCAAAACTATTAAACAATCACAATAACATTGACCAAACTAATGAGAACAACAATTCAATTATTTGAAATCATGCAAAACAAAAAATTCAATTACTTCAACGTATAAAACGATCACATTGTTGGAAATTGACACTCATCGGATTCATTTTATTGTCATTGATGGCAACAAGATCAGATGGAAATCATATACCCTCATTAAGAGGCATTTATTGATAGACACCAACATTGGAGTATCTAGGGTTACACAGGCATCGACACTGGCATCAAGTACTTCAAGGAAGCCGATATCAAGGAAGATTTATTTAGAAAATCATTTTGTAATTATTATCAAGGCCGACATTGAATATCTTTTGTAATGTATTGTAAGCCGACATAAGGCATATTTTTTATAATGGGTATATAGGTTAGTGTTTTAGGTCATTATGAGAGATCATGATTTTATGTGAGGATAGAACTTGTGGATATGGATTGTGAATGCGAAGATCATTTGTATGCGAATATTGTATCATGCAATGATCTATAAATGTTTTGTAAGACATTATTGGAGGGAAGGTGGCACCAGTAGTAGTGTTCAGGGTTTGTGAACTGGTACAGAACAGAGATAGAATTAGAACTCTATTTGGCATAGCAGATGCATTTTGTGAGTTCATTTTCATTGTTTTACTTCAGCAGAAGCTTGTAGTCAATGAGACTCTTTAGTGATGAGCAATGTGCTCTAGGCAATGTGCCTTCCTGCATGTGCATGCCCCCATTATATGTAATATCTTTCATATGGCCAATGAACTCATATTGTGGGTCACAAATCCCACTGTGGTTTTTCCTCTTTGAGGTTTTCCATGTATAAATTCTATGTGTTATGGTGTTCATTCATGTGGATGGTTTATTTGCTTCAAGTTATATGTTTATTTGTTTACTGATTTATATGTGTATGGTATAAAAGGATAAAATCTTATCTTACCGACCGAACACTGATTCACCCCCCCTCTCAGTGTTCTTGGATCCCAACACACATAAGCATAGTAATAGTTGCAGTGGGGCCTTCAACAACCTCAAAAACTTTTTTTGATGTTGTTGAGGCTATTGGGAAATTAAAAGTATGTCCCACAACTGTGTACGTGGTATTTTTAGTAACCTCATACACATTTTTAGCCCTAAAAATGATTAGCAGGCCAACGTTAATATTCCCAGCACCCTGTACATGCTTTTAACTAAGAAAAAACCCTATATGCGCTTCTTGTAGTAAAGAAAATGTGAATGGAGGGAGGGAAGGAGAGGGAGGGAAGGAGAGGGAGAGAGGGAGGGAGAAGGAGGGAGAGGGGGAGAGAGAGTGAGGGAGAGTGGGAGAGAGGGAAAGAGGGGGAGAGATAGAGAGGGGGAGATAGGATGGAAAAGGGAGGGAGGGAGAGGGAGAGGGAAGGAGAGATAAGGGTAGAGGGAAATAGAGAGGGGGAAAGAGAGAGGGGGAAGATAGAGGATGGAAAAGGGAGACACAGGGGGGAGGGAGAGAGAATGGAAAAGGGAGAGAGAGAGAGGGGGGATAAGAAAGTAAGGGAGATAAAGGGAGAGCATGCTAGTCATATTGTGTCCTATGACCCCTTAGGACACCATATAACCCCTTTCAACACCATAAGGTGTCATTATGGGATGTATGTTGTCCTTAGGGGTCACGTGGTACCCTATGACCCCTTAGGACACCATATGACTCCTTAGGTGTCGTTATGGGTAATATTCTATTCTAAAGGGTCATATTGTGTCGTATGACCCATTAAGATACCATATGACCCCTTAGGTGTCGTTAGAGGTCATATCATGTCCTAAGGGATCATGTGGTATAATGTGACCCCTTAGGACACCATATGACCCCTTAGGTGTCATTATGGATCATATTGTATTCTAAGGGCTCATATTGTGTCGTATGACCCCTTAGGATACCATATGACCACTTAGGTGTCATTAGAGGTCATATTGTGTCCTAAGGGGTCATGTGGTATCATGTGACCCCTGAGGACACCATATAACCCCTTACAGGTCGTTATGGGTCATATTGTATTCTAAGGGGTCAGATTGTGTAGTATGACCCCTTAGGTGTCGTTAGAGGTCATATCGTGTCCTAAGGGGTCATACAGTGTTCTGTGACCCCTTAAGACACCAAATGACCCCTTAAGTGTTGTTATGGATCATATTGTATTCTAAGGGGTCATATTATGTCATATGACCCCTTAGGATACCATATTACCCCTTAGGTGTCATTAGAGGTCATATTGTGTCCTAAGGGGTCATATAGTGTCCTATGATCCCTTAAGACACCATATGATCCCTTAGGTGTTGTTATGGGTCATATTGTATTCTAAGGGGTCATATTGTGTCATATGACCCCTTAGGATACCATATTACCCCTTAGGTGCTCTTAGAGGTCATATCATGTCCTAAGGGGTCACACAGTGTCCTATGACCCCTTAGGACACCATATGACCCCTTAGGTGTCATTATGGGTCATTTAATGTGTCCTTAGGGGTCATATTGTGTCCTACGACCCCTTAAGACACCATATGACCCCTTAGGTGTCATTATGGGTCATGTAATGTGTCCTTAGGGGTCATATTGTGTCCTATGACCCCTTAAGACACCATATGACCCCTTACAACACCATATGGTGTTATTATGGGTCATATGATGTTCTAAGGGGTCATATGGTGTCATATGATGTTCTATGACTGCTTAGGACTCCATATGACCCCTTAGGTGTCGAATTTTGTAAGCAACATTGACACTGCTTTTTATATTTTAATAATGGTTCATCTTGCCACTCAGGACACCGTATGACCCCTTAGGACATGATATGCTCCTCAAAGGTCATGTGGTGTTATGTGGGGTCCTAAGAGAGAGAGAGAGAGAGAGAGATAGAGAGAGAGAGAGAGAGAGAGAGATGTCAAATGATGTTGTTAGGGGTCATGTGAGGTCCTAATTGAGCCACGCATGTGTTAAAATGCCATTTGACCCCTTAAGACACTATTTGACCCTTTGTGATATCATACATGGTCTGAAGAGCTCATATGGCATCATTGGGGGTCATAATGGGTCATAATGCATCCACACATGTGTTAGAACATCATATAACCCCTTAGGACATCATATGGTCTTAAGGGGTCATATGTATGCTTAGGGACCTTACATGATGTCATTAGGTGTTATGTGGGGTCCTAAGAGAGAGAGAGGAATACAATGTACAATACGATATCAAAAGATAATGTATATCAATATATATGTACATGTACATACACATATACATATAATACACATAATTTATCAAAAGACAATACACATACATACATATTATATATATTGTACATGTATATATTATAAACATACATATATATATACATACACCATACACATATTGTATACATATACATACATATTACATACACACAGATGTGTGTGTGTGTGTATACATATATTATATATACATACAATATCTACAAATTTTATATATTATACATATACATATATGTATGCACACACACACACATTTTAAACACACACATTAATATTTTTATGATGGAGTATCATAGGAAGAGCCGCATATGTTTTGTTTTAGTTTTAAAATCGCATACGCATTTCTTATTGAAAAAACACCCCGTACGTGGTTTTATAAAAAGAAACCCCATACATGGTCTTTATACAAACGAAATCCCGTAAGCGCTTTTGACTATTTAGGATTTTGAATAGGCTTGGATGACAAAGCTGCGAGTTGGATATTTGATTTCCCTCCTTTTTGATGTGTTTTGTTTTATCAACTTGGTTTCTTGACTTTGTGATCATCAATTTTACACTTCATCAAGTGGGTATTTCTAAAATTGCCACCATATTTTCACCCATCTTCTGATCTTTCTAACCATATAATTTTTTAAAAATTTGAACAACAATACATATTATTATTGAATCTCTTTTACTAGTGTCTCCATAGTTCACAGAGACATACGTGTACCATGTTTTTAATAACTTTTGATCTACTTATTCAAATTTTTAAAAAATAAAATATTATTGCAGTGCACTTGATTCTTTACAATTTAAAAAAATAATAATTGCATTTTCAGATGTTTTGGTGCAAGTTATGTTTTGGCACAAACAAGTACCCAATTTTTCAGGATGTGCTCGATTGGAAGAATCATAAAAAAAATAGTCAACAAAGAATTACAAAAAGTACACAACTTATATTGCTCACTCTTAACTATCTTTCTCCCAAAGGATTTGGCAAAATACTAAATCTAACTATGACATTTTTGATGCGCACGTCAGACACTATGTTATGTTTCTAAGAAAAAATCAGGGTCTATTTTTTGTGTGTGAAGAATTTGACCCCCTTAATCTTATCCAAATTTTTTTAAAAATATTAGTTTGGAAACTAGACTCAAAGTACTATAATCTTTGTTCTTTGAGTATCTTCATATCTTAAGTGGATGACTCTCAAATTTCTCCTCGAAGTTGAGGTTTACCTGATTTCAGAAAAGTAGTGTCCACTTATACCCCCTTTTTGGACACCTTCTTTGTGCACTTACCCTATATATATGTATGATATACATGAGTTATCATACAAAATATAGTGGCTCCAAAGTTAGGTGAAACCACCTCATTTTTTGTGCTTTATGTTCATTATCCTTTGATTATCCTCTCTTGGGGGCTAAATTATTGCGATAACATGCTTGTCCTTTTGGGTGCATCCTACCTTAAAGAAATTGCTCCTAGTAAGGCATACACAATTGTTTTAACGTGGGGGCATACACTCTGCTCATGATTATTTCTCTTGGTACTTAAAGTTACTTAGCGAACTTTGTCTTTGATTTATAATTTTTGGTGCTTTTCCTTTTCATGACTCATAGTAAGAGAACCTTACTAGTTGTAGTCACGTTTTTCTCTTTCTCTCTCATAATCTTCCCTTTTACCTTATCATTGAAGTCATAAGGTCCTATAGTCCATTGGGGGCTTGGTGTATCTTGCCTCTTTGATGTGGTGAAAGACTTTCAATCTAAATTCCTTGTACTTTACCGTGAGTATTTATGTAAGTCGTAGTCTCGCTAAAGTGAGGGCTACATGTAATGTCCTAAAATTGCACCCCTTGTATTCTTTTATTGCATTTGGGTCTTTGTCTTAGTGTTTGCACCCCTCAGCTTGATTAGAGACTTGATTATGCTCATGCATGTCAAAACCCTCATGCAACTCAGTAATGCACCCTGCCTGCATCTTGATCTTGCCCCAAATTAGGGAAGGAATAGGGTGTGGTGCCCTAGTCCCCCTTAATGGGGACCTATCTTGGGCCCCTCCCCATAACCTATCTCAAATTTGAAGCAAGGAAATCCCCCCTATGTCTACTCATGTCAAAAATTTAATCAATTAATCTTATATGCAAGTATATAAGAGGGATTTCCGCTCTCATTTGATCATCCACAAATACGCAATAATTATCAAGCATCCAAGCATTCAAGAGCAAGTGACCATTTTTCAGTCTTCCTTCAAGATTTGGAGCAAAAATAGAGTCAATATTTCAAGCATTGAAGATGAGATCATCATCTAATTCATAAAATCATAATTCCATGTGGAGGCAAGCAAAACTTCATAAGGAGGTGTTGGCAATTGACACTCATTCGGTGGTCTCCAGTGATTTCTGGTGGATGATTATTGGTTTAGGGTTGTCATTGATGGCAACTCTTTGTAGAGATCCAATCCGGTGGTTGTAATTCTTCTTATCCAGAAGCAAGTGTTAAATGGTAGCTGATTAACTAATATTTGAGGTAGAACAGAGCATTTTTGGGTCCAGAATCTTTCTGATGATTGTGATGCATTGAATCATGTTCTTGTTGATTGGGTTGACTTAGACACATCATTTTGATATTGTTTTGGTGATCCACACTTATCTTTTCAGATCCGGTCAAGCCAACATGTGACTACAGGTTACACCTTTAGGCCAACATGATGTATGACCTATTTTGTGGTTACCAATATATAAGTTTGGTGTGAGTGATCTTTTTGGTAGATGGTGTGATTTTATGCGAGTAAGAGGTGATCGAGAATCTATTTTGGCACACTTTCATGTGCACATTCTTGATCTAGTAATTGACTGGGACAAAGAATAGAGCAAAAAAGAGAAGGTGATCCAGTTAGTGCTTTAGCACTTAATTGGAACTCATCCAAGCATAGTAGATGCTATTTCAGAGTTCATACATTGAAATTCACCATTGTAACAACTTTGTAAGTTAGTGAGACTTCCCTAAGGGTTGTAGCCTTTCGGGTTATTGTATTTGAGTAGTGAGCTCTAGGCAGTGTTCCTGAATGCATGTGCATTCTCATTTTGTAATATTGTTTTGTTGCTAGCCATAGTGGAATAATATTGTGGGTTAAAATCCCACCATGGTGTTTCCCATTTGGGTTTCCATGTAAAAATGTTGGTGTTATGATCATGTGGTTGTTTGTTTCATGTTTCTACATTTTAGTTTTAAGTATTTGCTTCTAGTGGTTGAAAGTTAAGTTTGAAAATCTGTCAACTGGTAGATCACTAATTCACCCCCCTCTTAGTGATCCCTAACTCCAACAATTGGTATCAGAGCCTAGTACCTCTGAGGAAGCTTAACCGCTTGAGGAAGTTTTGAGAGATTGATTCAATGGATTCTGATTTTCAAAGACAGCTTAGTGTGGCACTTGAGGATCTTGATGCAACTAGAAATGATATCTGTACCTTGAAGAAAAACCTAAATGTTGATGATAATTTCATTAATGACTTGGAGCATCCAGTGAACATCTCTAGAGATAAGAGGAAATAATTGATGGACAAGCTGAAGTAGAAAGAAGATCAGATCATGGAATACCCAGATAAAGCTGATGAAGTTAACAAGATTGAAAGAGAGAATACTTCTTTGAAGAGTGAGATGCAATCCATTATGATGAGGCTGACTAAAGAGATTGAGGACCGAAAGAAAAATGAAGATAATCTAGCACAATCATTGAAGGAAAGAGTTGATGATTCCTTCAGGCTTACCTATGAGAATGATCAGTTGAAGCTTGAGTTGACACAATCATGAAATAATGGTCAAGAAATTGAAAGACAAATTGCTACCTTGAGGGATGAACTTACTACTGCTAATGAGTACAAATACAAATTCAAGGATATCTCAGCAAGGTTTGATGAGATGATGAATAGTTAGAGGCATGGAAAGGACATGCGAGGAATTAGATTTGAGAAAGGGATAAGTGCACAAAGATGGTGGTCAAAAAGGGGGGTATAAGTGGACACTTTTTTTTCTGAAATCAGGTGAACTTGAACTTGGAGGCAAAATTTGAAAGTCATCCACTCAAGATATGAAGATAATCAAAGAACAAATATTGTAGTACTCTGAATCTAGTTTCCAAACTACTAAATTTTTTCAAAATTGGATAATATTAAGGGGGTTAAATCCTTCACGAACAAAAAACTAACCCTAATTTTTTCTGAGAAACATAACATAGTGTCTGACATGCACATCAAAAAAGTCATAGTTAGATTTAGTATTTTGACAAATCCTTTGGCAGAAATATATTTAAGAGTGAGCACTAGAAGATTTGTATTTTTTTGTATTTTTTTGTTGAGTATTTGTTTTTAATTATTTTTCCAATCGAGCACATCTTGAAAATTAGGTACCTGTTCGTGCGCGAAGCATAAGTTGCACTAAAGAAATAAAAAAATATAATTTTTTTAAAAAAAATTGTAAAGAATCAAGTGCACTACAATAATATATAAAGTTTTTAAAATTTGGATAAGTATATCAAAATTTATTCAAAAAATGGTGCACCTATGTCTATGAGAACTATGGAGACACTAGTAAAAAAAATTCAATAATAATATGTTATTGTTGTTCAAATTGAAAACAAATTATATGGTTAGAAAGCTCAGAAGATGGGTGAAAGTATGGTGGCAATTTTAGAAATACCCACTTTATGAAGTGTAAACCTGACGATGACAAAGTTGATAAACGAAGTTGATAAAATAAAACACATAAAAAATGAGAGAAATGGAGGGAAATCAAACTTCCAATCCGTAGCTTTGTCATCCAGACCTATTTCAAAGCCTAAATAGTCAAACACGCGTACAGGGTACTTATAGTGTAAGTAGCGCATATGTGCTTGTTTCCCTATAAACAGTGCGTACGCGCTATTGTATAATATGATATTCTATGTATAATATGTGTATATACATATAATATATGTAATATATAATATGTGTATAATATGACATTGTATATATAATATATTAAACATATATATACACATGTAAGTGTATTGTCTCCCCCTCTCAAATGCATACAAGGTCTCTCTCTCTCTCTCTCTCTCTCTCTCTCTCCCTTCCTCCATACCCCATCCCTCTTTCTCTTCTTCTCTCCCTCCCTCTCTCCATACCCCACTGCAACTGTGTCTACACTTCTATAGAAGTAAGTGAATTTATTTCTTGTCTGCAACTTCCTCTTATATTTTTATCATGTATCCTCTCCTTAAAAAATTGACTAATGGATTTTTGTGTTTATATTGAATAGGAGGAATAGGGTTTGAAATTGAACCACAGGTGTATTACTGTGACAAACAAGGAAACCTATAGCAATATTCTTCTCGAATGTGTTTTTAATGAGCAGAGCAGATGTGGAAAATAGTGTCAACAAAGCAACATGATGAGTCAGAGTGCCTGCAATATGTTTTTCAAAAGAAAACAATAGGTACGAAGAGAAAGAGGGAGAGTAACACAGATGATGTCTTGTAGAGTGATAGTGGTGGGTATGCGAGAGTTCCCATGTTGCTACACAATGCCTATCACCTAAAGAAATTAAAATTTGTTGTATGCATGGCAGTGGTAGTTTATGATGATCATCACTTGTCAAACAGCTTGGAACGGTACATACCCATGGAAGAAATCAAGTGTGTAATTCCTATAGTCACAATTGAGATCATTCTTATAACCTTGCAAATTTAATACCATCATATATTTTAGAACTTAGGCAGTACTCTTGGGTAAGGTCAAGCTCTTACACATGCTTTTTAGTGAAGCCTCGTTGTTTGTTCGCTTGGAGTCTCGTTGTATGATGTTCTATTCATAACTTTAAATTTAATATATCATTTTATTATCCCACCAAATGACCCCTTAGGTGTCATTAGAGGTCGTATTGTTTTCTAAGAGGTCATATGGTATCCTGTGACCCCTTAAGACCCCTCCTCTTTCCCTCTCCCCTACTCTCCCCCCTCTCCCTCTCTCTCTCTCCCTCTCCCTCCCTCTCTCTCTCTCTCCCTCTCTACCTTCCCTCCTCTCTCTCTCTCTCTCTCCATACCCCTTCTTCTCTCCCACCCCCTCTTCTCTCTCTCTCTCTCCCTCCCTCTACCTCTCTCCCTCTCTCTACCTTCCCTCCCCCTGTTCTCTCCCTCTCTCCCTCCCTCTACCTCTCCCTTCCCCCCCTATTCTCTCCCTCTCTCCCTCTCTCTCCCTTTCCTCTCCCTCCCTCTCCCTCTCTCTCCTCTCCTTCCCTCCTCCATCTATCTCTCTCTCCCTTCCTCTACCTCTCTCTCTCTCCCCCTCACTCTACCTCTCACCCTCTCTCTCCCTTCCCCCCTCTTCTCTCCCTCTCTCCCTCTCTCTCCCTTCCCCCCCTCTTCTCTCCCTCTCTCCCTCTCTCTCCCTCTCCCTTCCTCCATACCCCTTCTCTCCCATCCCCTTCTCTCTCTCTCTCTCTCTCCATTCCTCCACACCCCTTCTTATCTCCCATGCCCCCTCTTCTCTCACTCTTTCCCTCCCTCTACCTCTCCCTTCCCCCCTCTTCTCTCCCTCTCTCTCTCTCCCTCTCCTCTCCCTCCCTCTCCCTCCCCTCTCTCTCTTCTCTCCCCCTCTCTCTCCTCTCCCTCCCTCTTCTCTCTCTCTCTCTCTCTCTCTCTCTCTCTCTCTCTCTCTCTCTCTCTCTCTCTCTCTCTCTCTCCTTCCCTCCTTCCCTCTCTCCGTCTCTCTCTCTCCCTCTCTTCTCTCTCCCTTCCCCCCTCTTCTCTCCCTCTCTTCCTCTCCCTTCCTCCATACCCCTTCTTCTCTCCCACCCCCCTCTTCTCTCTCTCTCTCTCTCTCTCTCTCTCTCTCTCTCTCTCTATCTCTCTCCCTCCCTCTACCTCTCTCAATAGCGCGTACAAGGTACTAAAACTATTAGTTCCTTGCCTTGCCATAACTTTTTTAAGGCTTAGTAGCGCGTACATGGTACTTATTACTCATAAGCATGTATGGGGTACTATTCCCATTATTCGTTACCCTGTGATAACTTTTTTTAGGCTTAGTAGCGTGTATGCACTACTTATCAGCCCAGAATGGGAAAAAAAATACCATTGGGTTTGTCAACATTTTATGGTCTACCAGCGTGTATGTGGTTTATAGACATAGTTTTAGTTGCCCAAGAGCCTCAATGGCCTCAAAAGAAGTTTTTGAGGTCGTTGAAGGCCCCACTGGAACTATGTCTGCACTTCTATTACTATTGTATACATAAAAGTAAGTGAATTTTTTGTTTTCACATGATTTCAAATGATTGAATTGTTGTTTTTATTAGTTTTTTGTTTTTGCATGGTTTCAAATGATTGAATTGTGATTGTTTAATAGTTTGATTCCAAAAATAGTGATAAGATACATATTTATGGTTATTTATTTATTTTTGAACTTTTCTTAACATATATATAATATGATTCTATTTAGGTCAACTGATATCAACCATGGGAAAGAACAAGCGAGGAATGATGGAACAACGAGAGGCTCAGAAGGAAAGACAAAGGAAACATATGAGGAAATTGCATGACATGAGAACAATGGGGGAAGAAGGTATGTCATCCTCAACATCTCAATTTGAGTTACCAAATGAATATAATGCACCTAATGCAATTGAAGAAGAAACATTTGATAATTTACCATTTGAACCTAATGCAATTGAAGAAGATATCGCATTGAATAGTCAATTAAATGATGAACATATTACACCTTCTCTATTTGATGAATTGAATGTACATAATGCACCGATGTTAACACCTCCTAGAATCATTCGTAGGAAACCAAAGTATCTAATTGACATTGATGAGAATATATTGAAGTCAATGCCCAATAAAATGAATGAATGAATGAACTTGTAGGAGAATGGTTAAAAGAATATGGTAAAACTATTTTAAAAACTTAAATCAAACTGCAAGATGTCAATTAATTGTTCAAATGATTAAAATATTGAATTTGAGAGAGACAATGAAAATTCTAGGCCTAAGATCATTTGAAAGTAATAGTGAAAGAACTATTGTAAGAAATCTATTTGATGCATATCAATCTATTGGTTCAAAATCACGTAGTAAAGATTCTAATGCTACTCGACGTGTCATTACATCAACCATAATGAGCAAGAAAATAAAAAAAGATTGTTTGATAAGAAAAACAAGTAAGTCATTAAACGTTAGTAGAACAACATTAAGTAAAGAAAAAAAGAGGCGAGAACAAATAGAGGAACCTAACAATAATTCTCTTTGGGAATTCTCGGGTAGACTACCATGCAAAGACAAGGTTGTTGTAGATGCACTAAAAACATTAATTGAAATTTTTTGGCATGACAACACAAGAGTATCACCCAACCAAAGAGATGTTGTTAGAAGGCGAATTGGGTCTAAAAATCATGAGCCACATGCGAAACACTATTTGGATATGACTCAAAATAAATTTTATGAAAGATTCCTTCAAAAGTTTCCTCAAATAAAAATTTCTCAAAGATTTTTTGAAATGGTAAAACCTTTTTATATTAAGATTAATCATGTATGCACCATGTGTTGTTGTAGGATGCATATTGAATTTTCCATGCATTATGATATTTTTTGTCATATTTGTTCTACTTTGCACACTAACGATGTTTTGTAGGAATGTAATATACAAGCACCTCCTAGGTCAGCAAGATAATTTATTTCAAGTGTGCTATGTAATAGACATAATGGTTGCATTCATTATAAGATTCCTTGTTTGGAAGGTTCTTGTGCTATATGTGGTGGTTTTCAATGTTTACCAAGATGCATACATTTGGAGAGCACGCATGAAATTGGTACGAAACTAGTTTCTTTCGGAAAATACAAGACAATCACTTATGGAGTTAAAGATGGAAAAGATTTGAAGAGATGTGAGCTAGTGAAAAATGATATATGTGTAGCTCAATTTATGAAAATGTTTGAAGAGAAACTAGTTTATGAGTACATAATGCATACACATAGAGCTCGAGGGTTATATGAGCAATTCAAGTTATGTAAGGACACATTTCCACTTGGCACCATTGTCTCTATCATTGATTTTTCTAAAAATTATACACTACAACCTCTAAATGAAGTGCAATCCATGTATTATCACTCTACACAAGTTTCTATTTTTGTATACATAGCATTCATGCATGCAAATGATAGCATTGAGGAGGATAGAAAGGTTGTAAGAGAGTATCACTTCTACATAAGTGATGATCATACTCATTCATCAGAGTTTGTACAAGGATGCTTTAAAGTTTTCTATGATAGTTTAAGGGAAAGGAGCATACGATACAACCGACACTTAATATGGTTAGATAATTGCACCGCATAATTCAAGAATGCAAGGATGTTTTATTGGTTGACAAGGATGCATGTGACAAGCGGTGTACAACATTTTTGGAATTTCACTGAGGTTGGACATGGTAAGGGATAGCACAATGGTGTAGGAGCATGTGTGAAAAGAGCCCTAGCCAGGGAAGAATTGAAGTACAAAGGTGGTGCTGAGTTGGTAGATGCAGAAGCAATTGTGTGATGGTGTAAGTCTATGATGGGTCCAGGTAATCCAGGTACGTCATTGGTTCGTAGATATTTTTGGTTGATCACTGAATCTAACATTGAAAACTATCTATATTGTTGTACAGTTGCAGGATCGAGTGACATGCACTCATTTATGAGTTCAAATTCAAGTTCATTGGTAATTTATATGAGACATAAGGTATGTTTTTGCTCTTCATGCATGTATTTTTTGTGGGAAGAATGTGAATCAAAAGAGTGGGTTGACAAATGGTCTTGTAGACCGTTGGTTCCCATTGATTCATATCAAATTCCCAAAGCACTACAATTGAGCCAGATGGAGACATCAGTGGATTTTGACCATGTATCTGACCTAGTGGATTCAGGTGATTTTTTGAGTTAATTTTTTTGCAAGTATTCTTTTTGGTTCATTTTGTTGTACATCATACTTTATTTTTGGTATTAATTAACACTTTATAAAATGTAGGTCATGTGTATGCAGTTGTTGTAGAAGAGAACAATGAAGAAGGAACATATTACTATTTGTGTCATTGTGTTGAACCTAAAAGAAAATTGACAACCACAATCATTGATGGAGAGGGTATTGAGTACCCAATAGGGTCTGTTGTCATGATAGGAACATGGCTTCAAAGATACCCTATCAAGAATTATGATGTTTGGTTGTTTGAGGACTTTGTAACACACAGACATATTCTTCATTTCTCTAACCTTGTTGTTGCAACAAATATTCATTTGATGAAGTATCGTGGTAGACCTCATAACAAGATTTTATGGAAAGTTTGTGAATCTGACCACGAGGCAATACTTGACACAATATGGGTTAGAGCCAATCCTGAAGGCTCACTTGATTGAATCTACGATTCAGAGTAGAATGATTTTGAGAATTTTGTATAAATCATCGACGAATTATTCTATATTCATTTTTTGTATATATAAATGCCCATGAGCTGATTTTTACATGTTTAGGGGCATAATTTTGTATATTTAAGTGGCAATGAGCTGATTTGTACATATGTACATGCCAAATTTTGTATATTAAAATGACGATGAGCTGAATCGCACATATTGTAATGCCAAATTTTGTATAAAAGCCCATGAGATTATTTGTATATTAAAATGGCAATGAGCTGAATCACACATATTGTAATGCCAAATTTTATATAAAAGCCCATGAGATGATTTGTAAGACAATTTTTTGTATAATCAAATAGCCAAGAGCTGATTTGACCATATTTAGAGGCAAATTTTTGAATAATATGTGACTATTTTGTGTGTCAATGTTTTGTGACTATGTTTTGAGTATATGTGATGTGTCCTTGGTCAATCATGAGCATTCTTGATTCTTGTATAATCATGGATAATTATTTGAGTCATTATCGCGTCATAGGGGTCATAGATTGAGACTAGATACAATTTGAGCAAAAAATGTCATTGTTGTCAAAAAAATTGTCAAAAAAGTTGTCAAGCAACTTCTACATTGCATCGGTAGGGTATGACTCTCAATGTTTTGGTCCTTTGGGATGCACAAAAGGGGCATGCCTAGCCTAAACTTGCCCACCTGGATGCGCTCGTGATGTTGGTTTGTGCATACAACGAATAGAATCAATTCTAGCCAATCTTGCAACTTTTCCTTGCAATCAACTGACAGTTTTTGGAGCAGGCAAAAAAATGCTACTAATTGAAAATGGCTCTGAGTCATCAAAAAATGAGATAGGTCATTGTAGAGGAGCCTCACATGACCCCACAGGATCAAAAATATCGACCGTATGTGTCCAGGATTGGAAGAAATAGTCCGTCAAATTTGGATAATTTTTTGGACTTAGGGCACTTGAGAGATCGCACTAGTAGGGCATGACTCTCGACATTCTAGTGCTTTGGGATGCATGATAAGGGCATTCCTAGTGTAAGCCTACCCACCCAGATGCACTTGCGATGTTGGTTTGTGCATACGACGAACCAAATCAATTCTAGCCAATCTTTCAACTTTTCCTTGCAAGTAAGTGACGGTTATTGGAGCAAGTGAAAAAATGCTACTAATTGAAAATGGCTCTGAGACATCAAAAATGGAGATAGGCCATTGTAGAGGAGCCTCATGCAACCCCATGGGATCAAACAGATCGACCATATGTGTCCTGGATTGGAAGAAATAGTTCGTCAAATTTTGGCAATTTTTTGGACTCAGGGCACTTGAGAGATCGCACCGGTAGGGTATGACTCTCGATGTTCTGGTGCTTTGGGATGCACGAAAGGGGCATTCCTAGTGTAAACATTCCCACCTGGACGTGCTCGCGACATTAGTTTGTGCATACGACGAACCGAATCAATTCTAGCCAATCTTGCAACTTTTCCTTGCAAGCAACTGACGATTTTTGGAGCAAGCAAAAAAATGCTACTAATTGAAAATGGCTCTGAGTTGTCAAAAACCAAGATAGGCCATTGTAGAGGAGCCTCACGTGACCCCATAGGATCAAACATATCAATTGTATGTGTCATGGATTGGAAAAAACAGTTCGTCAAATTTTGACAATTTTTTGGACTCAGGGCACTTGAGAGATCGCATCAGTAGGGTATGACTCTTGACATTCTGGTGCTTTGGGATGCATGACAGGGGCATGCCTAGTGTAAACCCACCCACCCAGAATTTCTTGCGACATTGGTTTGTGCATACGACAAACCGAATAAATTCTAGCCAATCTTGCAACTTTTCCTTGCAAGCAACTGACGGTTTTTGGAGCAAGCGAAAAAATGCTACTAATTGAAAATGGCTTTGAGTCATCAAAATCTGAGATAGGCCATTGTAGAGGAGCCTCACATGACCCCACAGGATCAGATAGATCGACTGTATGTGTCCTAGATTGGAAGAAATAGTCTATCAAATTTTGACAATTTTTTGGACTCAAGGCACTTGAGAGATTGCACTGGTAGGGTATGACTCTCGACGTTCTGGTGCTTTGGGATGCATGATAGGGGCATGCCTAGTGTAAAAATACTCACCTAGATGCACTCGCAATGTCAGTTTGTGCATACGACGAACCAAATCAATTCTATCCAATCTTGGAACTTTTCCTTGCAAGCAGTTGATAGTTTTTGGAGCAAGCAAAAAAATGCTACTAATTGAAAATGGCTCTGTGTCATCTAAAACCAAGATAGGCCATTATAGAGGAGACTCACGCGACCCCACAAGATCAAACAGATTGACCGTATGTGTCTTGGATTGGAAGAAATAGTCCATCAAATTTTGACAATTTTTTGGACTCAAGGCACTTGAGAGATCGCACCGGTAGGGTATGACTCTCGACATTTTGGTGCTTTGGGATGCACAACAGGGGCATGCCTAGCATAAAACTACCCACCCAGATGCACTCGCAAGGTCGGTTTGGGCATAAGATGAACCGAATCAATTGTAGCCAATCTTGCAACTTTTCCTTGCAAGCAACTGACAGTTTTTGGAGCAAGCGAAAAAATGCTACTAATTGAAAATGGCTCTGAGTCATCAAAAACTGAGATAGGCCATTGTAGAGGAGCCTCACATGACCCCACGAGATCAAACAGATCAACCGTATGTGTCGTGGATTGGAAGAAATAGTCTGTCAAATTTTGACAATTTTTTGGACTCAAGACACTTGAGAGATCGCATCGGTAGAGTATGACTCTCGATGTTTTGCTATTTTGGGATTCATGATAGAGGAATTACTAGCATAAACCTACCCACCCAAATGCACTCACGACATTGGTTTGTGCATACAACGAACCGAATCAATTCTAGCCAATCTTGCAACTGTTCCTTGCAAGCAACTGACAGTTTTTGGAGCAGGCGAAAAAATGCTACTAATTGAAAATGGCTTCAAGTTGTCAAAAATTGAGATAGGCCATTATAGAGAAGCCTCACACGACCCCATCGGATTAAAAAGATTGACTGTATGTGTCATGGATTGGAAGAAACAGTCCATCAAATTTTGACAATTTTTTGGACTCAGGGCACTTGAGAGATCGCACCGGTAGGGTATGACTCTCGACGTTCTGGTGCTTTGGGATGCATAATAGGGGCATGCCTAGCATAAAATTGCCCACCCAAATGCACTTGCGACATCAGTTTGTGCACACGATGAACAAAATTTGACCATTGCGAGCGTGAGGGTGCTCTTGCACCAAACACATTGTTGTTTATATTCATATTGTTAATTACATATGCAAATATTCATTTAAATTTATAAAGGGAAGCCACCAAATACAATGAATACACAATAATGAACTAAATACAAGGAGTTTTGTAGGGTTAATTCAACATTTTAGAAATTTTATCAAATCATATTCCACGATTGCAATGTTTTATATCATATATTTTTGTTGTTTATATTCATATTGTTGATTACATATGCAAATATTCATTTAAATTTATAAAAGGACAACCACATAATATAATGAATACAAAATAATGAACTCATTACACATTTATTGGATCGAATATTGATATTTATATATATATATATATATATATATATATATATATATATATATATATATATATATATATAAAGGCATGTCTGCCAAGTCAATACAAGTATTACAAAAATGTGGCATATGCCATGTCCAAATCGATATACAATAAAAATGTAGAATATATCTACATGTATTGGTCATTCTATGACCAAAACCAACACTATATGATCCTAAACTTGTGGTGGATCATCAAAATCAAGCCTCTTCGGTGCAGTACGTGGCTCTGTAGATGGCTGCAAAACTACAATTCAAAACCAAGTTAGAATTCTTTTGTAGAAAATAATTCACAATTAACAACATAACTATGCATTTAACTTTAATTCCTTTGCAATTGAAATGTAGATTACCTCATCGGCTGATCCAGGAGCTAATGTCTTTGCTCTCCTCTCCTTGTCACTCTTAGGAGTTTTCTTGAAGACCTACTTAAATGGATCCATGTTATGGCCGTACCGCGAAGGAGTCTATTGTAGATTAAATGTACAATTAATACAATGTACTAACATAAATATATCAAAAACACTTAAAAGCTATAATATAGAGAACAATGACGTACCTGTGCCTGAGATGCTTCTCCAATGGACTGAGGATGGCTCACCATTGATATAGAAACTGTCGCTATTACCTATACAAAAAATATACAAAAATTAAATACAATTAATATAATGATAAGTATTGAAGGTTAAAAACAATAAATTTTACATATCAAACAAAAGTGTACCAGATCCTGAGATGCTTCTCCAGTGCAAGGAGGAGGGTTTGCTATTGACGAAATAGGTATGGATATTTCCTATGTGAAAAAATTATAAGATTATAATATATCACTAGTTCACATGTACACGTGCATATAATCATGAAATCAAGAAAATAAAGTAGAGATACATACCTCTGCCCTCTCTTGATCCGCGGGTGAATCAGGTGCATTCAACATATCCACAAAGCTCAATGGCCACTGTACATGTAAAATAGACAAAAAACACTAATCAATCTACAAACCGCAACTAATACTTGATTTCAACATTTTCAAACAATTGTACAACTAAAAATGTGTTCAATTACCTTCTTCACACATTTTGGCATCTTCAAGGAATTCTTTTTCTTAGGAAGAGCCCTAGACGCAGAGGGGGTACTTTGAAAACACAAAATTAACATGAGATATTAGTACAAATAATAAATTAAACATTATTTTAAAAATCTAAAATAAAATGACTTGCATATTCCATCAAAACAATACATAAAAAGAGTTGTACAAAATATGATACCGTATAGCCTTGTAGGCCAAAATCGATCGCTGAGAGCGTGATGTCATTAATCTGGGACATTTCATCCCCTGTCGACACCTACAAACCAAAAATTGGACCAACCATTAAAGATAGTTAGTATATCTTGTATTTTTTTGAATTCAAAGTGTACTATTCTATTCTAACATGTTACAAAATTTATACCTCAGGCATCAAAGTTGCAGCTATAGTAACTGGGGGAGGTGTATGGGATACCGCTATTGCATCCTGAAATGTATATTATTTGTCTCAATTTAAATCGATGTATAAATGAAAATTCATTTATGTAATTACAAATTTAAAGTGACTGATAAATAAAATGTTATGAATTCAAATCAACACACCTGTGTCTGTGGCTCATGGGCAAACCATATGTCCATCAACTCATCTGTCAGCATGACATCCTCAACCATGTGAGCCTGACATCTACAACCGCAAATCGTGCATAGATGATATGAGTATCCATCTGCATCGGCTGCATCATCTATCCCTGAGCATATCCCTAAGCAACTAACACACATATGCTCGATAGGCTCTCTGTCACCCTCTAACGGCTCATCATCCAATACAATAGGGTGTGCTAATGACGTCCCATGCTGGATGATGGCACTAGTCAATGTTGTGGCTGCCTGAAGAGTCTGTAGCTCCATCGACTCTTTCAGCTCTAATGGGACAACCTGATGCCCCTTGGGTTTGGGTGCTAGGAGGTGGCGACTCTCTGTAGCTAATCGCCTGCAGGCTCTAGGTCTATCTTTTGCAGAGCCACCACCTCTACCATGAAATTCTCTCATGTCAAAATAGTTTGGCCACACATTGAGCACAAAATCACAATATATTTTTCTCAAAAAATATAATAGCACCTCATAATTATTACAAGGTGGATCATCAAAGACCATCCACCACCTCTGCCAAAAAAGATTCTTCATTTGCGCATTGGTACACCAATGTATGGGAAACCTCTTTGCATTAAGTGGTAATGACTGACTAGTTTTGGGATCAACAAAAAGGGCACATATTTGTTGTTTAGAAATATTTTTGTTTTTTACTCCATCATATG